>NC_141991.1:247881694-248181694 GCF_049901715.1 Pseudonaja textilis
CCGTTGATTGTTCTCTCCTTCCTGGAGTGCCTAGTCTTGCAGAAAAGAGCTTGGGCCCTTAGGTACAAGATGCCTTGGGTCATTTGGCGACGGGAGGGATGGGGGAATGGAAAACACACACACATACACACACAGACACACACACAGACACACACACACACCCCTCTGTCTCAGACCTAAAGCTACCCCAGCTCCAGATCTCCAGAAACCGCCTTGCATACTGGGCGCTGCCCTCCTTTGTCCTCTGAAATGATGTTGGGTTTCCTGAACAGATCATCAGAGCTGGAAGGGACCTTGTAGGTCATCTAGTACAACCCCCACCCACCCCCACCCACCCACCCCCGCGCACAAGCGGGAGACCCTACACCATGTCTGACCAATGGCAGTCCAGTCTCTTCTTCTTGAAAGCCTCAAGTGATGACGCACCCACACAACTTCCGAGGGCAACTTCTGTTCCGTGGGTAGGTTGTCCTGCCTGAGCGGGGATGAGGGCGGGGAGGGGGTTGGACTAGAAGTCCTCCCAAGGTCCCTTCCAGCTCTGTGTTATTCTGTCATTCCTTGCGTTGCGCCCAGAGGCAGAGAGAGAGAGAGAGAGAGAGAGAGAGTGTCCTCTGGTTTGCTCGCCCTAGCCGCGGACGGGCGCGGATTTCTCCACCTCACTCCCAGCTCGCCTTCTCTTCCAAATGCTCCAAATGAACGTTCTCTCTCTCTGTCTCTGTCTCTCTGTCTCTCTGTCTCTCTCTCTCTCTCTCTCTCTCTCTCTCTCTCTCTGTCTCTCTGTTTTGCCTAGAAGGGGATTCGGGGGAAGAGATTGGGGAGTGGGCGGTGGGGGAGAAAGCCGGAGAAAGAAGAGACCCTCTAATTGAGTGGCCTCCTCTTCCAGATGCGACCCCGCGCGCTCCTTTTCACATTCAAATAACCACCACCCCCGAATTGGGAAGACGGGTCTCTCGCTGGGCGAGCTGGGAGGAGTAGGAGCGGTTGCCAAGCAAGGAATAGAATCCCCCCCCCCTTCCCATCCCATCCCATATCCCCAATCTGCTTTTTTTTTAAAGGAAAAAAAAGTTAAATGGACACCCGAGCAAAGAGAAACACTTTCGAACCGACGGCTTCCCTCTCTGTCCATGAAGCCAACTCAATGGCTTTGCCTGCGTCTTTGCTGGATTTTATTTCCTTTCTTCCCCTCCCTTCTTTACGTGTTTTGTCTTTCCTGGTTTAATACTCTTCACGGGCAGGGTTGTTTAACCGTGGTCAGGTAAAGCGTCTCGGCTCGTGTTACATGCTTGTTTAGGACTAACCTTGTGGTGGCTTTTGTTTGTTTTGGTGGCTGAATCTGTTAAGGATAGACAGCCCCCGTTGCGGGTGAGTCGTTGATCCGGTGCGTTTTCCCAACCCCAACATGTATTAACGGAGTATCAGTTTAGGCTTATTAGGTTGACACTGTCAAACAAAAATCCGGGATAATTATTATTGTGGTTAGTCGCACAATCAGCCAGATATTTGGACTGAGTGTGGCATTTTGATCCACCTATCTAATTATTAATATAATAATAATGAAGAAGAAGAATAAGAATAAGAAGAAGAAGAAGAAGAAAGAAGAAGAAGAAGAAGAAGAAGAAGAAGAAGAAGAAGAAGAAGAAGAAGAAGACTAAGAAGACTAAGACTAAGACTAAGACTAAGAAGAAGACTAAGACTAAGACTAAGACTAAGACTAAGACTAAGACTAAGACGTATATAAACAGCAAGATTAGGAACCTTGCTTCATTCAGAAGACAGACTTGGGGTGACATGATAGCAGTGTTCCAATATTTGAGGGGCTGCCACAAGAAAGAGGGGGTCAACTTTATTTTCCAAAGCACCAGAACACAAGAAACAATGGATGGAAACTAATCAAGGAGAGAAGCAACCTCGAACTAAGGAGAAATTTCCTGACAGTTCGAACTATTCATCAGTGGAAAAACTTGCCTCCAGAAGCTGTGAATGCTCCAACACTGCAGGCTTTGAAGAAGAGATTGGATGATCATTTGTCTGAAATTGTATAGGTTCTCCTGCCTGAGCAGGGGGCTGGACTAGAAGACCTTCAAGGTCCCTTCCAACTCTGTTAGTCTGTTAGATGAACCTGACAGCTCAATTTTACAACTTGTCGAAGTACGTTGTTTCTTTTTGGATAAATATTGGTGGAGTCCCCTTACCAAAGTCGGATTGTGGGGAACCTCAATCAAACACCTGCCTTGGGTGGTGAAGGATTGCCTTCTGTTAACGGAGGCTCTGCCCTTTAGCCTACCTCAAAGGGTCGTTGTGAGGGGCACCTTCTTCTCGTAACATCCTCAACCAAACATTGCCATTGAATGCAGCAGAGAGATGCCATCTTCCAGACAGGTCTTTCGCTAGGCTAAAGCTCCGGGTACAGAGCTCTGCCCCCCCTCCCCGAAAAAAAATGAAGGAACAATCTTTGCTGTGTTTTTGTTGAGCAGTGAAAATTCACCCCGAGGCTCGTAGAGCAAATCCAGGGAGGGGAAGACCCCCCTTCCCAGTCCCATTCCCCAGAGAGAAGTGGTGAAGAGAAGTTTTCCTTTCCAGGCTCCGAGACTTTCCTGGAAATCATTTGCCTGCAGTCGCTAAGGCAAGGAGAACTGAGAGGGCCGCCCATAATAGGGACCTTGGAGGTCTTCTAGTCCAACCCCGCTGCTCAAGCAGGAAACATATCCCATTTTGGATAAATCATTTATTCAATACCTTCTTTGAAGCTTCCAGTGTTGGAGCATTCACAACTTCTGGAGGCAAATCGTTCCACTGATTAATTGTTCTAATAGACAGGAAATTCCTCCTTAATTCTAGGTTGCTTCTCTCCTTGATTAGTTTCCACTCATGGCTTCTTGTCCAGCCTTCTGGTGCTTTGGAGAATAGCTTGACTCCCTCTTCTTTGTGGCGGCCCCTGAGATATATAGGAACACTGCTATTGTGTCACATCATATCTGCATCTGAACAAGGGAGCATCCAGCCTTGGACCGAATCAGTTCTGAAAGATGCCCGCCCAGTGATGGAATGGGAGGGGAAGTTTTTTTTTTTAAGGGTAGCATCGTCCCAGTTTAGTAGACCCTCCCCAGGGTGGGTGTGTCTTTTTTTTAAGCTGGTTGGTGCAATTCAGTGCAACTGGCTGAGAATGAGGTAAGCCCCCTTTAAAAGCCCCCTTTGGCTCCAGCAGCAAAGATCCGAACAATCTGATGACTTGGATAGAAGAACCTCCCATCCTGTGTTTAGTAACTGAGGGCAGCCTTGCACAAAATGCACACTCTTCTGACAACAGCACTACCCTCCTAGTTACATACATACTGATGGACACGCGCACCCAGCAAGTTTCGCTTCCTCCATCTCTGCAGGGCTGACTTCACAGCAATATGGGCCCCCGGGGCAAAGGAGTGTACTGGGGCCCCTATGACAACTACTCACAGGAATAAAAATGTAAATGGTCGATAAAATTAAACATATATTTGCACGTTAGTATTAATTTAAAATGCAGTAAAATGTAATAAATATGTTGCTGTATTTATAGGATACAAGGTGCATGGAAGGGTTAGCATACACAGGTTAGTAATGGGGCCCCTATGCTCCTGGGGCCCATAGGCAACTACCCATCAGGCCCATGCGTTAAGACAGTCCTGCATCTCTGAGATTTCAAGAGAAAGATAATGGACTACATCTCTCATAATGCCCAACCAAGCCCTCACCTAGGGTCCATCTGGAGTATAATTCCACAAGAAGACTAGAACGGGAAAAGACACCATTTGCACTACTGTATACCATGAGCCACGAAAAAATAATAATAATAACCAAGGTTATTGTTACCCAAATTCAGTATTTTGAGGGAATGCTGCTAACTTTCACAGCTCCCAACTCAGCATCCTGCACAAAGATACCTTCTGTCTGTCTCTGTCTAAAACTGGGACACCGGTAGAATAAGGGAAGGTGAATGGTCTCCCTTTTTCATGATTCAACGTTTCCCTTTACTTCCCTTGCCCTGCCTAGCATCTCACCTGCCTGACTTCAGGTGATTGGCCTGGATTACATAGTGCTCAAATGCCCTACTTCAACCCCGGAAGTATTTTCCAAAAGCAAGATTGCATTTGAAAACCTAGCACCTCGGGGAGAGTATTATATTAAGCCTCTGATTTATTCACTCATTGCTTGAGGCAATGCTTCTCAGGCTTGATGATGTGTGGACTTCAAACTCCCAGAATTCCCCAGTCAGCATGGCTGGCTAGGGAATTCTAGGAATTGAAGTCCACACATCTTAAAATCACCAAGATTCTGAAAATAACAGGATAACAGAGTTGGAAGGGACCTTGAAGGTCTCCTAGTCCAGTGGTGGCTAACCTTTTTGGGCTCCTGTGACAAAAATAGCATGCACATTTGTGCTCACATGCTATCACCCAGAAGGGAATGTGCACACCCGCCCCCATGCCCCATGCACAAGTGTGTGATCCTCTCTGCCACCGCTCCCCTTACCTACACTGCATATGTATGTGCCTCCCAGCTGACTTTTGAGGCCCCTTTCAGCCTCCCAGAGGCTCGAGGGAAGCTTCTGTAGCCTTTGGAGGCCAAAAAGTGGGTCCATTTTGTCATTCTGGTATTTCCGGAAAAACAGGAAGTGATGGAACAGGCCTGTTTTTCGGCCTCCAAAGGCTGCAGAGGTTTCCCTCGGGACTCTGCGAGGCCAAAAAAGGCCTCAAACGGGCCAAAAATCCACTGGGAGGTGCATGCATGCGCAGTGCAGGTAAGTTTGGCTGGGGTTTGCGTGCCCATACAAATGGCTCTGTGTGCCACCTGTGGCATGTGAGCCATAGGTTTGCCATCAGGTTCTAGTCCAACCACCTGCTTAAGCAGGAGACCCTATATAGCATTTCAAACAAGTTGACTGTCCAGTCTCTTCTTAAAAACCTCCAGTGTTGGAGCACCCACAACTTCTGGATGAAACCATTCCACTGATTAATTGTTCTTACTCTTAGGAAATTTCTCTTTAGTTTTGGTTGGCTCTCTCCTCAATAAATTTCCATTTGTTGCTTCTTGTCCTGCCTTCAGATGCTCTGGAGAACAGATTGACCTCCTTTTCCTTGTGGCAGCACCTCAAATATTGAAATACTGCTATCATGTTACCCCTAATCCAGGGCTCTTCAAACTCGGCAGCTTTAAGACTTGTGGACTTCAACTCCCAGAATTCCTCCTCCAGTCATGTTAGCTCAGGAATTCTGGGAGTTGAAGTCCACAAGTCTTAAACTTGCCAAGTTTGAAGACCCCTTGTCCTAATCCTTCTTTTCATTAAACTAGACATACCCGATTCCTGCAACCATCCTTTGTATGTTTTATCCTCCAGTCCCTTAATCATCTTTGTTGCACTTCTCTGCACTCTTTCCAGAATCTCAACATCTTTATTATATATTTAAAATTATATATGCACAGTATATAATACTAGCATAGCAAGACCAAGTCTAGCTGATTCCAACATGGCAGACTGTTGTTCAAAAACTTGCATACATTTTTAACAGGCCTTTTCTAGCGTAGAAAAAAAAAGAACTGTCCTAAATCATTAGAGGTGTGGTGTGTGTTGTTCAGAGCATGATGAAATTGGGCCTCTATATAAATCCAGTTTGTCTCTCTTTAGCACCTTTTCTCTCTGCTGTTTTTAATACATTGCAGAATCTTTGCTTTCAGACTTGTTCCTTCTCCAGTGACCCAACAAAATCTCATTTCCCCGGCATTTCCTCTTGTGGCTATGTCTTAAATATACCCAAGTCAGTGTTGTTGATCTACAGCAGTTGGATTTTTAGGGTTGGGGCTGACATTCCAAGGCACAAACCTGATTGCATCCTACTTATGACGTTGAGAGTTGTGCTCACTTTGAGAGTTACGCAGCCAAGAACTTGGATGGATGGATGGATGATGTATACATTACATCCCAGTTATATCTACCTGATCTAGCAGAGTGGGAAGGCTGGGGATGTTATGGGTCCGCTTTTTTTAAAGATGTCCATCTGGTAGGACCAAGAAGAGCCTTCTCTGTGGTGGCTCCCTCTCTATGGAGCATCATTCCTGCAGAAATAAGATTGGGCACCATCTTGACACCTTCTGAAAGGCCTTGAGGACATGGTTTTCCCAGGGGACCTCAGAGCAATACAGATCCTATCAAATGGTTTTATTTATTTATTTATTTATTTTGTCAAGCAATTATAAGATAACAAGTATAAGTATAAACATGGTTATGAATACATGAAATGGGTACCTATAAGAAAAATAAAAAGAAACAATAGGACAGGGATGGTAGGCACGTTGGTGCGCTTATGCACACCCCCTACAGACCTCTTAGGAAAGGGGTGAGGTCAGTAGTAGGCAGTCTAAGGTTAAAGTTTTGGGGGTTTAGGGAAGAAACCACAGAGTCAGGTAGAGTATTCCAGACATTGACCACTCTGTTGCTGAAGTCGTATTTCCTTCAGTCAAGTTTGGTGCGGTTAACCTTGAGTTTGTATCTATTGTGTGCTCTTGTGTTGTTATGGTTGAAGCTGAAGTATTCATTGACAGGTAGGGCATTGCAATGTATGATTTTATATACTATACTTAGATCGGACCAAAGGCGGCGTAGTTCTAGGTTTTCTAGGTCTAGAATTTCAAGTCTGGTGGCATAAGGTATTCTGCAACGAGTAGAGGAGTGGAGAATTCTTCTTGTGAAATATTTCTGGACTTTCTCAACTGTGCTAATATCAAATATGTAATGTGTATGGGTATAATGTAATTATGTATAATTGTTGTCATTGAGGGCAAGGGAACAAAGATTTATTGGGGTTTACATTGGAATGTTATTTTTGAAATTCACCCAGAGTTACTCTGAATGAATTGGGCAGGCATATATATTTTCTTAAATAAATAGGATGGATGGAGCCATACATGCATGTATGTTAGGATTCAGGCTCAGAATTTTATTTCCAGCCTGGTTGTATTTTGAGGATTACCTGTACAAGGGCTATAGAGGGTCTAAAAGATAGCTAAACCAGTGGTCGCCAACCAGTGAGAAAATTTTGGTGGTCCACAGAGAAATGTCACTCCTAAAACACCCCCCTAAAGCAATTTATCCAGGCTGTGCAGGAACACGAGGCTGTGCTGCCCACATGGCCCGTAGGAACACAAGGCTTGTGTCGCTTGCATTGCAAACAACACAAGGTAGTGAGGGGAGTGGGGGGAAAGGGCAGGGGGGGGGACTTGCCCCAGTCGCCCCACGTGCCTGGCCTGGCTACCGGGCTGCTTCTTTCCGCTTCTTTCTTCTTCTGCTTTTGGCTGCAGGCAAGGAAAGCAGCAAAAGTCTTCCTTTCTTTCCCTCAAACTCTACCAGAAATGAGTCTTTGGGACTCTGCAAGGCCTCCTGCTCCAAGAGGCTGCACTGGCAAAGACTCATTTCTGATGGAGTTTGGGGGGTGGGGGTGGGGAAGAAAGAAAGTCTTCTGCTGCTTTCCTTGCATGTAGCCAAAAGTCTCTCTCCCTCTCCCCCTGAGAACGGAGCTGGAGATGGTATCCTTCAATCCCAAATAAAGAATGATCAATCGGTAGGAAAATGGAGTGGGGAATTTTCCTGCAGACTTTTTTTTTTTTTTTTTGTCATTTTCTCAGGGTCTCTGGCCCACGGGATTTAAAATTATGAGTTTAATAGTGGTCCCTGGGGTCCAAAAGGTTGGCGACCCCTGTTCTAGTCCAACCCATGACTCCTTGGGTCATCCTTGCAGATATATTTCCTTACTTAAACTGATAAACAGAATGACCACGGAGGAGCAACTTCCGGCTTCTTGCCAGCTTCTCTACTGACTTTGCTTTGAGAAGCTGACTGGGAGAGCATTGGAAGTCATGGTGACATGACTGCAGGGACCACAAGTTTGCAATTCAGCTGATGTGAAGATCCTTGAAATTTACATTATATGGGAATAATGGGTCCTGGATTTTGTATGCATTTGAGGTACCCTTGATTCAAAAACGTTCGTGCTATAATGGACTGTTTAGGCTAATTGAAAGCTACAAATAGAATAACAGAGAGAAGAGTTTCAGTAGTATATACCTAGGTGACCAGCGCTTTGAACTGAATCCATAGTCCACTGGTACCTAATGCATTCATCTTAGGATCATTTTTACTCTAGCCTAGTGAGGTTTCCAACCCAAAATTGGACTACTGCTTTTTTAAGCTCCAAAGGAAGCCCATATAAAGTAATTTACAATAGTCACCTAAGTGGCAATTAAGTTACAATTGCCATGGCATTTTAATGAGCTATTTCTGAGGGCTTGGCTTTTGGGGGGAAATTCAATTTAAAGGATGGTTAATTAGGACCCTGTTGTTTGCTGAAGTCCTCCTTCTGAGTCAAACGAGTCCAGATGCTTGCAGTAGGACTGTCAGACCTGGGTTACAAACATCCTGATAGCATCAAAGACATTCAACAAAGAAACGTCTCTTGGCTGTATTCTAGTAGTCATCTGGAGTTTTGGAGTCCAGATCCGTCAGCCCTATGCGATGTGTCAAGCTATCCAAGGTGGCGTGGTCACTCAGCTTAACCCAGTTAAGATGCTGGGCTTGTCGGCTGGAAATCCAGCAGCCCAGGTATGAAACATGAGCACCATGCAATGGGGAGAGCTCCTTTCCTTGCTGCAGCCCCTGGCAACCTAGCAGTTTGAAAGCATGCAAATTTGAGTAGATAAATAGGTACCACTTTGGTGGGAAAGTAGCAACTGTCCATGATGTCATGCTGGCCACGTGACCACAGCACTGGCTCAATGGCCTTGAAACAGAGATGAGCAATGAGTCATGGAACAAAATCCGCAGGGACTCCTTGTCCAGATTATCCACTATTTCAATGTTGCTTTATTGCATCAAACCTTCTTCTTTTTTTTTTGTAAATTTTATTTGAGTTTTCGCAAAGAGAAAAAAAAATACAGATAAAATATCTTTTTTGAAAGTAGCGTAATCCCGGGTTACATTTCTTTGTACAGACACAAATTCAAGTTCATGCTCATTTTTATATTCTATTCCATATCTTATTACTATTTTACATTTTCTGCATAGCTTCTCCCCTCTTTTAATTTTCTCAATTTTATTTTAATTATCTCATCTCAATTCAAATCATTGTATTTATATTTTTTGTCTGTCCTGTTTCAATTATCTATTATCTTTTCTCATTAAACAAAATTTCTCCTGTAGTTACTGATTGGAGTATGACGCCTTTATATCTTTTCCCTAAAGTTGTAACATTCAATATAATACATAACTTCCATTCGGATTCTGCTTGGTACATTCTTAAAATACACACTGTATTCTTAAAAAAAAATTATAAATGTATATAATTAAAACAACATTCCATTCCAATTCAATTCTATCATTAATATTAATATTCATTAAAGTCTTAACATCTTTAACATTACTTTTCAATTAAATATCATACTTCTATGGAAACAATTATAAGCTTTCCATAGTTAATTCCCCCCCTCTTCACTTATATTTTATAAAACATTAACTAATTAAAATGTTCCTGTTCCTTCCTAATTCAATTTTCTCATTTATTTTATTTCACTTATTTTATTCACAAACATTTCACTAAATTACACTAACTATTTTATCCCTCATTTTAATCATACGTTGTTTCCAATTTTCTAAAGTTATTTCTATTACTAATATAACAATACAATCTTGTGTACCTTTACAGAATCCCTTTTTCAGTAGGATTTTCACCCATTATCTCTAAATAGGTCCTGTTTCTCTATATCTTGCTCCGGTCCTTTGTAACTTCTTTTCCTTTCCTTCTTCCCTCTCTTCTCCCTCCCCCTTTTACCCCCTTGTCTCTCTACCTCTATTTCTCTCTTCTGTATTCCCCTCTTCTGTTGCTTTCCAGTATTATACTTATTTTTCGAATTATTTTTCTTTTCTTTGGTTGTTTTTTTAAGTCTTAAATTCTCCATTCTCTTTTCCCCCTTTCCTTTTTCTTCCCCACATAGAATTGCTTGTTCATTAAAGATGGCTTCTTCTTTGTCCCAGTCTTCTTGTTTTGCAGTCTTTTCTTGTTGTTTCTCATAGTTCCAAATCTCCATTTCTAAGAATTGAAAAACGAAACCAAAAGAACCCCTCCCTTCTTGTGCATCTTCTTTGTACTTTTTAAGTTCCACTTTCAATTCATCCAGAAGTGGTGTCATTGTATAAATTTTTAAACAACCACCCAATTGATTTTAGTCATTCAAATATAATAATCAAGAATCCAAAGATCACCAAATAATCCAAATACATGCAAGCTGTTTCTTTTTCTTTTTTTCACTTTCTCTTCCTGGGGTTACTATTTAGTTGCAAAGTTTCAGTTAAAATGTATCTTTTAGAAGTCTTGTTGAAGTTTTACTGTAGATTCTTTTTAATTCCAGGCAGTCTCCTCCCTCTTCCAGATCCTGCCCTTATTCTTTTTCTCTCCCTTCCTGCTTATGAAAAAGAAAGTTTTTAATGTCCAGAAATCTTTATTATCCCTTTGGCATTTTGTTTTATTTTCAGCTTAATTGCCTATTGATGTCAAAGCAACAGTCATATGATCAAAATTTGGGTGCGAGGCAACCAGCATACGTATTTGTAATGGTTGAAGCATAACAACTTCAGTGATTCTCTTAAGAACGGTGGCAAAAGATAGTAAAATCAGGCGTGATTCATTTAACAACTACCTTCCTTGGCAACAGAAATTCTGCTCCCCATTGTAGTCATAAAGCAAGGACTGCCTGAATGACCTTCAGATGGCAGCATAGAGGCTTAGAAAACTGTATGTCTTTGCTGCTCCCTGGTGGTTACATGAAGTTCTGCAGTTCGATCACGTAGTCCTCAAATGACCTTCCCCAATCCTGTTTAATTAAGGTTACATGGTTTGGGCTGATTAAGTGGGTATTATTTTAATCAATTTAACATCTTAATTGGCTTTCAAAATTGGGTCCTGAAGTACTTACAAAAGAAGAAATGGCAAGCACTCCTTTGAGAGAGCTATTCCCATCCTAATGGGAGAAAAAAGTGTTTTTTTTCTGGGTCGGTTTTGGCACTTAGCTGCCTCTTCTGAAAACAAGACATAGATTTGTTTGTTTTCCAGTGCAAACATGTGCTGTTATAATTGGTTAATTGACTGCTCAATCAATTCTGATAACCTGCATTTATCAATCTAGATTTTTTTTTCCAGTTGAGTGACAGTCCTCATTTTCATATGGGGTTCCCAGAAATTCTCCCCGCCCCCATAGATTCAGATGAACATTTGTTGACTTGCCAGTTAGCAAAGCAGCTTCTGCAGATGAATGAATAAAGAGAAAAATAGATGTATGTATAGAACACTGTTGAAAAAATGTCGCATTTGGAGGTCTACAGTTACAGGCAAGAAAATTTGGAAAGGCCTCTAGAATCCAATGTGATCTTCCACAATCTATTTCAAAGGACTTTCATTAGGAAGCTGTTTTTTAATGAGAAAGGTTTAAATCAGTCTTGCTAATGCTAGTAGAAATTCAAGTCAGAAGTTCAAATTTTTGCTTAGCCTGGCCTGGAAGTGCTAGGAATTAAACAGCAATCAATTAATGACATGCAAACATAGGCTTCACCACAAGTTATGGCTTTCATGTAACGCTTTTTTTCTGGAGTGGTCAGGAGCAGAATAACAACAGAATGACAGAATGGAAGGGACTATGAAGGTCTTCTAGTCCAACCCGCTATTCAGGCAGGAGACCCTATACCATTTCAGACAAATGGCTATCCAATCTCTTCTTTAAAAGTTCCAGTTTTAGAGCATTTGCAAATTCTGGAGACAAGTCATTCCACTGATTAATTGTTCTCACTGTCTGGAAATTTCTCCTTCCAGGTTGCTTCTCTCCTTGATTAGTTTCCATCCATTGCTTCTTGTTTTGCCATCAGGTGCTTTGGAAATTAGATTGACCCCTCCACCTTTTCTTTGTGGCAATCCCTTAGATCAAGGGCCTTCAAACTTGGCAGGTTTAAGACTTGTGGATCAACTCCCGGAATTCCTGAGCAAACATAACTGGAGGGAGAATTCTGGTAGTTGAAGTCCACAAGTCTTAAAGGTCTCAAGTTTGAAGACCCCTGCCTTAGATAATCCCTTTAGCAAGCAGTCCCAGTTGAACATAAGTAGTCCTGTATATACAACCATTCATTCAGGGGCCACTTGAATATACCACAGCACTGGAAAAGGAACCTCTGGACAGTTTTGGCACTACTGTGGCAACATACCCATGGTCATGTGATCAAAATTCAGGCACTTGGCAACCGGCGTGTATTTATGACAGATGAGATGTGATCACCCTTTGCAATCCTCTGGTAAGCAAAGACAATGGGGAAGCCAGATGAACTCAAGAACCGTGTTACTGACTTAGCAACCGCGGTGATTCATTTAACAGTTTTGGCGAGAAAAGTCATAAAATGGAGCAAAATTCACTTAACAACTGCCTTGCTTAACAACTGCCTTGCTTAACAATGGAAATGTTGGGCTCAATTATGGTCGTAAGCCGAGGACTACCTGTATTGCAGGCATATCAGGACTGCAACTACTAGAAGACCACACCAGATTGAATTCTAAGCCTAGAACTTTTTTTGGGAGGGCAGTTTAGGGACTGCTGATAGGAAAGGTCAAGTTATGAGTCTCAAGATGTTACTAACTGCATCTTCCAACTCATCTTATTATTGTATGTACACTGAGAGTTTACGCACCGAAGGCAAATTCCTTGTGTATCTTAATCACACTTGGCCAATAAAGAATTCTAATTCTACTACTTCAACTTCTAATATTTGACCATTGGTCATGCTGGTAAAGGATACTGGAGACGAAAAAGTTTTGGTAAGGGTCTCCAGGTCAAGGGCTTTGTCTTCTTATTTCTCCAGAATTCTTCAATGGTATTTATTTATTTTTCTTTCTTTGCCTCACATTAACTTTCTAAGGCAGGTGAGGATTTCTTCCAACTTGGGGAAATCTCCAGATGTGTTAACCTACCATTCCATCATCCCTAATGGCCCAAAACATCAGCAGCCTCCCAAATGTTGGGATCCTGGATTAAAGTAAATATGTGGAAACTCAGACTCAAAACCCTTGTGGTTGATTGTCATGGTCTCATTTTAGTTCAGATTGGATTTGCAAAGCACAGTGAAGATGCTGTATGCAGGCAGGCAGGCAGGCATGTCCATAGGGTGTAGTCCAGAAAGTGTAAATCGCATCTACATGGTGGAATTGAAGTTGAAGTTGCCACCTATGCAACACATATTTTTAAAAAAGAATGTGGGATTTTGATCATACCAGCCACCATCCAGTGGCTGCCATCTTGATTTTTTGTTCTTTTTAGTGTATCCCAGAGACATCCTTGGATCCCAAGTTGTTCAGTTTCATTTGACAAAACATAGTTATGCAAACACTGGCTTGTGCAGGAGTCTAATCATCTGTAATTTTCAGAAATAAAACATAGAGGAGAATCTTTCTTGTCAGGGAATTGTGCAGCTGGTGTCCAAATGGAGTCAGAGGCAAATTCCTTGTGTGTCTAATCACACTTGGCCAATAAAGAATTCTAATTCTACTACTTCTAATCTTTAACCATTGATCATGCTGGTAAGGGATACTGGAGACCAAAAAGTTTTGGTAAGGGTCTCCAGGTCAAGGGCTATGTCTTCTTATTTCTCCAGAATTCTTCTACGGTATTTATTTATTTTTCTTTCTTCTTTCTTTGTCTCACATAAACTTTCTAAGGCAGGTGAGGATTTCTTCCAACCTGGGGAAATCTCCAGATGTGCTAACCCACAATTCCATCATCCCTAATGGCCCAAAACATCAGCAGGGTCCCAAATGTTGGGATCCTGGATTAAAGTAGATATGTGGAAACTCAGACTCAAAACCTTGACACAAACTTGTACTTTTACATAAACAATATATTTTGCATTTCTATTTAGAGCAAACAAGTTAGTCAGGCACATCACTGCTACATCCTGAGGTAAATTGTCAGGTAAATCACAGAGCAGCCTAAGGAGCACACAGAAGAAAAAGGCGGGAAAAAAGGGACCACCACCCCCTTTCTTCCCAGCAACCAATCCTCATGCAGGAGCCCGCATTCTCCAACCAATCAACTGTTATTATGTCTTCTGGCCCATTTATACCCTTTACTGTTCCAGCTCTTAAATTAAATATCTTAACCTTTCTGAATTGGATTTCATGAGAGAGATTACAATGTATGTCAACTTCACACAAAGGATGCCCAGATAATTGAAAGGGGTGGAAAATGGAGTACAAAAGTTTCTGGAAGCACATCAGTTTGAGGAGGCTGCTTTTGAAAATTTGGAGGAAGCTAAACTGGTGTGCACAACACCCATATATGCCACTGCATGTATGGATGTTGACATCATGGCGTAGTTGTTGTTATTCCCTCTTGGCAGATGCTCCTGTCCATTGTTACATTAGTTCCCAATGTCTATAGCTGAGGCGAATATTGTGAGCTGGTTGTGACACGTTCCTATGCATTACTATATTTGGAGTTGATGGCAGTTGTAACTACCTTTAGTCTAGGACAGAGTTTCTCAACATGAACAACTTTAAAATTGTAGACTTGTGGACTTGTCCAATTGTGTGGACTTCAACTCCCAGAATTCCACAGCTGGCCTTGCTGGCTGGGGAATTCTGGGAGTTGAAGTCCATAGATCTAAATATTGTTCAGGTTGAAACGGAATCTAGTGGAACTGAACTTCAAGAAAACACGTCTCAGTCAAGCTAGATTATCCATCCCTTGCTAAGGAACATATACATACTTTTATTTTATTTATTAAATTTATTTGCCACCCATCTCACTGATAAGGTGACTCTTTCCTAAAATGAACCAATGTCCTGCATTTACACAACTCTACTAACCAAAGAGGGTGGATCCATGCAACAGGCTAAGCCCACACAAGAAGCAGGCTCAACCTTTTCCCAGCTTAGCATTTTGCAGAGTGGGATTCAGGGATGCCTATAGGATACACTAAAAAAAAAAAAATCAAGATGGCAGCTCCAGGATGGTGGCTGTGTGGTTTCTTACAAACCCAAGCAAGATTGTTTTGTGAACACAACCCTATAGAACTGTGATGACGACCCTATGGCATGTGTGACACAGGTGGCACCTAGAGTCATTTGTGCTGGCACACAAGCCACAAGCAAACTTACCTCACTGGGCATGCGTGTGCCTCACAGCTGATTTTTGGCCAGTTTGAGGCCTTTTTCGGACTCTCAGAAGCTTGAGGAAGGCTTCTGCAGGTTTTGCAGGCCAAAAACTAGCCCCGTTTTGTCACTTCCTGTTTTTCCGAAAATACCGATAGTGACAAAACGGGGCAAGTTTTCGGCCTGCAAAGCCTGCAGAAACCTTTCTCAAGCCTTTGGGAGGCCGAAAAAGCCTCAAACCGGCCAAAAATCAGCTGTGAGACGCAGTGCAGGTGAGGGAGCAGCAGGGGTGGGCGGGGATTACGCACGTATGCGTAGGGCACTGGGGGGAGCGCATTGCCTTCTGGGTGTTGGCATGCAAGTGTGAGCATGCCAGCACGCACAATTTTTGGCACAGGAGCCCAAAAGGTTATCCACCACTGCTACAGAACAAACCTTTTGACTAAATGAACTCGGTGAGATTGTGTCAGACCAAGAATAACTGGAACGAATCAGCCGAAGTTCAGTTCTTTATTTACTTACATGCAGCAGACAGAATCTTGCCAGACTAAACCCTTACTACAAGTAGTCCTTGACTTACAACAGTCCACTGAGTTTACTAAAGTTACAACGGCACTAAAAAAGTGACTTGTGGCTGTTTTTCACACTTATGACCATTGCAGCTTCCCCAGGATCCAAATTCAGATGCTTTGACAACTGATTCATATTTATGATGGTTGCAATGTCCCATGTGATCCTCTCTTGCAACCTTAAGAATAAATTGAGGACTACCTGTACTCTCAGTTATAGCCTGGGAGATTCTAGGAAGCGGCTATCCAATCTCTCTTTTTGTGTCTTCTATTCAGCTGTGGGCTGTGCTGTCTCTTGTGTCACTCCCTTCCTCCAATGTGCTCCACTCAATATTTATACCACTTCAGGGGTGGTCTTCAGTAAGTTCTGACCAGTTCTGGAGAACCAGTAGAGGAAATTTTGAGTAGTTCGGAGAACCGGCAAATCCCACCTCTGACTGGCCCCGTCCCCATCTATTCTCTGCCTCCCAAGTCCCAGCTGATTGGCTGGGTCTCCTTTTGTTGCCCTGCACAGGAGAACAGAGCTGGAAAGCAGGTTAGTGGGGTCGGGAGGGAATGGGATTTTATAGTAACCTTCCCCCACCAAGCCACGCCCACCAAGCCACACCCACAGAACCGATAGTAAAAAAAAATATTTCAACCCCACCACTGGAACACTAGTGTGAAAGATGTAATGACAAACTGAGCTTTGATCATACTGACACAGCTACCACTTTGACTTATTTTATCATACGAACGAAAGTAAATAAATATATCTCCAAGGATAACGTTGCAAGATCCAATCCGAGTCGGTCACTGGGACCAAAGCTTTGTTCTTTTGGCGGGGGGTGGGGGCTCACACTGAAGCCCATCATCATTTTATCACATCATATAATTTTATCGACTCCCTTACCAGCATGTATTCGTGCCACAGGTGAATGCTCTTACATTTCCCCCCTGTGGAAAAATTCAGAAATACCAAGCAGAAGGAAATACGTTTATTGAAATATCCGTTTGGGCACCTGCTTTACAGTAAAGAACAACCTCGAACAACGGGGAAGTAAATATTCTAATAGGGTACTAAGGGCTCCAAAGTGGGAAATCCTAGGTCTCTGATTGGCCGGACAATTTGAGGAAGCTAGGCAGGTCCTTCTCAATGGATCTGGGCTTAGTTCTGTTCTTAGGCAAAAAAAATATATGTCTCTTTTGGGAGGGAAGCAGCGTTGAGAAAGCCCAATGGTAAAGCATGTTGAGACAATGAGGGGCGTGTCCTTCATTGAGGATGGAAGGTTGAGGTTCCTCACCTTGTTACTAGGTGGCAATTCCCTCCTTTAGGGCTACCTTTGAGTTGTATTGTAAGCAGGTAATGGGGCTGTTTCCCACCCCCCTTAGACTGGACTGCACAGGAGGAGGGGGGCTTGACCTGGGGCAGGGAGGGTCAGTTTGGGTCTTGAGAGGATTGGGCAGAGAGATATGAAACTGCCCACATGCCCAATGGAGGATATTTTGTACTTGCAGATCTATTCCCTCCCCCACCCCACCCCCTATAGACACCAAGTATCTTTCCTGGGCTCAGATGCTGAGCAGAGTGGGGCTGCTTATGACTTGGACGGGAGACCACCAAGAGCTCCAGGGGAAATAAGCCACAATTCCAGAAAGTGGCAAAGGCAAAACCATTTCTACATTGCTCCCAAGACAACCCTATGGACGCTGAGACAACTCAAAGGGTGACTTTAGGGTGGGTTCCCTTCGTCGCAGTTTATTTTTATACCTTCTCTTGCAATGATTTCCCGACAACACGGAGAGGGGACCACGAGGTGATCCTTCCCTTCTCCACTCCTTATTTTTTTTTATCATCGCCATAATTTTCTGAAGTAGGCTAGGCTGGGCTGGGCTGGGCTGGGCTGGGCAAGCCCCGAAATAGCTACCGGGTCAAGTGGGAACTCGATTTTGACCCTTCTTGGTCCTATCCCCTCGACTTCTCCGATAAAAGCCCTTGCGAGTGAGTTGGGTTCCTTCTCGAACCGCAAACAGAACCAGAACTTCCTTTGGAACGAGCTTCTCTCCTCCGCCTGCCTTTTACAATTCAAGCAACGCGGATCTGAAGCGGATTCCCGTGCCTCTTCGCGGGTAGATAAAGCAATTTAAATCAATTAAACGTCGGGGGTGCGAGAGGGAGAACCGATCTGCCGAAAGTCGTGTCCGCCTAGCTTGGAAGCGCCGGGGAAAACGCCGCGGCGCCCAAGATGAAATGAAACCGCGCATTTCTCGTTCACAGCAACCAGCGGTTCCTCGGTTGGACGGGCGGAGAGATCCCGTTAGCCCTCGATCTGTCGGATCCCTGGGACCGGAGGCTGCTCTAAGGAGAACCCAGAGGGAATTCGCGCCTGGAAACCAATTCGTAGCCCCAAAGTGGCTGATAATGCTTTAAGAAAGTTGGTCGCAGCGACGGAGATCCAAGTCCCAGTTAAGCCGGACCTGTGCCAAGCGCTCAAGCAGCCTCGTTTTCCCTCGTTTCCTTGGGAGCTGGGAGAAGGAGACCCGGCCTACATCGGCCTGAAGAGACGGCTGGCTGCTCCTTTCGGCTTCACGGGATCCGTTTCCACGGTGCGCAAAAGTGCCTCGGCCGCGGGCAGCCCCAGTGCTTCCCAATTAGCTGAATTTGCACTCCTTACCCGGCGGCATAGGAGAAGGTCCCAGTTTAGGGTCACCGGATCTGGGCTAGGAAAATCCGGGGAGTCACCAATCGGCAAGGAAAAAGTCGCTTCCCCACGACAACCTAATTCAGCGGATCTCTCTTGGTGACAAGGGGTGGAAATCGCCGACTAACCGATGGGCTGGGATTTCCGTAAAATACTATTTTAAAAAGCATTTCAAGTTAGCAGGAACGCAGCTTAGCCCATTGTGAGAATGCAGCCATTAAGCACACGTTACCTTATGCTAATTGGGCCAAGCTTGCTTCTTCTTAATACTGGCTAAATTCACACGACGCACAAACTCGCAATCCAACCAACCCCGCTTTCGCTTAGCTTAGCCTTGGTGTGATTTGGAAAATCAAAATCCTGCCGCCAATGTATGGTTTGGCTCCCCTTGGTAACTCAGAATAGGGGGTTAGCCGAGTAATCCCCGATCCGATTAAATGTCGGAAATTGTACACGTGTCTTGCCAATGGAGCTCCGGGGTTTGGTGGCCGCAACCTCTCTAAGACAAAACAGGTCAACCCATTCTTTCAAAACTCTTTTTAAAAGCGAAGTACACATTCAGAGGTGTTTCTCAACCGGTTCTGTTTCAATCGAAATCCGAAAACCTGTAGCTCTCTTTAAGAATCCGGCATTCATTCCATTTCTTTAACATTATTCCTGATAGAACCAATCCTCTCGAGAAGAAACTACTTATTTTAGTAAGTCGAAACAGACGTGCTGTCGGAGGGACTAATCCCACGGGTTATAAATCTCGTCTGAATCTATGAAGGCGGGGATATTTGTGCCGCAGTCCAGGGGCCACGTCCCGTGAACCTCAAGTTCTGTGGGATGTGACTCACTTGTTCGCGCCCAGCCCTTCCCCACGTTCCCTTGGCGGAAAGGTGTCCCTAAACCCCAGCGAAAGGGAGTGACTTACATGCAGTTCCTCGACTTCAGACCAACTATCCTGATTGTGAGGACCTACCCAGGCCCCAGTACAGCCATTGATGGCATTTTAGCTTCTGCGGTTAATTGTTGGTGGAGAGCATAGATCTCAAGTGTAACCCTCTGGGTTGATTGAATAAACTAGGATCGCCCTTACGCATGTTGCGCGAAAGCCAGTGTCCCCCGGAAGTTAGTCTGTGTAACAACTCCTATATCTGCACTTCGTTGGAAAGAGAGCGAGCACGAACCGGTGGTGTTGACCCAATTAAGTAGGGATGAGATCAAGTTAAAGATCTACCAGATTACAAGGGACCGAGTGAGCAGGAGTGGGTATAAGGTGAGGGGTGGCTATTTTTTTTTCTTCTGAAACGCGAACCTTCTTGGCTTGCCAGTTTGGTTTCGTGCGAACGAGACGGGCGAATTAAGCGGGTCGTGTGAAGGTGGACTTCGGGGAACACGGGACGGCTCGCTTGTCACGGCCCGAGATTAGCTCCGCTTGCTCGGAAAGAAAGCCAGCTGCTTTCTCCTATGTCGGCATTCATTTTCCCCCACGCATCCTTCCCCACGTGGAAAAGGTTCCACGGGAGCACTTTCGGCGCGCCGATCTCCACGGGACTTTCGCGCCGTCCAAAGGCGCTCTTGTTTAAAGCAAGCCGCAGCAGCCTCGCCCAGAGAACTACATCTCCCATGCTCCACTAGCAACGCCAAGGAAACTGAAGACTGTTTCAACCCGGATAAAGAGGAAATAAGGAATTTCTCCAGAAAGACACTTTTTCTTACTGGCAGGCAGCTCGGCCTTCCTCTCGGCCCAATCGGATGAGCAGCTTAAGAAGCAGGATCGATGCTTCTTAAGCAGATCCAAGGGTCTCCTTTGGCCAGGGTGGTGGGTGCAAAAGTCTGGGAGGGCGCGCGGGAAGCTACCGGGCCCTCTTCCTTTGGCGAGGAGGGTTTATTCCTCCGCGGAAAATACCGCCAAGCGTCTGGCTTCCTTATGCTCCGCGGGACTGGCAAGGCTAGATGCCTCTAAAAACCTGCAGTGGCCATTTTCAGGCGTGTATGATGAAGTTGCGCCCGAAGACCTCCTTTTGCATTAATAAAGAGTACATTAATTAAAAGAAGGGGCAATTCAATTGGGAACCAGACCCGCTCAGTCCTTGGCTGTGGTCGGTGAGATCTCGCCAATTAAATATATATATATTTATTATTTATATTTATTATAAATATATAAATATATATATATACATATACATATACATATACATACATACATACACACACACACACACACACATATATGTGTGTGTGTGTGTGTGTATGTGTATATATATATATATATATATATATATATATATATATATATATATATATGTGTGTGTGTGTGTATATATATGTATATATGTATATATATATATATATATTTCAGCGTAGGGTTACTTTCAGTTTAATTCCAGCAGGCTCAAGATAGTTCTCTCGTAGGATGGGGTCGGAAGCCTTGTATAGGCTCAGGCACGCCAGGGAATCACACAATGTGCTAAGCCAGGATAAAACCCAGGTTGGATCATTCGTGATTCAGGGTGTCTTGGGAACGTATGAATGGAGTCGCGTTGCTAGAATATATCCACGTGTTTTGTGAATTTGGCTTTAGGTTTCTTTATGTTAGGTGGAACTACCAGTTTTGGAGGGGTTTTCCTGGAGAATCCGGAAGATTCTGCCCAAGGATTCCAAGGTTTGATCGCCGGGCAAGGATTTAATTTTCCTTGCACACTTTGCCTAGGGAGATTCTCCGCTCGTGGTTGTCCCAAAGATGCTTTTTCCTAAAAGGCAACTGGATTTACTTTGTTTTTCCTTGAAGACGTTTTGCTTCTCATCTGAGAAGCTTCTTCAGTTCTGACTGAATGGTGGAGGAATACATCCTTCCATTCCCCACCATCCAGTCAGAGCTGAAGAAGCTTCTTGGATAAGAAGCAAAACGTCTTCAAGGAAAAACAAAGTAAACCCAGTTGCCTTTTAGGAAAAGCATCTATGGGACATCGTGCACACTTTCTTTCTAATACTTTCCAACTGGTCTGTAAATGTTCTCACCCTCATTTCTTCATCCGTTGTAATTAAGGAGTAGTGACTTTGCCTACTTTATATATCCTGGGCACCCATCAGACTCCGTTACCAGGGCTGGTCCAACAGTACTGGAGGACTCCAATTCACTTGTTGCCCATCGTGTGTTCTTAATTCCAGATTTATTCTTATTTTCGCGGAAGCAGAAATCAAGATCTATCCATAATATTTCAAGTCTTACATTTGGGAATCGGAGTGCCGGGCTCACAACCTTCCAATTTACTTGTGAATCTTGCTCTATGGGTATTTTACTGGAGGCTGCAAGTAAACCGGTCCTTGGCCTATTTCATCCTTAAGTAAACCTTGTTTTGGATTCAATCTCTACGATTTCTCTCTGAAAACAAGCTTTGGGTGCCATTTTCTGCAACTTTCTTTGAAAGGAACTTTTGAGCCACTGGTCTTGAAAGGCTAATAGCTGAGCTTGGGGTGGGGGGGGTGAAGTCGCAGGTTGTATGTGGATGTCAATATTTCTGGGTTTAAAAGAGATTGGGCCCTTTCTGACTGATTCTTTGAAAAAGGGGTCCATATGTCTGAATATTCAGATACAGTTCAAGTGATCAGCTCCGCTTGCTCTGGTTTAAGTCCAAAAACAAAACAAAAAACCAGGAGAAGATGGGCCTGATAGAGCATTTCTCAACCTTGGCAAATTTAAGATAGGTGGACTTCAACTCCCAGAATTCTATGCTGGCTGGGGAATTCTGGGAGTTGAAGTCCATCTCTCTTAAAGTTACCACCATTGAGAAGGACGCTCGAATGTATTTTCGGATGGGAGACCCCCAAGAAATGTCAACAAGGCATCTTTGAAGATGGCTTTACTAGGTCGAGAAAGGATCGGGCTGCAACCTTCCAGGCAACTGAGATGTCAATCATCCTTCCAACCTGGCAGAGCAAAGGGTTAAAGCGGTTAAAGGGTTAAAGGGACTGTAATCCAACAAAATCTGTGATTACTTGCAATCAATAACTAATCGATTGAAATAAGGATAAACGCGGCGGCAGAAGTGAAGTCTTTACACACATTCTAAATACTAAAATCAAATAGACCTTGAGAAAGCCATGGCTTGCTAGCTGTGTGCGTTGTAACTGTATGCATATATCTCTATGTGATAATATGCTAATTATATTCGCCACTAGATTTTTTTTTCCTTTTAATGTACAACCCATTACTATCTTGCAAACTGGGAGGTGGGGGGCGGGACGGGGCGGCGAGGGAACCGGAGAGCGAGAGAGCAAGTCAGTTTATACCTCCGTCCAACACGCATCTCCAAGTCACAGAAAGCTTAAGCGGTTGGTTTCACACGATAAGCCAGGGTAGAGTTTAACCTTGGTGAGTTTTGAGCTGGCTTAGATTGGCCAGGCTTGAGGGTTAGTTCCCCGTCCAACAATGACTGAATAGAAGGAATGGAATGGAATGGAATGGAATGGAATGGAATGGAATGGAATAGAATAGAATAGAATAGAATAGAATAGAATAGAATAGAATAGAATGGAATTCTTTTTATTGGCCAAGTGTGATTGGACACACAAGGAATTGGTCTTGGTGCAAATGCTCTCGGTGTACATAAAAGAAAAGATACATTCGTCAAGAGTCAAGAATCATAAGGTGCAACACTTAATAATAATCATAGGATACAATAAGCAATCAAATCATAATAGGAAACAATTAGTTGGGTCAACCCCGGATTCGGTGCGTTGTGTGAATGCAGTTCCGAGAAACGAAGCAGTATTTCGACAAGCCCCCAAGTTTTAGCCCTCGGGGAAGACGCAGCTCGCCCCCCTCGCCCTCACCCTGGATCGCCTCTTTTGGGTTCGGCGAGGTTTCTCTTCCTTCTCGCAGGAAGCGCGATTGGGGGGAGGGGGGGCGGTGACGTCACCGTGGCCACTGGGTGTCGTCCTTTCGGTCCGCCTCAGAGCCTGTGAGATAGAGAGAGAGAGAGAGAGAGAGAGAAAGAAAGAGCGAGAGAGCGAAGAAGCGCAGAGCGTGGAGATTCCCGACTCCTCCCGGCGCTAGCTCGCTTCCACCCCCTCGGCTGCCCAAGGCCGCTTCTGCTAATACCGCAACTCCTGCCTGGGCTCCGGATCCCAAGCCTGCGCCGCCACTTGGCGCCCGAAGATCCAGCGAGCGGGCTGGCGGTCCAAAGGCGGTCTGGATGCGTCCTCCTCGGAGGCTGGCGGACGCCCCCGCGAGCAGCAGCCGGACTTAGCAGAGGTAAAATCGGGGTTGCGCCCGTCCTTGGCGGGTGGTGTGTGTGTGTGTGTGTGTGTGTGTGTGTGTGTGAGAGAGAGAGAGAGAGAGAGACAGAGACGTTTGTCAACCCAGGCCAAAGAACTGCTTCAAGGGAGCGTCCACGTCTAGAGGCAGTTTATCGTCGAAGCTTGGACGGGGTTTCCTTAGAAAGACGCGATTTTTCAAAGCCCGCTTGGCAGGAATCCGGATTTAGCCTTCGACCTGGATTGACGACAAACCTGGATGATGGGATGCCTCTTCGTTCTTGGGAAGCCGCGTTTTATTCTAGAAGGGAGAGGAGAACAGCTGGGAAAACTGGGACTAGAAGCGGGGGCGGGGGGGGGAGGGAAACACTGGGACAAACGGAGCTTCTCGGTTTGTCTTGGCACAACCGCCGCCTTTCTAATCCGGTCCTCTCCCCTTCGCGAGTCTTTTAACCATCCTCTTTTTTATTCCTCCCTTCCCTTCTTCTTCTTCTTTCTCGATGAATTTCCCACCCTCCCCAAACCCTCCAAAAACAGCGCCCGGACTTCGCGTCTTCGCGAGCGAAGGGTACAAGTCGCCTTTTCTTCCACTTTTCCCCCATCGAGTCCAAGGGGCCCTTTCCCAACGAGCAACCCCAGCTGGAGAAGAGCCGTCGGAAAGGGGGGTCGCTTCTCAGACCCGGGATGGGGCGGTGGGCAAACCCCGCCACAGCGCAGGAAGGTGGAGGCGCGGGGAGGGGGATTTCTCTGGGTGGGAATCTAAATTCCCCCCCCCTCCCCTGTTTATTGTGCCGAGACTTGGAAGGCAAGTGAGTTTTCGGGGTGTGTGTGGAAATGGTGCTCTGGAGCGATGAGGATGAGAGGAAAGGCTTGATCCCAGCGCCTTTTGACCCAGCATCCTCTAACAGATACTTGGAGGAGCTGGGGAGATTCCCAGCCTTCCCCCCTTCTCCCCCCCTCAACCCGGGCTGGAAGGAAGAGGAAAGTACCAAGAAAGGAGAATATTTGGCCCAGGGTTGAAACGAGGGGTCCTTGGTGCTCTCCGCAGCTTGCTTGTTTCTTGCAGACGTTTCATGACCCAGACTAGGGATCGCCACCAGTGCTAGACTTAATTTAGCCCTGAGGATAGGATATGACCCAGTTTGGGTCACGAAAACGTCAGGATGAGAAAAGGTCAGGTCCCATCCATCCCCAGCGGCGGACTTCCCGCCTGTCCCGAAGGTTTACTGCGTTCTCCTTGCTGCCCCGCCGACACCAGCATCCCTCAAAGGGGCTTTTGCGTTCCCTTCTTCCAAATTGATCTTTCTGAATCCCCCGCGCGGACAAGCCGGATTCCTCGTCTCAGCTCCGGGCTCCGCCGTTGCCCAGCCGGCTAAGTCAGCAGACGCCCGTAGGCTCACAGCAGAATGCAAAAAAATTCCATTATGCCCAGACTGGTCCGGTTGCAAAAAAAAGTCTAGGGTGAAAGCAAGCAAAATGAAACGGAACATTTAAAAAGAAGGCAGCGCCAGAGCCAAGATTACACTTACACACACACACACACACACACACACACACACACACACACACAGAGCCCCAAAAGCCTGGGCTGAGTCTTTGGCACTTGGAGCAAGGACGTCCTCCTTCCTCCAGTTTAAAGCATCCTCACTCAAATGGGTTGTAATCTGGTGGGGCGAAAAGACAATTTGGTCCCTTCCCTGCTACCAAGCAGAGGATATTTATTGACAAATACCTTTCATTAAATAAGTTAAGAATCTTATCTTGGCTGGCTGATGCAACCCGACCAGATCTAGGCTTAAGTATTTGTGGACCGAGCTGCGGAATAATCCGGGTTGTTTTTTTTTAAATTTATCTGAATCCTGAAGGGTTGTTATTGTTATTTAGACCCTAACGGTGATACAATGGTGCAGTTTGCCTTGTGTGGTATGTGTGTGTGTTACATTCTGTGTTAGAATCTGTACAATTACAGACACACCAGTTTGCCTTATTCTTGTGATCTTTCTTCTCGGCTCGGCCCTGCCACATTTTTCTGCCTTCTCCTTCAGTTTCGGTCCTTAGTTGTGTGTTTGTGTATTGGTGTTCTTTTCTGAAAAAAAAGTCAAGTTGGAAATCTCAAGCCAGTCCATTGCTAGGGATTGGATTAGTTGCAAGAATGATTATTTAGTAATTAATAGTTCGATTATAAAGCAATAAATAATCTGTGACCAATGTTCCGAACATCTCTGGAATTAAACCCTGGCTATGTTGGCATTTTTGTCCAAATACTTTTTTTTAGCATTTCCATTGGAGTTTTGGCCCACTGAGATAAAAGACACCCCTTTTTAAAGGTATTTTAATATATGATGTGAGGAGGGGGGTTGGTTAATATAATGCTTACTGAGTAAACTGGAAAACGTTCCCATTTTAGTTGCTGTCTTTAATGGAATGGCTGGAGGAGGGAAAAATGGATATTTCACAAAAAGAAAAGAAAAATCGAGAGCATAGGCAAGATAAGTTTATTTTCTTGCGCATTCTTTTTCCAGAGGAATCGTTTATCCTCACAACACACACACACACACAACACATACTGTCAAACTCAGTGGGGGTTTATGAGACACCTTTATGCTACTTTGTGGTCTTCAGTTTATCAGAGATTCTGAGATCCAGAAATTAGGTGGAGAAAGAGCTTCCCGAATGCCTCAAATTTTTTTTGCAGCTTTCCAGTCCTGGATCCTGCAATGTTAAGAGAAACTGGACCGAAGGGTCCAACAGAACTGTGGGTTTGATGTAGCTGAAGTGGGAGGGTTGTGTATGAATGCAGTCCTGACTCCTGGCAAAGGAGCTGGAATGAACTTGGAATCAAGCGATAGAATCACTGACTGCTTCATCTGCAGAACTGAATGGGCAGCAACGATGCTTTTTCATCATCCTGTACTGGAAGTCGTTCCTTGATGAGACCACGATCCCATTCAGACAATCCTAACTACCTGAGACCCGGATCAGATCTTCCAAAGCACTGAAAACATCTTGCACTTCAGACTTAAGAGTCCATCCCATGCCTGAGTCCTGCAGCCTTTAGCTGTGATGGGAAGGAAATGGCTGTGTCTCAGATTTTGAAAGATTCGCACACAGAAACAAACAGGGACACAGAGAGAAAGAGAAAGAGAGAGAAAGAGAGGGAGAAAGAGAGGGAGGGAGAGGAGAGAGAGATAGTGAGACAGAGAGAGAGAGAAGGAGGGAAGGAGAGAAAGAGAAGGAAAGGGAGGGAGGGAGAGGGAGAGAGAGAGAGATAGTGAAACAGAGAAGGAGAGGGGGAGAGAGGGAGGGAAGGAGAGAGAGAAGGAGAGAGAAAAAGAGGGAGGGAGAGGAAGATAGTGAGACAGACAGAGAGAGGAGAGAGAGGAGGAGAGGGAGGGAGAGAGAGAGAGGAGAAAGAGAATGAGACAGAAAAAGGAGAGAGAGGGGGAGGGAAGAGAGAGAGGAGAGAGAGAAGGAAAGGGAGAGGGGGGAGGGGGAGAGAGAGAGGTGTGTGCCTTGTGGAAGAATATTTTCAGGAGGTAAAACTGGCCTCTGATGAAATCCTGCCTAACAGGGGCCTAGAAGACAGGGATAGCTTATTCTCCTTTTTTTTTCCTGTGAGAATCTAAGATAAAATAGAATTTCTCAGAGAATTCGTGCAGGTAAGCTAACCAACTTCAGATAACAGGAGCTGAACCTTTGTGAATAAAGGGAGTTGGTGTCAGAAGGAGCATTCCAGGGAATAGGAAGTACAGGCCTGGCTCTATTTAAATAGGCACAGTCTATTCTAGGCCAACAACCTAAGAAGTTTCTTTCTTCTTCCAAAAAGATAACCTTTTTGAATTGAATTGAATACTTTATTCGGCCAGCTGTGATTAGACACTCAAGGAATATCCCAATATCCATTTGAAATATAAGTCCCATCCTATTTTTTTTTTCGCCTTTTCTTTTTCTTCTTTGTCCTTTCCTTCCTTCCTCCCTCCTTCCCTCCCTCCCTTTTTATGTATTAAAAATGTAGCTGTTCAATTGATCTTACGTAACTCCTTTTCCCTTTGAATGACAGTTTAACTTTCCTATTTCAATTTTCTCAGCCGCCAGAGCAGTGAATCGAGATGTTTAATTGAATTTGCAGAGGGTTTTTTTTTTTTGCTTCTTCTTACCTCCATTGCTCTAGTTCTGTTCCTTTCTGTACTGGGATCTTTACCAAACAACCACAGCATAATTCCCATAAGAAAATGCAGGAGGCCTTGAAATGCCTCTTTGGTCCGAGTGTATTTGTTCACTGATTTATCAGAGAGGACAAAAATAGGTTTTTTTTTGCCTCAAGCGGATGTATCAGATTTGCAAGATACTGAACTATGGTTTGATTTAATCCTGAAGATCTTCCCTCTTTGAAATTATATTGAAACTCCCACAATGTTACCCTTTCTGTCTAATATGCTCGAATTAAGGATTCCTTTCTCTTTCTTTTTCTTTCTTTCTTCTTCCTTTCTTTTTTTCTCTTTTCTTTTTCTTTCTCCCTTCCTCTTCCTCTTTTTTCCTTTTCTTTCTTTCTTTTCCTCTTTTTTTCTTTCTTTCTCTTTCTTTCCTTCTCTCTCTCTCTCCTTCCTTCCTTCCTTCCTATCTTCAAATTGCCAAGATTAAGAAACACCGAATTAAGGTATTTTGATCCATTCTATCATTTCACGGGCAGCAAGCAGTGGAAAAGTATATTCTTTAAGGCTGACCCTGTTGAGTTGGGAAGTAGCTTGGTGGGTCTCCTTGCTCCAGCATCAGAGAATGGGCCTCCTCCTGTCCATTCAGGCTGGCAAGCAGGCTGAGCAACACAGCGGCCCCGTTGTATATTTATGAAAGTCTGGAGTTAGCAGGCCATATTAACTACACAGATGAGCATAACTGGCTGTGATTGGTTATTTCAGTTTGTCATGGGAGTGGGGGGGCGAAAGGGAGGGTAGAACAGACTTCCATCTTCCTGGGTTTTGGTTTTCCTTTATTTTTCCTTTTATTTTATTTGTTCTTTTGAGGTAGCTTTGATGCCTGGTGACTGCCAGGATTAGTCCCTGCATTTTTCTTGGCAACAGTTTTTTGGAAGAGGTTCATCCTAGCCTTCTTTGTAGGCCTGAAAGAGAGGGAGTGGCTATCCAGCTGGTGATATGCCTAAGGCAGAATTAGAACTTGTGGCCTCCTGGTTTTTAGCTCAGTGCCTTTAACTACTAGGCCATGCAGCTTCTTTGGTTTTCCTTAGCTCCTTCATATATATATATATATATATGATCCCTTCATTAAAAAACTATATATAGTTTTTTAATGAAGGGATCACAGGAGGAGATAGGGGGTTTCTTTGAGTGGAAAGGCATTTAACATTTGGAGACATAAATGTTTAATTGGTGCTCTGGTAAAGGCTACAAATACATAGCTGGCACTGGATGAAAGCTAATGTAGTGTAAGCCGGAGAAGCAATATTCTTTTCTGTATGCAGGTAGTCCTTGACTTATAACCACAATTGAGCCCAAAATTTCTATTGCTAAGCAAGGCAGTTATTCAGTGAATTTTGCCCCAATTCTTTCCTTCTTGTCACAGTTGTTAAGTGAATCACTGGAGTTGTTAAGTTAGTGATACAGTCATTAAGTGAATCTGTCTTCCTGATTGACTGCTTATCAGAAGAATCACAAAAAGGGATCACATGAACCTGGGACCCTGGAACTGTCATAAATATGTCAGTTGCTAAGTGTCTGGATTTTGATCATGTTCCATAAGAATGAAAAATGGCCATAAGTCATTTTTTCCCCTGTCATTGTAACTTCAAGCAGTTACTGAATGAAATGTTGTAAATCAAGGACTATCTGTATTCCATTTCATTCTTTTCCTTCTCTTCTCTGACCAGCGGCAGGCAGAAGTGCATGAATCCTCAAGGTTATTTTAATAACCTTTCCTTAAAATTTCCCCCCATTTTAGTGTATAGTTTTCTCTGAATGAACTGAGTATTTTGCCTACATGAGAACACAGAC
This sequence comes from Pseudonaja textilis, assembly GCF_049901715.1. Taxonomy (NCBI): domain Eukaryota; kingdom Metazoa; phylum Chordata; class Lepidosauria; order Squamata; family Elapidae; genus Pseudonaja; species Pseudonaja textilis. The sequence continues at coordinate 247,911,397 of NC_141991.1, forward strand.
AGCTGAGTTCCCAGTTAGCATAAATGATAGCAAATCCAAGTACTTGAGCCATTATGTGTGAGCAGGAATTTGGTGTAACTACTGAGTGGGGAGTTTGCTATTGCATCAACCTCATCCGTGTTTCTTTACTGCCATTGGCTCAACAGTTGATGTCTTGCAACTGCTGAGTCTGGGAACGGACTGTGAAGGGTGTTGTTATCGGCATAGATATGAATTTTGATGAGGGAGTTTGGCTGGCGACATCTCATTCAGACATTCAGAGAACCAATTCTCAGTTTCCTGAAAATTAACAGCCTATCTGATATAGTGGTTAAGGTTTTAGCCACAAACCCAGGAAATTTGTGAGTTCTAGTCCCATTTTAGGCATAAAACCAAACTGATGACTTTGGGCCAGTCACCAGGAGACTGTGATTTCTAGTCCCACCTTAGGCACAAAAGTTGCTTGGGTGACTTTGGGCCAATCACCGGGAAATGATGAGTTCTACATCTCACCTTGGGTGAGGGTACAAAAGCCAGCTGGGTTATTTTGGGCCAGTCCCTCTCTCTCTCAATCCAACTCATCTCACAGGGTTGTTGTTCTGGAGAACGTAGGAGGAGGAGGAGGATGTATTTGGATATGTTCACCATTATTTACAAAGTAAGAAAGGCAGGACAAAAATCTAATCAGAATAAAATAAATAAATTTAGGAACAAATTTGATGAAATATCCAATATCTCTTATCAAGCCAGTCAGGTGTAGCAATAAGAGCATAAGCTTAGGTCCAATGTATAAATCCCTTATTTGACGTTGAATTTGAGCTAGTCCCCATCTTGAATAGTCAACCAGCAAAGGGGGTAGAGAGATACGGTGCTCAGGACCTTGGACAGAGCACACAAAAAGAGAGAATTGATATTTCAACAAAACGTAGAGACTTTCTATAAGTTAACGTTGGTCTTTTTCTTCATCTTTCTTCTTTTCTATCCTCAAAGAGCCGTCATGCATTTCCCTCTCCATCACTTGTTAAGGCACAGGATAGGGGTATTCCAAGTCAACAAAGCAAACTTCCTTGAGCCTCAAAGGTCTCGTGGCGGTTAAAAAATTGCAATCTGATGGAAGAGAGTATTTGTAGCTCAGAGCTGAATTGTGGGGACTTATAATTTATGACCAGTTTTTTCCCCCGCTTACAACCATTGCAGCATCCCCATGGACATGTGATCAAAATTTAAATTATTGGCAACTGACTCATATTTATGATGGCTGCACTGTCCCAAAGTCATGTGATTCCCTTTTGCAGCTTTCTGACAAGCAAAGTCAATGGAGGAAGATAGATTCACTTAACAACCGTGTTACTAATTTAACAACTATAGTGATTTACTTCACAAGAAAGGTTGAAAAAAAGGGGGGGAAACTCTTTTAACAACTGTCTTGCTTAGCAACGGAAATTTTGGGCTCAACTGTGGTCGAGGATTAGCTGCATTGACCTGACCCAAGACTGCAACGATTAGGGGAGATTTGCTTATGGCAGCATTCAAAACAAGGGAAATATTTCCCCAAGTGGGAACAGCCGGCGAGGCTAACTTTAATTCCACAGTCTTCAGTGGGGAAAAAAAAAAGATACTTGATTAGAAAACTTCAAAGAATTGGGGAACCAGTAGCTGTCACATTTGACAGTACTTAATTAAAGTGGAAGACACTTTCCCAGCTTCCAATCAAGAATGACTAGCTTGGATTTCAATCTACCTTCCCATCAAACTGACATTCTCTGGACTTGTGGCTGTACTGAATCTTAATTACTTAGCTGCTAAGAAAGTCCTTCACAAGTCCACGGAGAACTGAGATAGTGGGGGAATGCCCGCTGATTTTGGGGCGTGGTGGAGTGGGGTGATGCTTTGGTAAAGTCCTGTGGCTAATTAATTTTTTTGTTAAATTCCTGTTGCTAATTTTCGAAAAGAGGGATATTTTTATGCATGTAGTTCTCCCGGTTTGCTTTCTCGCTTGTTAGTATGCATCCTGGATAGCCATGCTAGTGCTGTTCCCTTGTGCAATTTCTGCCAGACAAATCTCTCTCAAAACTTGTTTTAATGTTGCAAAAGCGGCTTCTGTTTTACTACTTTATTCTCAGGGCACTTTAACATTTTTCTTGCGGTGGGAGAAGAGGCAACTGGTGGAGCTGTTGGTGTTATGTGAGACCTTTTTCAACATTTTTTTTTCCAGAAACATCCTTGCTGTCCAGCCAACCCAACTGAAAAGGGCCTCTGAGAATGAGCCCCCAACTGGAAACCTCTCCTATAATTTAATTTTAATTGTTTCATATGTTAAGAGTCTAGAAAAAGTGCAGAGAAGAGCAACAAAGATGATTAAGGGACTAAAGGCTAAAACGTATGAAGAACAGTTGCAGGAACTGGACACGGCTAGTCTAGTGAAGAGAAGGATCACGGGATACAGGATAGCGGTCTTCCAATATTTCAGGAGAAGTCAGTCTATTCTCTGCACTGAAGGCAGGACAAGAAACAATGGGTGGAAATTAATCAAGGAGAGAAGCAACCTAGAACTAAGGATGAATTTCCTGACAGAACAATTGATCAGTGGAACAACTTGCCACCAGAAATTGTGGGTGCTCCAGTACTGGAGGTTTTTCTTTAAGAGACTGGACAACCATTAGATGTTAGAAAGCAGAAGGTTGGACTAGAAGACCTCCAAGGTCCCTTGTAACTTGGTTATTCTGTTAACTGAGAAGCGGGGGAGGCTGTCAGCTCAATGCTGAGGCACTTGTTCAATGAGGAAAGCAGGATTTTGTATGTCTTGCCCACTTCCTTGTAACAAAATCATAACGCACCACCACCACGCCGTGAAAATTCTCCACTGAAGAAAATTGCAAATGCAAACTATGTCAGCAGACTGAGTGAGAAACTAGAAGAGGGGGGAACTCCTGTAGCTAAATTTTATTGCATGCTTCTGTGTTAAATAATCATTAACTAATGACTGACTCAATAGATAGGATCTATTTTGGTGAATCTTGGCACATCAGCCTTGGTTCTATTGGATGCAAAAAAAAAGTGGCCACAAGGGGTCAAAACGGGTGCAAATGGGATAAAAATAGCTTCTAGACTGAAGAAAGTTGCAAAACCGTAGTTTCATATCGGTTTGACCCCCGTGTCCAATTCTGGGGGACCAGAAGACAGATTCAGAGGTAGAAGGTGCAGAGAAGGGCAGTAAGGATGATCAGGGATGGGAAACTAAGCCTTACAAAAAGGAAGGGCATTGCTGGAAATTAAGCCTTGATAAGTGCTAATAATTAGCAGTTATTAAGGACTTGAGAATTCTTCCCTACTGATCCAATACGGAACCACAAAGGAAGGAATTGAAATGACAGGAAGGCAGATCTTGTTTGAATATTAGAGAAAGCTGCTTAACAACAAGGCACAAGCAGTAGCTAAGAGAAGCGGTGAAGATTTAGCAAAGATCGGTCAACATTTGTCAAAATGCTACCATTCATGGATCTTACGGCAATAACTCCCGAGTCTGTTTACAGAATAACAAAACAACAGAGTTGGAGGGACCTGGGTAGCCTTCTAGTCAAGGGGTCGCCAACCTTTTGGACCTCAGGGACCACCAAACTCATAATTTTAAATCCCGCGGACCACTAATATGAATTTTGACTGGCGGTGGCTTGCTGTCATTGGTGGGAAAGTCGGTCCCATATTCCAGAGCTGCAGTAGTCACAGGACTGGTCATCCTGGAGTAGCTGCTCCTCCAACTGGTGCACCGGCCTGCCATGGACTTGAGGAGCTGCTCTGGGATGACCAAAGGGCCAGTCCTGTGACTACTGAAGCTCTGGAATATGGGACTGGCTTTCCCACCAATGTCAGCAAGCCATCCCGGGATGGATTTCCCTCCCCCGCCGTTGGTCTTACCTTCCAGTTCCTGCTCGCGTGGCTCTACTCAAGGTAAGGTTTGTGCTTGGCCAAAGGGTGGGGGCCAGTGGGTGGGTGGGCCATGTGGGCAGTGCAGCCTTGTGTTCCCTCACAGCCTGGATTAACTGCTTTGGGGAGAGTGCTTTGAGGGGGACAGCTCTCTGCGGACCACCAAAATTTTCTCGCAGACCACCTGTGGTCCCCAGCCCACTGGTTGGCAACCACTGTTCTAGTCCAACCCCCTGCTTAGACAGGAAATCCTATTCCACTTTAGAGAAATGGTTGTCCAATGTCTTCTTAAAAACCTCCAGTGTCGCAGCATTCACAACTTCTGGAGACGAGTTGTTCCACTGATGAATTGTTCTCACCGTCAGGAAATTTCTGCTTAATTTTAGATTGCTTCTCTCCTCGATTGCTTTCCGCCCGTTGCTTCTTGTCTTGCCTTCAGGACTTTTACAACCTCAACTTACAACAATTCATTTAGTGACTTTCTGAAGTTAGAGTGCCCCTGAAAAAGTGATTTATGACCATTTTTCACACTTAACATTGCAGCATCTCCATGGTCACGTGATCAAAATTTGGATTCTTGGCAGCTGGCCTGTATTTATGATATTGCTGTGTCCCAGGGTCATGGGATCACCTTTTGTGACCTGCTGACAAGGAAACTCCATGGAGAGACCAGGTTCACTTAACAACCATGTTACTAACTTAACCACCTGGGTGATTCATTTAACAACTCTGGCAATGAAGTAAAATGGGGCAAAACTCACTTTACAACTGTCTTGCTTAGCAACAAACAATTGTGGTCATAAGTCGACTTTTATGTACATTGAGAGCATTTGCACCAAGACAAATTCCTTGTGTGTCCAATCACACTTGGCCAATAAAAGAATTCATTCTATCTATCTATCTATCTATCTATCTATCTATCTATCTATCTATCTATCTATCTATCTTTCTAATTATCTATCTATCTATCTATCTATCTATCTATCTATCATCTATCTATCTATCTATCTCTTTCTAATTATCTATCTATCTATCTATCTATCTATCTATCTATCTATCAACTTTCTAATTATCTATCTATCTAATCTATCTAATTATCTATCTATCTATCTATCTATCTATCTATCTATCTATTAATCTAATCTAATCTAATCTATCTATCTATCTGTCTACCTACCTACCTACCTGCCTACCTGTAGGAACTTCATGGGTCCACCTGTTCTGTGAAAGGTTTTAATCCATTACTTTGTAAAGAGACTGCACATGCACAATTTTAACTGAGTGACGTCAGGATCAGGAAGCTATAAGTTCTTCCAAATACATGGTCATTTCAGGGAACCCACATCCACTCAAGGATGAAGTTGGAGAGAGATTCTCCCTTGGAGCTTGTAAAAGAAGAGTCCCATTGGCTTATAGTGGCCGAAATAATGGCTCTGGCTAACCATTTTAATTAAACGGTTGGCACCATGGTGATGCAGTGGTTAGAATGCGGTATTGCAGGCTAATTCTGCCCACTGCCAGCTGTTCGATCCTGACCAGCTCAAAGTTGGCTCAGCCTTCCATCCTTCGGAAGTTGGTAAAATGAAGACCTAGATTGTTGGAGGCAATATGCTGATCTTGTAAACTGCTTAGAGAGGGCTGTAAAAGCACTATGAATAGCAGTAGCAATAGCATATACTGCTTTACAGTGCCTTTACAGGCCTCTCTAAGCGGTTTACAGAGTCAGCCTCTTGCCCCCAACAATCTGGGTCCTCATTTTACCCACCTCAGAAGGACGGAAGGCTGAGTCAACCTTGAGTTATTTCTGAATAAACAGGATCGTGTCCTAATAGGCCCAGCCCAGTTTTAATGCAGTAGGACGAGTGGTGAGATTCAAAATTTTTTACTACTGGTTCTGTGGGCGTGGCTTAGTGGACGTGGTGTGGCTTGGTGGGCGTGGCAGGAGAAGGATACTGCAAAATTACATTCCCTCCCGACCTGCTAACCTGCTTTCCAGCTCCATTCTCCTGTGCAGGGCAACCAAAGAAGACCCAGCCAATCAACTGGGACTCAGGAGGCAGAGAAGAGATGGGGGCGGGCCCAGTCAGAGGTGGGATTTGCCGGTTCTCCGAACTACTCAAAATTCCCGCTACCGGTTCTCCAGATCCAGTCAGACCCTGCTGATACTACCTGGTTGGAGGCTCTTTGAGGCTGGTAGCCTGTACCATGATGGGCTACTCGTAAATAAAAAATTTGTCTCCTAGTTAACAGAGCCGCCTATTGATGTTTGTTGAGTTTGTCATTTTTCTCAACATAGTTTGTTTAGTTCCCTCTCCAGCCTCTCTTCCAGAACTTCAAGGAAGTCATTCAGTCTCCAATTCTGTCTTTATAATGACAAGGTTGTGGCGGCTGTGGCAGAGAGACCAAAAAGGATCCATAGTTATCGATAAACGGATCTGGGGGTTTCTCTCTGCTTAATTCAGGATCCAGCAGTTAACTGATACACAAGACTGGCTCTTGCTCAGCAAAGGCAGCTTTAGGGAGCCGCTAATGAATCAAAGTCGGCCTTCCCAAGGCGCTAGTCCTCATGCAGCATTTTCTTTCTCTCTCTCTCTCTCTCTCTCCCCAGCGCTCAGCGAGGAACCCCCAAGGGGGCCACGACCATGGCCAGCAGTCCTTTGCCGGCCTCCACCGAACTCCTTCTGTCGGCCCCGTCCAACGCGTTCCCACCAGAACCGCTGAGCCAGCCCGCTCCCGCCTCCCGCGGCGGCTCCTCCTCGGTGGTCCCCTCGGCTTCGGGCGCCATGAAGCCCAACCAGGTGGGCCAAGTGATCCTGTACGGCATCCCCATCGTCTCGCTGGTGATCGACGGGCAGGAGCGCCTTTGCCTGGCTCAGATCTCCAACACGCTGCTCAAGAACTTCAGCTACAACGAGATCCACAACCGTCGGGTGGCGCTGGGCATCACCTGCGTGCAGTGCACGCCCGTCCAGCTGGAGATCCTGCGCCGGGCCGGCGCCATGCCCATCTCCTCCCGCCGCTGCGGCATGATCACCAAGCGGGAAGCCGAGCGCCTCTGCAAGTCCTTCCTGGGCGAGAACCGGCCGCCGAAGCTGCCCGATAACTTCGCCTTCGACGTGTCCCACGAGTGCGCCTGGGGCTGCCGGGGCAGCTTCATCCCGGCCCGCTACAACAGCTCCCGGGCCAAGTGCATCAAGTGCAGCTACTGCAGCCTCTACTTCTCGCCCAACAAGTTCATCTTCCACTCGCACCGCACGCCCGACGCCAAGTACCTGCAACCCGACGCCGCCAACTTCAACTCCTGGCGTCGCCACCTCAAGCTGACCGACAAAAGCCCGCAGGACGAGCTGGTCTTCGCCTGGGAGGACGTCAAAGCCATGTTCAACGGCGGCAGCCGCAAGCGGGCCTTGCCTTCCTCGGCCGGCCCGTCCAACCACCCGCACTCGCACCCGCAGCCGCCGCCGCCGCCGCCCCCGCCGCCTTGCCATCCTCTGGCCTCGGTCAGGGCCGGCGGGGTGGGCCTGGCGGGCGGAGGAGGAAGCGGAGGAGGAGGAGGCCTCTTGAGCCCGCACCTCCTCGCCGGGCCTCCGCCGCCTCCGCCTCCGCCGCCGGATCTGAGCCAGAAGCGGCCTCGCTTCGACGACGACAGCGAGCTCCAAGAAGCGGTAGCGGCGGCCGCGGCTGCGGCGGCGGCGGCTATGGCGCACGGCAAAGCCCCGCGGAACTATCCGGTCATCCCGGTGCCCAGCAAGGGAGCCTCCTTCGGGGGCGTCCTGCAGAAATTCCCCGGCTGCGGCGGGCTCTTCCCTCACCCTTACGGCTTCCCGGCTGCCGCCGCCGCCGCCGCCGCCTTCAGCCTCTGCCACAAAAAGGAGGAGGGCGACGGGCTGGGCGGGGCGGCTCCAAGCGGATCGGGGGCTCCCAAAGCGGCGTCGGGAGCCCCGTCGGCCGGCGGAGCGGGTCTCTCCGGTCTCTTCTGGCCCGGGAGCCGCAAAGACTCGACGGCGGCGGCGGCAGCGGCGGCCGCTGCTTTCTACCCGCCTTTCTGTATGTTCTGGCCGCCCCGGGCACCGGGAGGCCTGCCTGGGCTGCCCACCTACTTGCAGCCACCGCCGCCACCACCGCCTCCTCCTCCGCAACCGCCGGCCTGCTCGGCCCTGGGCGGGGAGAGCTCCAGCCTGCTTCGCCAAGCCTTCCTGGACCTGGCTGTGGAGCCCAGCGGCGACGGGGCGGCCGCCGGGCTGGGGGTGCCTACCACCGCCGCTGCCCCCCAAGCAAGTGGCACTGCGGGCGGGGGCAGCAGCCGGGAGCCCCGCGCTTTCGAGGGCGGCGGCGAGGGCGGTGGGTCCCCTCCCACCTCCGAGGGCCCGCTGCCCGCCGCTGCCCACCTGCTGGACGGCCAAGCGCGGCCCAAGGGGGGCTCTGCCTACCACCACTCCAGCGCCTTCCGCCCGGTGGGCGGCAAGGAGGACTCGGCGGAGAGCCTGGCCAAGCTCCATCAACACCATCAGCCGTCGGGCCGGTCTTCCTCGCCGCCGCCGCCGCTCCTGCTCCTGCCGTCCGACCGCGAGCCTGTCCTCCAGCCGGCCGGGCCCCGGCTTCCCTCCCCCGGCGGGACCAGTTGCAGCTTCCCCAGCGAGGACAGCAGCGAGGAGGAAGAAGAGGAAGAGGAGGAGGAGGAGGAGGAAGAGCCGGAGGTGGACGTGGAGAGCCACCGGCAGCCCGGCGAGGAAGAGGAGGAGGAGGAAGAGCGAAGGGAGGAGGAGGAAAGAGGAGGGGAGGCCGGCCACTTCCAGCAAGGCCGGGGACTGACGGACAAAGGGGGCTGCCGGGAGAGATCGAACTCTTCCAGCGCTGCCCCGTCGGGGTCTTTCGCTGGGCAGGAGAGCCCGGCTCACCCCGAGACCGAACAGCTGCCGCCACCGCCCCTGGCTGCGCCCCCCTGCCTCCCCAAAGGGCCCGGCAGCCCCGCCCTCCAGACAGCCCAGGAGATCCCAACGACGCCCTTCAAAGATGTAAATAGACCCCCTTCCCACCCTAGGAGAGGGGGGATGGGGTGGTGTGTGCTGGGATTTCCCCACTGAGTTGGGTGGGGGTGGGTGTGTTCAAATTTTTATTACTTTTTCAAAATATAATATATGTGCAAAATACGGAAGAAAACAATAAGAGCATAAAGGAAGAGAAAAGTGTAGAGCGAGAGGGAAAAGGAAAGGAAAGGAAAGGAAAGGAAAGGAAAGGAAAGGAAAGGAAAGGAAAACGGTTGACTTCCAACTCCTTTTGGTGCAAAGGGATAATAGCATCAAACCTCAACTTTTTACTTTTATATAATAATATCAGCCAGCCATTTTCTATAACAACAAAACCTAACTAATCGGCAAAACCCAAAATCGAAGTTTCACATTTCCACCCACCCCCTCAACCTCAAGCACAAAGTCCAGAAGTGGTTTCCAAGTACAGGTAGTCCTCGGCTTCGGACCACAATTGAGGCCAACATTTCGGTGGTTAAGTGAGACATTTGTTCAGGGAGTTTTGCCCCATTTTATGACTTTTCTTGCCACCGTTGTTAAGTGATTCCCTGCAGTTGATAAGTGAAGTGAATCAAGTTTCTCCACTGACTTTGCTTGCCAGAAGATTGCAAAAGGGGTTCACATGACCTTGGGAAAACAGCAACAATCCTAAATATGAACCCGTTGCCAATCACCTGAATTTTGATCATGTGACCATGAGGACACTGCAAAGGTCGTAACTGAAAAACGGCGATAAGTCACATTTTTTCAGTGTTGTAACTTTGAATGACCACTAAACAAACAGTTGTAAGTCGAGGACTATTGTGATGGCCCAGGATGGCAAAGACAACAAAGTCACAAAAGTAGATAAAGTCCCTTTAGTACCTCCAACTTGGCCCCCAATGTCCAGTTACCTTTGGCTGGAGAAAAAACTCCCAAGAACAGTTTTTAAAGGGAAGAAATTCAGTCCGAACCCAAAATTAAATTATAAATAAAAACCAACACAAACCACAAAGCTGCAGCAATTAACAAGACAGTGCAGGATAAGGAATTGCAGACTTCAAAAGATAACGAAACACATACAGTTGAGAGGATGCCAGAACCCAGATAAGACTTAACAAACAAAGATAATGCATGCTTTGCTTCCAGCAAGGTGCTGTGCGCAAACACCCTCTTTATCCTGTTTTTCCAGCTGCAGCTAATGAAGGGAATCAGGGCCTTTTTCTCCCCCGTAACCCACATTGCTCCCTTCTCCATTCCTCCCTGCGTGCCCTAGGATGAAGAGGAGTTGGGCCTGGGTCTTCTTCTGAATGCCCATCTGGATTCTGCCCTTCCCCAGTTTCCTCCACAGACACTGGAGCCACACCCCCACTCCTTGTCAGTTGCTCCACCACTCCCTCAGAATCAGATTCCAACAGGGGCATGACGACTACCTGTAGAAACAAAAGTAAAAGCTCAGCTTTGATTGGCTACTCTCTTCTGCAAAATCTTCTTGTCAGGAAGGAACAACTGAGAGTAACTTTAGAAAATCCTCACATATACCCCCTCCCCAATCTGAGATGGAACCACTGGTAACTTTGCTTCCAAAGCCAGATGGATTTACACAACCAGCTAAACTTAATCCCAGTGTGGTGGGAGTTGTGGAAGCCAGTTGTGTAAACCACACCTTCAGGGGAAGCAGTCTAGTTTATTCCTTGGGGAGACACAGTTTAAAAAGCAAGAGTGTCGCTTAGTGTGGCATTTGCTTAATTTATTGTGTGATATGAACCCAGTCAGGGAGCTGCTTCTCATTTAAATGGAACAGAATAGAATACTTTATTGGCCAAGTGTGACTGGACACAGAAGGAATTTGTCTTGGAATTTGTCTTGCAAATGCTCTCAGTGTACATAAAAGAAAAGATACATTCGTCGAGAGTCAAGAATCATGAGGTACAACACTTAATGACAGTCATAGGGTACAATAAGCAATCAAATCATACTAGGAAACGGTTAATATAAATTGTAAGGATACAAGCGACAAAGTAACAGTCATGCAGTCACAAGTGGGAGGGGATGGGTGATGAGGAGCGATGAGAAGATTAACAGTAATAGTAATGCTGACCTAGTAAATAGTTGGACAGTGTTGAGGGAATTATTTGTTTAGCAGAGTGATGGCGTTCAGGAACAAACTGTTCTTGTGTCTAATTGTTCTGCTGTGCAGGGCTCGATAGCATCGTTTTGAGGGTAGGAGTTGAAACAGTTTATGTCCAGGATGTGAGGGGTCTGTAAATATTTTCACAGGCTGGTGTTCTTAAATTATTTTCTCCTAATACAGGTTGTCCTACATTTGCAACCACTGTTGAGCCCCAAATTTCTGCTGCTAAGTGAAACAGTTGTTAAGTGAGTTTTGCCCCATTTTAGGACCTTTCCGGCTGCAATTGTTAAGGGTATCGCTGTAGTCGGTTAAATTAGTAACATGACGGTGAAATGAATCTGGCTTCCCCATTGACTTTGCTTGTCAGAAGATCACACACAGTGATCACAAAACCCTGGGATGCTGCAACCATCATCAACACATGCCCAAATTTGATCACGTGACCACAGAGATGCTGCTCAAAAAACAGCCATAAATTCCTTTTTCTCAGTTCCCCTTGTGACGTTGAGCAGTCACTAAAAAAAAGTGTTGCAAGTCGAGGACCACTTATTATCATTTCACTTCTGTTGCCTGCAAAATGCTGCTTTCCTTTCCAAATCGTATCTTTTTTCCTCCCCCAAAGTCATTGAAAAGCTGTTCTTCCTCCACCCCTGTCAAACCTCTGAGATTAAATTTGGGAGAAAAAAAATCCAAGCCAAGTGTTTCATCCACAAAGCAACTTACACGGGTTACCGGTTGAAGGTTCTTGGTTTTAATTTACCTGACCTTCAAAACGGACGGGACGAATAGCCATTTTAGTGGTTAGCCCCCAGTCCAGACTACATTTAAGTGGTAAAGCTGACTAGAAATGAAGTCCAACTCCTGGGGTCCCCATTGGGTCAATTGATGTTGGTTTTTTGGGAAGAAACATAGACAAGAATATTTATAACTCGGGGTTGAACTCGGGGTTGTTCCTGGTGCAGTGCTTGGTTATTTCTTGCAGTTGTTTCATTACTTGACAAGGTAACATCATCAGTGCTAGTGAGTGTGGGTTTGCTCCTGGTTTGTAGTTTGTAGTTTCTTGCAGTACAGGTAGTCCTCGGCTTACGACCACAATCAAGGCCAAAATTTATGTTCGGGCAGTTTTGCCTCATTTTACCATTTTTCTTGCCACACTTGTGACAAGCATCACTGCCGTTGTTAAATTAGTCACGCCGCTGTTAAGTAAATCTAGCTTTGTTTGAAAAAATGAGGTTACCTTAAAAGGGATCAAAGGTGACCCTGGGATACCGCAATAAATATATATGCCTAAATATGAACCAGTTGTCAAGCATCTAAATGTAAATCACGTGACCACGGGGAAGCTGCAACAGTCATAAGTCTGAAAAATGGTCATAGGTCACTTGTTCCAGTGCCGTTGTAACTTTGAATGGTCACTAAATGAACTGTTGTAAGTTGAGGACTGTCTGTAGTTTGCTGTGCCAATGCTGAGAAAACCCCACACTCACTAACACTGATGATGTTATTTAATTGGGTAATGAAATGTCTGCAAGAAAACAACCATGTCAGAGAGCACCAAAGACCCCATAAGCCAGGGGTCGCCAACCTTTTGTACCTCAGGAACCACCAGACTCATAATTTTAAATCCTGCGGGCCAGAGACCCTGGGAAAATCCCCCCCAAAAAAGTCTGTAGGAAAATTCCCCACCCTGTTTTCCTACCGATCGATCGTTCTTTATTTAGGACTGCAGGATACCGTCTCCAGCTCTGTCTCAGGGGGAGAGAGAGAAAAAGAGAGAGAAAGAGAGACTTTTGGCTTCATGCAAGGAAAGCAGCAGAAGCAGCAGAAGTCTTTCTTTCTCTCCCGCAAACTCTGCCAGAAATGAGTCTTTGCCGGTGCAGCCTCTTGGAGCAGGAGGCCTTGCAGGGTCCCAAAGACTCATCTCTGGCTGAGTTTGGGGGAGAGAAGGAAAGACTTTTGCTGCTTTCTTTGCGTGCAGCCAAAAGCAGAAGAAAGCAGCGGAAAGAAGCAGCTTGGTGGCCAGGCCAGGCGCGTGGAGCGAGTGGGTCAAGTTACCCCCCTCCGCCCTTTCCCGCCTCCCCTCACTACCTCGTGTTGTTCACAATGCAAGCGACGCAAACCTTGTGTTCCCGTGCAGCCTGGATTAATTCCTTTGGAGGGTGCTTTGAGGGTGACATTTCTCTGCGGACCATCAAAATTTTCTCTCAGACCACCAGTGGTCCCCGGCCCACTGGTTGGCAACCACTGCCATAAGCAACATAGAGGTAGTTTTACTATTGCGTTCTTTGGAATTTAACTGCCCAGAGATGAGTTGATAGTTTTCCATCCAATTCTTAATCAATCTCAACCTTGCTTAGCTCTCCAAACAGAGGTAAAATCTGAAAGTGATCACAAGCCAAGTGTGGGTTTCCACAGAATACGGTCAAAATTTTCAAGTTGCTCGTAGCCACACCCTGCAAATAGACATATTTAGAATTTGTGGCGTTTTCGTCTCCCTGGACTACTGTAGAAAGTCAGATAAACCCTGGAGGCAATAGGGAGAAATTAAAGTAGCTTTTTGTGTTGATATCCTAAAGCCAAGAAGTATGAATCCCATTGCTGAAAAATTGCATCAAACCAGAACAGTACTCTAAGCCAGCACCATCTAAAAATGAGCTTTATAGTTTTCCTGCAAATATATTCTTTTCTCTTTGGCAATCATTCGCATTGATTTTTAGAGCTAGAGTGCACTGTTTCAGGCTTCCAGGGTTAATAATCATAAAGATTATAATTTCACAATATGGAAGGAAAAGCAAAACAATTATGTTTTCCTCTTCAGTTATGTTAGGGATAAAGTCCCATATTTCTCCCAGATATGTGAGTGTTGTAATCCCAATTCACCTGGAGGGCAAAGCTCCTTGAAAAGGCCTACAATCTTCCTTTTTGTGAACCACAAGAATTTGATTGCATGAGAACCGGAGTCTCCAAACTTGACAACTTTAAGACTTACGGACTTCAACTTCCAGAATCCAGGCTGAGGAATTCTGGAGTTGGTCCAACAGTCTTAAAGTGGAGATCCTGCATTAGAATCAGAAAGATCCCACCAAAGGATCAATCAGCAAAGGGCATTTGGGTGCTAGAATAGATTCCAGGTGGGCAAGAAAGCGAAATATCACATTTGGAAGTCTAATAGAGGAATAGCTGCCTTGTAAAGACGACAGTTCTACTTTGAAGAGAGGTATTGGTTAGAACCAGTGGTGGGATTCAAAAACGTTTGCTAATGGTTCTGTGGGTGTGGTTTGGTGGCTGTGGCATGGCTTGGTGGGTGCCACTTGTTGGGCGTGGCAGGGGAAGGATACTGTAAAATCCCCATTCCTTCCCCACCCCGCTAACCTGCTTTCCAGCTCCGTCCTCCTATGCAGGGCAACAAAAGAAGACCCAGCTGATCAGCTGGGACTCAGGAGGCAGAGAAGAGATGGGGGCAGGGCAGTCAGAGGTGGTATTCCAAACTACTCAAAATTTCTGCTACTGGTTCTCCAGAACTGATCAGAATCTCCTGAATACCACCTCTGGTTAGAACCCACACAAATCTTTACAATTCATGTACATGGTCAAGAAATGACGTTTTCCTCCCTCTTAATATTAATAAATATTTAAGATTTCAAGTCTTCCAAGGATGCTAAATGGAAGATTTAAGTTGGGTGGGGGGCAGAGCCACCTTGAGAAATTGGTCTTTGGGACTCTCTCCCATGTTGTAGCATTTTGTATGAGGAAGAAGAGCTATAATAGCGGGAGGATTGTTAATGTTAATATTAATGAACAGGTCTAGAAGAACCAGGTGTGAGTTATTTTCTTTCCACTTCTGAATGTCTTGGGTTGGTCCAGTTCTTCTCTGTTAAGGCAGAGAACGTTCGCCTTGCCTTTGGAAAGCAAGGACAGAGGCCACCCAATTTGTGACATTAGTCGTACCAAAGAGGTTGCAGAGGTTTTGGGGGAACGGGGAAATTCCTTGCTAGGTAAGGTCTTATCCCATCCCTGAAGGAGAGATTTGGGCTGCAAAACTGGACCTTCCATGCTGTTCCCACTGAACTCAGAAGGATGTCTTTTGAAAAAGCTACTTGTCCAGAATGACATAGGGCAGTGGTGGCTAACCTTTTTGGGTTCCTGTGCCAAAAATTGTGCGCACACTGGCACGCTCACGTGCCAGCACCCAGAAAGCACTGCGCACACCCCATGCCTCCTACGTATGTGCGCAATCTCCACCCACCCACGCCACCCTCTTACCAGCACTGCACCTCACAGCTGATTTTGGGCCGGTTTGAGGCCTTTTTCAGCCTCCCAGAGGCTTAAGGAGGCTTCGGCAGGCTTTGCAGGCCGAAAACTAGCCCCGTTTTGTCACTTCCGCTATTTCGGAAAATACCAGAAGTGATGAAACAGGGCTAGTTTTCGGCCTGCAAAAGCCTTCCTCAAGCCTTTGGGAGGCCGAAAAAGGCCTCAAACTGGCAGGAAATCAGCTGTGAGGCATACGCATGCACAGTGAGGTAAGTTTGCCTACACCTCGCTTTCCGGCACAAATGGCTCTGTGTGCCACCTGTGGCATGTGTGCCATAGGTTCGCCATCATGGACATAGGGCCTCTTTCTTGAGTAAGGGGGTTGGACTAGATAATCTCCAAGATCCTTTCAAACCCTATTGTTCATTGTTCTAAAAAGGCCCATTTTGGCTCTTCCGGTTCAGTGCCTCGAGGTGGACAAGTTTTGAACGAAGCCCCTTTAAGATGTTTTCTGCAGTAGATCTTTGACTATTAAAAATGCCACTTGTTTTCCATCAGGGGTACCACACCGAGGATACCACTGGTGTTTTCCTCATGTTTTGGACTACAGCTCCCATAATGCTCAAGAAATAATGAATAGTTCCCAAGAAAAGGACTATCAAAGCCCTAACACTTAGCTAAAATGCAGAGAGGACACTGGGTAAACTTCCCTGAACTGGAACCCCTTCCTGGGATCTGTGTCAGTGGTGGTATGCTACTGGTTTGGACTGGTTTGGCCGAACCGGTAGTAAAAAAAAAAGCCTTCCACGATCAGCTGAGAGGAGAAAGAAGAGAAAAACTCAGGATCGGCCCTCCAACCCACCTCTGCACTTTTCTCTTCTCTCCTCTCAGCTAATTGGTGCTGCAGGCCTCAGCTGATGTGGGGAAAGCTGCATAGACATTAGGTACACATGCACCATCATCAAACTGGTAGTGGAAGAGATAGGATCCCACTGCTGATCTATGTCTTTTAGTTATGGATCTGATTGTTTACATAACACAGTGTTTCTCCATCTTGGCCACTTTAAGATGTGTGGGCCTGAGCAATTCTGGGGTGGGTGAAGTCCACACATCTTACAGTGGCCAAGATCAAGAAACATTGATTTAACCCCGACTTGCTTCCCAATAGATGCTTATCTTCCCAACAAGTTTCGGCTACAGGACATAAGCCCCCCTCCCCTTTTGAATCAGTACACTGGCAATTTGTGTAAGATGTAGCGTGCACATTCACAAAATGGCTGCTGCGAGAGACTTGCCCCTTCACAATATGCCTGCCGTGCTAAGCCTGGACCCTTGTAAGACACCCAGAGTCATTTCTGCAAATAAAGGGGATGTTAGAGGGAGATACTTTGCATTGCATGGATTTTATTCAAATAAGCCTAATGTTGTGGTTCACCAGCAGCCTGTGCAGACAACAGCAGAATTGGACAGTGGGGAAGAACAGGGACCAGTCCAGAAGTCTGGGGAGGACTTGGACGAGGGTCCTGCATCCGATGCAGAGATGGGGCCAGGACCATCTGGTAGTTATATGCTGACTCCAGAGCCCCAAGATTCTGGCAGAGCGAGGCTGAGGAACAAGCGGAGGCTGTTCCCAGTGTGTGTGTATGCGCAGACCTGCCAGAAAGCAAGAACAGTTAAGACAAAAGGGGCAACTTGGGAGTAAGGCTTGGAGGTGATTGGCCCTCCCATAAGACATAAAGGAGGAGCAAAGGGAGATGAGCCTTTGCAGGAAGCAATGTCATCATTCGCTCTGATGGGTTTGGACTCTGAAAGCTCCATGGTGAATTTGCTCTCTGTTTGGTTTTGAAAGACTAAATTGGGACTTTAGTCGTTGGCAACACTTCAAGTCAGATAAAGGTGCGTTCTTATCAGACGTCTCCCGAAGAACCTTGGCAGACATTCCTGGGACTAATTATAACTAGTTGAGACTCATTCCGGGCTGTGAATGATGATAATTCATAGCCATTGAACTAAAATAAAAGGGTTTTGGATTTTATGTGTGTTTGTTGGTGTCTCAGGAAGCCTTGGTCAGAGAACACCTAGGGTTGAAGTGTCAATGCTTGTCAACTTTAAGATATACAGTTGTCAAAGTCTGAAATGCTCTGCCTGATTCAGTTGTTTCAGCTACAAATTTTCAGTTTCAGTCACAAATTGACTTCCGTGGACCTTACATCATATATAAGTGGTTAGTAGAGGAGGTGTGCATAAGTCACTAACGTGCCTATCGTCCCTGTCGTTGTGTTTTTATTCTTTTACTCTTGTTCTCATTTTTGTTTGATAAATTCTAATAAATAAATAAATAAAATCTGTGGACTTCGACTCCCAGAATTCCTCAGCCAGACATGCTGGCTGGGGAATTCTGGGAGTTGAAGTCCACAAGTCTTGAAGTTGCCACGGTTGGATATCCCTGGCTTAGGGGAACAAGTTATGTGGACTAGAATCTGATAGGCACCAAGGGAGTTCTGGATGAGGCAGGGGATGTTTTGCAACAATATTTAATGCCTGGTAACCATCACATCGCCAATACTGGATCTAAGCCATTTTTTAAAATAGAGCCTTAAATACCATTGATTTTGGTGGGTCTCCTTTAGTTACGTCTGGAGCCAACTGTCTACCTCTCGATTGCCCAAAATAACTTTATAATTGACAGAAGGTGTCAACATCTAGACTGACTGATTTCAAAAAAGCTAAGTATATGAGATACAGATTAGAGTTACATAGGAGATCAGGGCAATTCAGGAAGGAAAACTAGATGGAGAAGTTGAAAAAGAATATAGTCCTTGCTTAGTGACTGTTTGCAGTTACGCTGGTGATGAAAAAGTAACTTCACAACCAATTCTTACCTTTATGGCTTTCACAGGTCTGTAAAGCAAAGGAAAGCCAAAGGAAGATCAGAGGCACAGTGGTGGTTTCACTTAGTGACTGCTTTGCTTAATAACTGAGTTGCCAGTCACCACTATGGTCACTAAACAAAGACTAGCTGTAATGGAAGAAAGAAAGAAAGAAAGAAAGAAAGAAAGAAAGAAAGAAAGAAAGAAAGAAAGAAAGAAAGAAAGAAAGAAAGAAAGAAAGAAAGGCTATTTCTATACAGTTGATAGAAAAATTACCTGTATGTGCACTGATATCATGAAAACATAAGTTTGACATATAAACTCTACTGCAATTCATCTCCCAAAATCTGGTGCCCAAATCCTACAAAGAAACCCTTGGCAATACAGCCTAGGTTGATTAACCAGGACCCTCAAATCCAAGAGAATTTGCAACTTTCTCCACTTGGAGGTCATACCCCTCCATCAACTCTGGCCACAGCAGAAGAGGGACTCGAGCGATCTCTAAAGAACCTCAGATTTTTCCTACTATGGTTACTCTTCTAAAATGCAATGACCTTCACCTCTTTTGAAGGACAGCTCTCAGCATCTCTGCATTCAGCGGAACCAATAGTTATGTCAGCTTATCAGACTTGGCCTGCAGACATCCACACAACCTCTTGATGCCAGCAAAGGCAAACAATGGCCATCTCTTTGCTGCCATCTGGTGGTAATCTGGAAGTTGGTGGACAACACCTTAAGAACCACCAGGTAGAAACATGCCAGGTGAACTAATTCTGTTGTAAGGATTAACATAATCTTGTAAGGCTGAAAGTACAAATCTCCTATCATTTCCATTGCAGACTGACAACTTCAGAATCCTTTCTGAATCTCTTCCTCTGCCCATTACGCAGTTGTCAGCTGTGTCTTCTCTTATCTGATTATCGCTGTACCTTCCCTTCCTTCTGTTTCCCAAGGTCATTCTCACACCCCGTTACAACATAAATCCTAGTACATTGGGAGGAAAAAAAAGATCTTGGAAGTGGATCTTTTTCAGTTCAAAACAAGGTTCCCATTGACATTAGTGAGATTGCTCAAACCCACAATCAGGATCCAACCCATTGTCACCTTTCATAGTTTTTGATTTGTATGTTAGGTTACAAGTTGAGTACTAGTTGGGTACTCAAGAAATGACCCTATCTCCCAATGAAAGCTACCACAAATCTTGATATGAGATTTACCCTGGGTGTGTAATTCTCTCCCTCCCCCCTCTCTCACACATACATAGTGTGTGAGACTGAGAGGGGGAGTGTGTGTGTGTGAGAGAGAGAGAGAGAGGGAGGGAGGGAGAGGGAGAGAGAGAGAGAAACAGCACTAATGTTCTCTAATCACTAATAATTGGGGGTGGGAGACTGTTTTCTTCCTTCCTTCCTTCCTTCCATCTAATTTTTGCTTGTTGTTTATTTCTTTCCATGTTGGCAGATTCCGAAAAGCAAGGAAGCCCATCCCGTCAGCCTCTCTTCTTCCAAGGAAGATAATTTCTCAGGCAAGGCAATGCAATGGATTCCTGTTGTGTTTCCATCCCTGGGGTGCAGTCAGGAGGGAGCAAAATGGACTTGCATCTCCTAAAATAGACCCCCAAACTGTTTTGGTCCTGCTGCGTAGTTCCTGAAAAGTTTTAGTGTCAAGATTCTGAACCTTAAACAACATGTGTTTGTGTGTGTTTGTGTATAGGTGTATGTATATGGGATGGGGATGAAGGATGTTAAGAGAAGAGACCTATTTCTCCATCTGTATCCATCTTTTAACATTTATTTTTTACAGCTAGGTACAGCTTTCCATCTCTTTTTTATTGATAGCTAGCTTCTCTCTTTATCTCTTTTATAGATAAATAGAGCTGTTCTGTCCTGATCTAATTTATATTTAATGAGAAAATGAGAAGGAGGAGGAGGAGAAATTCAGCATCATAATAGTTGCCTATACAAGATGCCTAACCAGATCACTGAATTAACCCATTTTCTGGGTTCGTGCGATATGAGCCACTCACTGACCAAATGACCTTCATTTGTGGTGCATTGTAAGTCAGTCGTACACAGGTAGTCCTCGAGTTACGAACACAATTGAGCCCAAAATTTATGTTACTAGGTGAGATATTTGTTAAGAGATTTTTGCCCCATTTTACGACTTTTCTTGCCACAGTTGTTAAGTGAATCAATGCATTTCTTAAAGTTAGTCACATGGTTGTTAAGTGAATCCGGCTTACCCCTTGACTTTGCTTGTCCAAAGATCACCAAAGGCGATCACGTGATGCCGGGACATTGCGACCGTCATAAAAATGAACCAGTGGTGAAGCATCTGAATTTTGATCCCATGGCCACGGGGATGCTGTGAGGGCTGTAAGTTTGGAGAAAGGGACATAAGTCACTTTTTTCCAGTGCCGCAACTTGGAACGTTTGCTAAAGGAACCGTTGTAAGTCGAGGACTACCTGCATAGCGTAGGTTTACAAGATTAACCAAGCTTAACCCTGGCCACACTTAGCAGGGTTATCCACAAGGCGTGGTCAAATAAAGTCAAGATACAAAATGCAGAAAAAGCAAGGATGGAAAGGAACCTTGGAGATATTCTTGTTCAAACCAGTGGTGGGATGCTACCGGTTCAGACTGGTTCATACGAACCGGTTGTTCTGATGGTCAGCTGGCCCATCCCGCCCGCTCATCTCAATCACGAGGCACAGCTGATTCCTCCTCTCTTGCTGTTCTGCTTACCTTTGCTGACTTGGAAAGGAAGCAGCCGAGCTTCTAAATGCCCCATTTTCAGCGCTGCGCACAAGCACCTTAGGTGAGCGAGCACGCGAAGCACGCTCTCACCAAACCGGTTGTCAAACCGGCAGCATCCCACCACTGGTTCAAATCCCTGATCAAACAGGAGACACTGTACCGTTCTGGTCAGACGGTTGTCCAATTTCTTCTTGAGGTGGGTGCTCCTCCACTAACGGAGCACCACTCACAACTTCCAGGGGCAGGATGACGATTGTAGCAGTGCTTTCATTGTACCATCGCAGCCGCCATCTTAACTTCCCTGGACAAACCTGTTCACCCTGGCTGTGCCAATATAACCTCTAGATTTCTAACTGATCTGAGTAAGGGTGTCGTATGAACATAATTAGTATGTGAAGGATAAGACATCAGCAATGAAACGCAGGTAGTTTTCGACTTACAACCACAATTGAGCCCAAAATTTCTGTGGCTAAGCCAGACAGTTTTTAAGTGACTTTTGTCACGGCAGGGGTCAAGTTACCAACACGGCTGTTAGATGAATCTGGTTTCCCTGTTGACTTTGCTTGTCAGAAAGTTGCAAAAGGGAATCGCATGACCCTGGGACACTGCAACCCTCATAAGTACATGCCAGTTGCCAAGCACCTGAGTTTTTGTTCACGTGATGCTGCAATGGTCGTAAGTGTGAAAAGCAGTCATAAGTCACTGTTTTCAGTGCTACTGTAACTTCTGATGGTCACTATTTTATTTATTTATTTTTTTCCAGATTTTGTTCTATTTTACTTTACTCATTTGATTATTTTTATTAGTTTTTATTGTTTTTTTATTTTAAATATGGTTTTACATTCTCTAAGCCGCCTCAAGTCACCGTGGGTGAATAGGCGGCAATATACATTCAATAAATAAATGAATAAATAAAAACATGTGAACCGTTGTAAGTCAAGGACTACCTGTATAACACCTCTCTCATTCTGAGTATCTCTTCTTTCAGTTTCAACAGAAATGTTAAGGAGATTTCTCTGTTTTGGCCAATACAAGTAATCCTCAAGTTACAACTACGACTGAGCCCAGAATTTATGATGCTCAGTGAGAAATTGGTTAAGTGAGTTTTGCCCCCATGTTACAACTTTTCATGCCGTGGTTGTTAAGTGAATCACTGCAATTGTTAAATTAGCAACACGGTTGTTAAATAAACCTGGCTTCCCCACGGACTTGGCTTGTCAAAAATTTTGGCCAAAGGGGATTAATGTGACCCCGGGACACCGCAACCGTCATAAAACTGGGTCAGTTGCCAAGCATCCAAATGTAAATCACGTGACCCTGGGGATGCTGTCACGGTCGTAAATGTGAAAAATGGTCATAAGTCACTTTTTTCAGTGTCGTCGTAACTTTGAATGGTCGCTAAGTGAACTGTTCTAAGTCAAGGACTGCCTGCATTTACTTTTTCTTCCTCCTTTTCTTTGTGCTTAGATAAGAACAAGGAACACAGTTTTTTCATCACAGACGCTGAACATCCAGGGGACTTTTGGAGAAATATAGCAGGTGGGTGTCGAAAGGAGCAGGAATCAAACCCAGAACACGTGTTTACTTCAAAGTAAGCCTACTGATTTCCACGGTGTCTCTTCCCTACTTGGCATGCACAGAAGCTCCTCTTGAAAATTCTTAATCAAACGACTGAATATTTCGTAGGGCTTGTTTTTGTCCCCTCCCCACAAAATAAAAATAGAACAACCCTTAATAGATGGAATAACTAAGGGGAGAATACAAATAAGCTGGGGTGGCACTGTGTTAATAGCAATAAGAATATTAATTGCGGGTCATATTTTAGCAAGAAATTTCAGAAATATATCAGGTTACACAATGGAGCAGGCTGGGAAGGGGGGGGGGGCTGGAAACGGCATAAAATGACAATAATTGAAATGTTCTCTTTGAAACCTTCCATTAAAAAGGATCACAGCTTATTGCTTTTAATATCTGTCAGAGAGACATTAAAGGTGTTTTATGAGATCTAAGGCAACATTTATATTATCTCCGTGATAATGATCTCTACACAAAATGTATAATACATTGACAAAAATTACATTATACAAATTAAATGGAACCACCTTTTACTGATTGCTAAATGTCTCTAAGGGTTTTGAGGAGGGGAAGGAGGGAGAGAAGAAAGGGGGGAAAACGTGATTAGAAGTTTTGATACTAAGTTGGGTATTGCCAGGGAGGTTTGTAAGGAAAGAGGTTTTGTTTCAGGGGAGACAGAAAAGACGAAACCGGGGGAGGGAGCGAATGTAATTTTCCATTTATGTAATGCAAACTGTCTCGGCTTTGACTATTCACGCTTAATTGACTGTCAAACGAGGTTGTTATCCTCGGGCTACGTCTGCAAATTTGCCTGTCAAATGAGACAGAGAAAGCAAGCAGAGAGAGAGAGAGAGAGGGAGGGAGGGAGGGAGGGAGGGAGGGGAGAGAGAGGGAGGGAGGGGGGGAGAGAGGAGGGGGAGAGAAATGGGATATAATGGAAAGCAGTTGCAAAAATTGGGTCTCAAATCTTGGGCATAAAAGCAGGAGGGAAACCTTTGCAAACTCGGAATTAAAAACACCAAACAAAGCAGCCTGTAGAAACCAGGGTTTGGCTGGTCAAGGAGTGCATCATAGGAAAGATTTCTCCTGATTTTTTTAAATTTTTTAAAAAAAGTCTGAAAGAAGAAAGGGAAAGAGGAAACAATAGACTTTTAAATAAAGTGAAAGGATTGTCAGAAGAGAAATCAACCTTAGAATGGGGTAAGGTGGAATGGAATAGAATAGAATATTGTTTATTAGCCAAAGTATTTTGTCTCTGGTACAAAAAGCTCTCAGTGTACATAAAAGTAACAAAGTCATAAATCATAAATCATAAGATGCAGAAATATTATGTATCAAAACTATTACACACAAATACAAAAATATTAAGTTTCAGAATATTATGGAGGGAATTATTAAGGTGATTGGAGGTGTTGCTTGATTTCTTATGTGCCATGTTATGATAAGCTAAAGACTGAATAAAAATAAAAATTGGTGCTCTCTGAGCTGGTTGTTTTCTTGCAGACATTTCATTTGCCAAATTAGGTGAACACTGATGACTTTACCTAGTTTGAGTAACGAAACATGTGCAAGAGAAAAACCAAGCTCAGAGAGCACCAAGGATCCCCATAGTTCAACTCTGGGCTGTGAATATTCTCCTTTGTTGAAATTAGAAACGCCGTTCTGGATATTTATCATCCATCTGTCTGCCCTATTTATTTGAGATCGGTTACATCGAGTCATACAGAAATATATCCGAGAGTTTGCAAAATCTTTAATTCTACTTAGGTGGTAGTAAGCTTTTAAGGACCAGGCACTACTGCAAGAGACACAACTGATGCTTTCAAAAGCTTATGGAGTCATAACATATTTTCTGTTTTCTCTTTTTCTGTTTGTCAAATCATCATCCCATTTTATTTCAAAGATGCTTTTTTTTCTTCTGTGCGATTTTTCCCTTGAGGTGGAAGAAGAAAATGTTTCACTTCTTATCCAAGAAGCTTCATCAGTTTATCTGCGAAACACTTTCCTCTTTTTCCTCAAAGGAAAAAAATAATAGTCCAGTTGCCTTTTGAAGATGAAAAAAACTATGACCTGGATGACTGAGAATCTCCACAGATATCCCAAATCATATTTTGTGCAGCCGGCATAGACTGAGATAGTCATTTGCTTTGGGGAGATTGAATGCATGTTCTGCCTGTTATCTCATTCCTGTTCTCCAACTCAACAGGACAAGTAATGTTAACTTGTAAATAGTCCGGTAGCACATGAACAACTACTGCATTTATTATGACATGATGAACTCTTATAAGGCAGAATCTACTGTGAGTTGCAAAACCAAAGCGCCATAGGATTGAGCTGCCCAGAGTTGCCAAAAACTGTGAGATGGACAGCATATAAATTTACTAAATAATTATAAGTAATAACAGCAATGTTCAAAGGCAATGTAGAAGGAGACATATAGTAGACCTCGACTATTCATTTAATGACAATTCGAAGCTACAACAACGATGAAAAAGCAGTCACACTTACAACCATTGCAACTTCCCCATGGCCGTGTGATCAAAATTCAGATGCTTGGCAACTGACTCATATTTATGACCGTTGCTTTGTCCCTGGGGGGGTCACGTGATCACCTTTTGAGACTTTCTGACAAGCATATTCAATGGGGAAGCCAGATTCACTTAACAACCATGTTGCTAACTTAACAACTGCAGTGATTCACTTAACTATTGTGGCAAGAAAGGT
Source organism: Pseudonaja textilis (assembly GCF_049901715.1). Taxonomy (NCBI): domain Eukaryota; kingdom Metazoa; phylum Chordata; class Lepidosauria; order Squamata; family Elapidae; genus Pseudonaja; species Pseudonaja textilis. Next base: position 247,936,614 of record NC_141991.1, read on the forward strand.
TGTAAAATGGAGCAAAACTCACTTAACAACTGTCTTGTTTAGCAATAGAAATGTTGGACTCAATTACCTGTATCACCTGAATGCTCTCACTACAGAGATATCCCGTTTGGGCTACAAATACCTTATGGCTGCTAGATGGCAGCCCAGATACGCGAGAGCCTTACTGTAATTATTTGCTGCCCTCTAGTGGTTGTGTATCTTTTTGCGGTTCAGATCTTAAATCCTTATTGGATTCCTAGTTTTTAGTCATGTTGGAAATCTGACAGAGACTCTAAGACTGAAGAAACCTCGAGTATGCAACATTAGGAATTGTGTGACCAATAAATCTGATTTGGTAGCATCTTAAATATTGCTTTATGTATCTAATGAGCTCACGTGACAAGAGACTCCACATTAATTAAAGCCAGTGGAAAACAGATAGTATGTACTTTATGACTTAGGAAGGGACACTGAATTGTTCAGCCCTTTGCAAAATTATAGTAAACACTATAGATATGGCTCTCCTTCTACGTATCTTAAATAACACGGAGTAAATTTATTTCTTTGTTATGTTCCCTACCTCTTTTCTCCATTCAAATGGTTTTTCTATTCCTAGGATCAAGCACTGGATTTCTTGGGACTGCGGATCCCAGAATTCCTAGCTATCATCACCAAAAGATAACTGGGAATTGGAGAATCAACCCCACAAAGTGTTGCTTAACTTTTAGACAGGTGGACTTCAACTCCATGGCTGCCTGAGGAATTCTGGGAACTGAAATCCACCAGTCTTAAAGTTGACAAGGTTGAAAAAACACTGGTCCCTGGGCTGGTAGGACCTGGCTGAGAACATCTAGTAGCAGCCACAACAACAATGTTTTGCTATTAGACTACAATACAGGCATAAGTCCTTGACTTAAGACCACAAATGAGCCCAAAATTTCAGTTGCTATGCAAGACAATTGATAAGTGAGTTTTGCCCCATTTTACAACCTTTCTTGGCACAGTTGTTAAGTGAATCATTGCATTTTCAAGACAGTACCACGGTTGTTAAGTGAATCTGGCTTCCCCATTGACTTCTCAAAGGTCACAAAAGGTGATCACATGACCCCAGGACATTGCAACTGTCATATATATTAGCCCCTTGCCAAGCGCCTGGAATTTGATCACATGACCATGGAGATGCTGCAATGGTCATAAGTATGAAAAATGGTTGAAAGACACTTTTTTTCAGTGCCATTATACTTTTGAACGGTCCCTGAACAAATGCTTGTATGTCCAGGAGTACTTTTACATTCAACCAAAGGGAAATTTTTGGAGAATGTACCTTGGACCAATTATTGTTTGGTGTGATAGACAGTTCCGTGCCGCTTCAAAAATTAGACAGTTGTATTTTTCTCCACGGTTATCCTTTGACGTGAGGTTCTTCTAACCCCTTGTGAATCTTTTCCACCTGAAAGAAGGAAGATGTTAATTGAGGCTTTGGGAGACAGGAAGGAAATTTCATATCTTTCATATTCATTGAAATATGAGCCACCAACCCATTAACAACTTCCAGTTGATTAAGCATCTTCCTTTTAATTACTCCATCAATTATATTTAAATATATATTACTGAACTTCAAGAGGAATGCCATCTCATACCATGAAGTGATGGAAACGTAAGATAATTTTAGAATTTAATAAACAAAGAAGGCATCCGTTATTAAAAAAAACAGAGCAATATAGAGTAATTGTTGATCATTTCCTTTCATTTATAATAGTAACTCATTAGAGATAGCTTCTGTTGATGAGCCAAAATATGTTTATGACTGACAGCAACAGTAACTAACATTGGCCTTCACCAGTTATTCAGACTCTAATGGATTAATCCACCAATTTAATTAATAAAAAACTCTAGTCTTAATGGTACTGAACTGTCTGCTTACATCTGCCAGAAGTCCTTGGCTTACAACCATTCATTTAGTGATTGTTCAAAGTTACAACAGCACTGAAAAAAACACTTAGAATCAGTCCTCATGCTTATGAACATCCCAGCATCCCTCAAAATTTGGTTACAGAAAACCAGGGTAAAATGGTTTCAATTTCTGGCCTTCCCAGCCAACATCCAACCAGCAAAGTCAATGGGGGAAGCCAGATACGCTTAATGACCACATTATTCACTTAATAACTGCAGGATTTGCTTAAGAACCATGGCAAAAAGATGTGAAATTGGCCACAAGTCACTTAAAAACTAGTTAAGGACTATCTTCCACATATCCAATATTATAACATTAGAAAGAAGAAACTACTGCAGATTATCTCAAACTAGGTTTCAGTCTTGTTTAGAATTAAGTCTCTATTCCATAATAGACAGACAAACAGACAGACAGATAGAAGAGAGATGATAGTTAATAGGTAGGGATAGATAGACAGATATTGATAGATGATAAAGAGAAATAGATAAGACGGACAGGTATCTGTCTCTCTGTCTGTCTACCTATCTATCAATCATCTATCTATCTATCTATCTATCTATCTATCTATCTATCTATCTATCTATCTATCTATCATCTCTTAATAAAATGGGAAAAATAGATAAGCAAATTATATTTAGCAAAAATTAAAATACCCAAAATAGCTGCAAAGGGAAAAAAAAGAAAAGAAAAGGAATTATTCGGTTTCTAATAATTTGCACAACCACTAATGTGCCCTATTTTAGACATTTAAGCCTAACCACTAGAACTTTGCTTGGAATTGTATTTGCCCTGCTGTGTGATGTTATTGTATGAAGAATAACCATCCTTGCTTACATTTTCAATTAAAATTTCTATTGTGTATTTATACTGTTAGTTTTTACATTGTTGTCTGTTCTTCAAGTATAGGTTCCCAGTAGAATATTAACTGAATCTTTCTTCCAATATTGACCAAAATTTATTTTTGCTACTACAAGCATAGATCTTATTAAATTGTTATATTTCTTGTTGGTTTTTTTTCCTGAAATTTCACCTAAGAATGTTTTGGTTTCTCTTTGAATGGTGTAAATCTTTTACCTATCCTGGCTGCCTCCGTGGCCATTTTGAAATTCCCCCTGTAGAGATCTTTGCCACTTAAGATGGAGTCTGCAATATATATATGTATATATATATATATGCATGATTTGCATGTTGCTCTCTGGAGTTATACAGAGTTGGATTAAACAGAACCAGCATTTCTGAACATGTTTTGCTATTTCACAAGAATGCAATATGATATATTGGGAGAAAAAGATCAGACGATTTAAGCCGGTGGTCACAATTGTGTGATCAAAATTTAGCCACTGTCTTAATTATTTTGAACCCTTCCCAAAGACTACTATGAACATTTTACCGGATCAAATGTAGCCTGATGCATGGTGCAAATAAATAAGAACAGAATAGATGGGATGGGATGGGATGGGATGGGATGGGATGGAATGGAATGGAATGGAATAGAAGAGAAGAGAAGAGAAGAGAAGAGAAGAGAAGAGAAGAGAAGAGAAGAGAGAATAGAATAGAATAGAATAGAATAGAATAGAATAGAATAGAATAGAATAGAATAGAATAGAATAGAATAGAATTCTTTATTGGCCAAGAGTGATTGGACACACAAGGAATTTGTCTCTGGTGCACAAGCTCTCACTGTACATACATGTACAAACAATAAAGTGATATATCAAAGATCATAGCTACAATCATTAATCATAAAATACAACAAGTGATAAATCATACCAATAGGAGATGGTAGTAAGAAAGATGAGAAGATGGGAAGGATAATAATAATACAGCCTACTGCCTTTGGGCCTAAGACAGTGCAAAGGGATTTAGATGTTTAGCAGGGCAATGGCATGCGGGAAAAAAAAAATCTTTGGGTCTAATTGTTTTGGTATGCAATACTCTATATAGCAGCATCCTGAGGGGAGAAATTGAAACAGTTTATGTCCAAGACATGAGGGGTCTGTAGATATTTTCTCAGCCCTTTTTCTGGTTCATTGCAGTGTACAGATCCTCAGTGGAAGGCAGGCTGTTTGCAGCTGTTTTTTTCTGCAGTCCTGACTCTCCTCTGAAGTCTGTGAATGTCCTGTTTGGCTGCTGTGCCAAACCAGACAGTTATAGAGGTGAAAATAATTCCTCTATAGTAATAATTCTCTTTTCATCCAGGTGACCCAATCCAGGAAACCAGCGCACCCCATTCTCTGAAAAAGGACATGGAAAACATGGGAAAAGGTAAAAAAGGTGGGGGATTTTTATAAAGATAAATAGATACAAATCTCCTAGTGAGGCTGACTTTTGTTTTAGCGGAATATCAAGACAATTAAGGGTAATATATGTTTTTTACTCCCAACCATATTTTAAGCTTGACAAGCAACATATGAATAATATATGGACCTTTTGTGTGGCTATAATTGAGATTAATGCATATGTATCAATCAATACACGACACTGGGCTATAATACTTTAAAATAATATATTGCATTGATTTGTATTCATGGATTTCTGCACAGAATCTATCCAAAGCTGCTCAAGGCATGGTACAGCCACCCTTAAGCTGCCAAAAATATTTTTCCTTTGTAATTGTGAACGTTCGGTCTTAAGAGTCAGTATGCTCACAAAATTCTTTTTTTTTTCTTTTTTCTTTTCCCTCTTTGGTCTAGAAGAACTTCAGAAGGTCTTGTTTGAACAGATCGATTGGCGCAGGAGGCTTGAACAGGAATTCCAAGTGCTCAAAGGAACCACCTCATTCCCAGTTTTCAGTAAGGTTTTGTCTTTTTAATTCATTTAACTTGAGATAATGCTGAACTACAACACCCAAAAGCCCCAGCCAATGAGACCAATAAAGGGGCGATCAGACATAGATCTCATATCATCAGACGCAGATCTAAACTAACCATTTTGAGTGCTGCAGTCACATTCTAGGAATATTCACACACGTCATGTGAAATCACTTGAAGTACTAGTACCGCTTTATGAAGCCTTAGTAAGACCATACTTGGAATACATCGTCCAGTTTTAGTCACCACATTACAAAATAAGATGTTGAGACTTTGGAAAAACTGCAGAGGAGAGCAACTAAGATGATTAGGGGACTGGACTGGAGACCAAAACATATAAAGAACAGTTGCAGGAATTGGGTGTGTCTAGTTTAATGAAAAGAAGGACTAGGGGAGACGGGATAGCAGTCTTCCAATATCTCAGGGGCTGCCACAAAGAAGAGGGAGTCAAGCTATTCTCCAAAGCCCCTAAAGGCAGGACAAGAAGCAATGGATGGAAACTAATCAAGGAGAGAAGCAACCTGGAATTAAGGAGAATCTTCCTAATAGTGAGGATAATTAACCGTTGTAATGGCTTGCCTTCAGACTTTGCGGGTGTTTCATCACTAGAGGTTTTTAAGAAGAGATAAGACAGCCACCTCTCTGAAATGGTATAGGATCTCCTGCTTAAACAAGGGGTTGGACTAGAAGACCTCCAAGGTCCCTTCCAGTTCTATTCTGAATGGATTGATTTTTTTTAAAAAAATATGTGTATTATTTCAAAAAGGGATACACTCAAACAGACTCTCCCTATAATAATTGGGAAAATATGACAGTGAATGTGAACTGGAGAAAATCATAATACAAAGATCTGCAAATAGAAGTAGAACAACTGTGGGGAAAAGAAAGCAAAGGTAGTACCAATAACGATAGGTGACTTGTGTACCATCCCAAAACACCTAGAAAACCACTTGAAAAACATTGGCATTGAGAAAAATCATCATTGGTCAATTTAAAAAGGTAGTTTTACTTGGAACAGCTTACATCCTCCAACAATATCTTTAATAATACCTTTACAGGGTTGTGTGTTGTCCCTTGCTTTATACTCTCTAGGTGCATGACTGCATTCCCACTCACTCTAGTAATACTATTACTAAATTTGCAGATGATACAACAGTGGTGGGACTCATCTATGGCGGGTGGGATGAGTCCGCCTATCGAGATGAGGTGGACCGGTTACTTTTGTGGTGTGGAGACAATAACTTGGTCCTCAATACCAATAAGACCAAGGAGCTTATAGTGGACTATAGGAGGAACAGATCAGACATCCAGCCCTTGCTTATTAATGGAGACTGAGTAGAGCAAGTGGCCAGTTTTAAGTTTCTGGGTGTTACCATAAAAGAGGACCTGACCTGGGGGGCTCACATTGCAGCCCTGGTCAAAAGGGCCCAGCAGAGATTATACTACCTGAGACTTCTCAGGAAACAACAACTGAATGAAAAATTGCTGGTGACCTTCTACCGCTGCACCATAGAGAGCATTTTAACATACTGCACCTCTGTATGGTTTGCCAGTTGCACAGGGGCAGATAGTACAGCACTCCAGAGGGTTAAAGTCATTGCCCAGAAGATCATTGGTTGCCTTCTCCCCTCTTTGGAAGAGCTTTATAACTCCCACTGCCTTAAGAAAGTTCAAAACAGTCTCAAAGATCCATCTCATCCTGGGAGCCCTTTTTTTTGAACTATTACCATCTGGCAGATGGTACAGGTTAATAAAAACAAGGACAAATAGGTTGAAAAATAGTTTCTATCCCAGGGCAGTAGCTCTTTTGAATTCTGCTGTATAGTGCAGTTCTGGTGTGGTGTCGGGGATTTTCGGTTCAATGTGTGGAGGGTGAAGGATGTGTGTTTGTGTTTATTTTCATGGTCATGATGTGCCCTGAAGATGGTGTTTGATTTCATTGTACGAGGTGCAATGACAAAAAACTAAACTAAACTAAACTAAATACCATCAAAGATACATGTTTCTCTGTCCCAGATCCTTGGAAAGGACTTGATAGGTAGATAAAAATGCCAAATCCGGTCTAAACATCTAGCTGACTGTGTGACAAACCATAATCCCTTAGGAACACAGGTTGTCCAGAGTATTAAAACATCCTATTTGAGATCACTGGAACCTCTAGCCAAGAGTAACAGAGTTGGAAGAGACCTTGGAGGTCTTCTAGTCCAACTCCCTGCTAAAAGCAGGAGATAAATAAAGCATCACAAGTTCTGAAGGCAAGCCACTGATTAATTGTTCTCACTGTCAGGAAATTTCTCCTTAATTTTAAGTGAGTGCTCTCCTTGATTAGTTTCCACCCATTGTTTCTGGTGCTGCCTTCAAGTGCTTTGGAGAATAGGTTATGGCAGCCCCTGAGATATTGGAACACTGCTATCATGTCATCCCTAGTCCTTCTTTTCATTAAACTAGGCATATTGAATTCCTGCCACTGTTCTTCATATGTTTTAGCCTCCAGTCCCCTAATCATCTCGGTTGCTCTTATCTGCACTCTTTTCAAAGTCTCAACATCTTTTTGGAAGAGTTTCTCTTCTATGTTCTTGTTTTGTTGTTGATTAGAAGCAATCTTCTCCCCAGCTTAAGTGAAGCACAAAGGGAATTCTGTTCCTCACCACAATGTCACAAAAGCCACGGTGCTCAATCTTTGCCAAGGTAAGAGAAATCCAACCAGGATCTCCCACTAGTTAATCTGGAAGAGCTAAGCAGATACAAAACACCTCCCAAAGCTTTTTTTTTCATTGTTGTCGAGGGAGGAAACATTTATTATCAGAAACCCAAGGACACGAAGAAAGCAGAAGACAATGGATCATTTGAAAAAAAGCCAAGGAACTAATTTATAGGCTCCCATTTGCTGAGTCAAGAGCCTTAAAGAGACAGCGCACCACACAGGTCAACACAAAGATACTTAAAAAAAAAAAAAGACAAGATACACAAGGTTGTTGTAAAGGTTAGGACGAGTAATGCATGTTAACCACTTTAAATACGGTATACCACATCTTTGTAGAGATAGTTGTATACACATATATGCCTGTCATATATGTCTCCTTCCAGGGAAAGGAATGTGATGCAGGAGTGCAGGAAAGAAGAGAAAGCCAAAGAAAGATAAGACATGAAAAAAGAAAATAAAACTTTTTTCAACCCCGCCCCCAAGATAAGAGCATTCATTGTATTTCTCCCTAGCTTTCTATTCTTGCAAAACATCCTGGCTCTAGATTCATCTACCATAGGGGTGGTCCAGCTTTAAAACTTGTGGACTTCAACTCCCAGAATTCCCTAGACAACATGGCTGGCTGGGGAATTCTGGGAGCTGATGTCCACAAGCCTTTAAGAGACCAAAGTTGGACACCCCTGATCTACCACTTCATGCGGTTGCTTTTTTTCCTTTAATCTTCCCATCTTTTCGCGTCTGAGGATCTCCTCAACCTCATCTTAGTGTGATTTCTCTCCCTCTCAACTCTTTCACTCTTCCTCTGCGTAATGGTGCTGCAATTCAACCCTCATTCTCTCCATATGACCAAAACACATCAGCCTGTTGATTCCATCCCGGGAATTCATTTTTATATACAGTCCACTTTCATGCTGAACTCAGTCATCCTGCTTGGGCGGGGAAGGGGGTTGGACTAGATGACCTATAAGGTGCCTTCCAACTCTGTTAATCTGTAATCTGTAATCCTTGGTCCTTGTATTATTACACACACTTATTAATCCAGATAGCCCTTGACTTAACAACCACTATTCAATCAGAACTTTCTTTGCTCAACCTGTTGACTGCTTTTTCTTCTTTTTTCTTTTATATATATATATAAATTTATACATACATACACACACACACACACACACACACACACACACATATATAAATTTGTAAAAGGGGAGGAACATTCATTGCTTTTTCTCTTCTTTCAGCACTCAGCCAAGTTGGACTCTACATGTTAGATGTTAAATTTAATTTACCACTTTTTCCTCCTTTTTTGTACACTATTTGTTGTCGTTGTTATGGTTGAATGGGTTTTTTTTTTGCTAATTTTGTTTTACTGTCCTGTATTTTATTCTCTATGATAAAACAATACATTTATATATATAAAAAACAAACTTCCTTTGCTAAGCATGGAGGTTATTCAATGAGGTAGGCCTGATTTTACAACTTTTTTGCCATGGTTGTTAAGTGAATCACTGCAGCTGTTAAGTGAATCAGGTGGCCATTAAGCGAATCTAGCTGCCCCCCCCCTTGACTTTGCTTGTCAGAAGCTCCCTAGGAAGGTTGCAAATGACAATCCCATCGTAAATTGTTAATGTTTTTAAATTTAGCAGCTGGAGCTGTGCGGTTGTACAATGAGCCAGAACACACAGTTATAGTTGATTGACTGGAGAGGGGTGGCTCCTGCGGGAGGCAACCTGCACTATGATTGGTTGCTGTGGGTGTGGAGGGGGAGGTTCCCTTTTTTCCCGCCTTTTTTCTTCTGGGTTCTCTGCGGGCACTGAGATTTACCTCATGATGCTCCTGTTTCCTTAACTATCTAGTTTGATGCAAAATATATTTCTTTATTTAAAGCTACAAGTGTCGAACTTCATTTGAATACCTGCTGCCCGATTTCCTGACATAAATGGCTGTTTCCCAAACACGCACATTTTGATTAGATAACTGTGAGGCTGATGCAAGAGTCATAAGTGTGAAAACTGATCATAACTTGCTTTTTGTAACTGTGAACGGTCATTAAACAAATGGGCATAACTCGAGGACTACCGATGTGTGTCATCGAAGCGCCAATTTCTAGCAATCACATTTCCAGATCAGTGATGGCTAACCTTTTCAGCACCAAGCCAAAGCACGCACATGTGCACCCCCAAAATGCAGTGTGCATGCATCCCCTGTGCATGTGCCCGGCGCATGCTCACAAGTCCTCACGCATGCGCTCATGTCTTCCGGGCATGCACACACATCCTCCACGCATGCACCCTGCCCCGTGCATGCACCCTACCCCCACACATGCGTTTCCCGCATGCACGGCAGAGACCTGAAGACCAGCTGGCCGATGGGAGGCACGCAGCAGAGTTGAGGTGATGGCTCGTGTGCCCACAGAGGGGGCGGTGTGTGCCATCTCTGGTATGCGTGCTATAGGCTTGCCATCACAGACATAGATAGTTCCTTTCCATAAAGATTTATCCTTAAAACTATCCCTTCAAGTCTTCCAGTGATGTAATTTAGTATCAGCTGGCTGTCAGGACTCCAACAAATCCACCCCCATTCAAATCATAAGTCTCTAACCGCATCAGAGAAAAGAAAATTGATTTATTAGAAGTGGATATATTGGTGTTGGCTGGATGCAGCCGATGCTAAATTACATCATTCATTTCCCCCTTGACCCTGGTCTCCCCCTAAACATCCCCTGGATGTGTATTCTCCAATGGGATACATCCATCCCCAAGAGTCTGGGTGATTATCTAGGCACTTAAGGAATGCACTGTTTTCCCCCACTCCCTTTTTCTGGCAGCTAAAAAGACCAAAGGAGTATCTTTTTAGTCGACAGGTGCCTTCATCACCTCTGTAATTGAGTTCATCCACCTCACTATTGGTCCTCCTCTTCTTCTCCTTCCTTCCACCTTTCCCAGCAGGAGAGCCTTCCCAGTCATCTAAGTCATGTTGTCCCAAAGGTGCTTTTTCAAAAGGCACCTGGATTTTGTTTCTCCATGAAGGTGTTTTGCTTCTCACCCAAGACACTTCTTCACTACTTCAGAACTGTTCTTCAGAACTGAAGGAAGCTTCTTGGATGAGAAGTGAAACCATTTCAAGGAAAAACAAAGTCATGTTGCCTTTTGGAAAATGGTTTGAGCCTAGATGTTTGTGCCTTGAAGCGAGAACTCTAGGTTGACATGGGATTATCTTATATTATCTTATAATATAAGATACATGAAAAGCAGATTTAAAAAATGTTCTTTCACATATCTGCTGCCTCCAACTTGATTAGGCTACCAAGTCAGCTGCAAATATCTGGATAACTACCAGAACACAGCTAGAAATGATATATCATAATCAACTTGAATTTTGAAGGCCACATCTGGTAGCTTTAGATGTGGTGCCTCCAAGAGATGGAATTATAATTCCTGTTATTCCTAAATTACAGTACAATACTGCAAATATAAAACAGATAGTCCTCACTCGTTCAGCGACCATTCAAAATTGCTGAGCAAGTGGTACTTATGACTGGTCCTCAAACATGCCACCATTACAACACCCCTGTGTTCACATGATCATGATCCACATTATTGGCACTTGCAACAGTTGCAGCTTCCCTTGATCTTGTTATTGGCATTTGCGATCTTTCCTCCCGGCTTCCAGCAAGCAAAATCAATGGAGAAGCCAGCAGGAAATGTTGTAAGTCACTCAGATAAGTCTTCCCCACATGGTGGAAACCGCTGCAGGTCCAAAATCGTTCACCATGCCACTGCAGCCACCCGTGTGCCTTCCGCCACCCAGCAGCACTTATCTCTCTGTGGAACGGCTTGTGAACCTGCTGGGACTTACAACTTCCTGCTGGCTTCCCCAGTGACTTTGCTTGTTAGAAAGTGGCAGAAAGTTTCAAGGAGGGCCTTTGTTTAAGTAATCATGATTCACTCTTAATAATGGCAATGCGGAGTGCCTGGATTGCTACTGTTAAGCAATGCAGTCATGTGACATCATGCTTTATCACCACATCGCTTAGTGACAGAATTTCCACTCCCAATTACCATCATTAACTGAGGACCACCTGTATACAGACTGAGGATAATTGCTTAAATATTTTATTTCATGTAAGATAACAGACTTCCTACAATCTAACGCCACTGCACATCCAGATCTGCTCTTTTTTTCAGCCATCTTTTTTTTTCCAGTGCAAAATTATCAGAGAGTAACAAACTGCAGTGTTTTGGAGGGTGAATTGGTAGTGTCTAACAAGAAAATTTTTCATGTACTTTTTTGTTTTTGTCCTTTTCTTTTTGCACAGATAATTTTCAAGATCAGATGAAGCGGGAGTTGGCCTACAGAGAAGAAATGGTTCAACAATTACAGATTGTAAGATTCTCCTCTGCTGAGTGGCTTTGGATTAAAAATTCCCTCGTCTGAGAGCTTAGCCCAGATGTCTGTGAATATTTGCCCTGGTTGGAACAAAGGAATTTGGGATTTTCTTTTCATGCAGAGCATTAGGGTTTCTTTGATTATTTTCTGTCTTTGAGATGATCTTGACTCTCGGCAACTGCCTGCAATTTTTCTTGGCCATCTTGTCAGAAGTAGTTTGCCATTGTCTGCTTTTTAGGGCAGAGAAAATGGGATCGTGCCAAGGTCATCCAGCATAAAGTGCACAGAGTGGAACTAGAACTCACTGTCTCCCAATTTGTATCTTGGTGCCGTAACCGCTATATTTAGCCCTCAACCTAGGACCTTAATGCGGTCCAGAATTTCTATTGTATGTCATAGAATGTTTTACCAGTTACTAAGATTTCAGGGCAGTTTCTGCAAAAAAAAAAAAAATCCCCATAGGAATGTATAGACTCACTTTACGACTGCCATGTTCGCTTTACAACTGCCCCATTTGTTTAAATGACCACCACAAATAAATGGTCATAAAATTGAATTGAGTCACTCGAGTAAGTCGAGTCACTCACGTGACCAATTTTAGATATATTTTTTTGTGATGATCATTAAGTAATTGAGGCAGTTGTAACGTGAACGTGATAAAAGCAAGTTCATACATTTCTATGGGGATTCTTTATGGAGAAACTGCCCAAAAATCCTGGAAATTGGTAAAACATTCCATCACTTTTCCTTTCATGAATCAAGGGAGAGTTAGTTTGGTCTAGTGATTAAAGCAGCAGGCTAAAAACTAGGAGACTGTGAGTTCTAGTACTACCTCAGGCATAAAAGGTAGCTGAATGACTTTGGGTCAATCACCAGGAGACGGTGAGTTCTAGTCCCACCTTAGACACCAAAGTTGGCAAGGTGACTTTGGGCCAATCACCAGGAGATGGTGAGTTCTAGTCTCACCTTAGACACCAAAGTTGGCAAGGTGACTTTGGGCTAATCACCAGGAGATGGTGAGTCCAACCTTAGGTATGAAAGTTGGCTGGGTGGCTTTGGGACGGTCCTTCTCTCTCAGCCCAGCCCACCTCACAGGGTTGTTGTTGTGGACAAAATAGGAGAAGTAAGGAGTATGAGGTATGTTTGCCATCTTGAGTTACCTATAGATGTAATCAGGGTGGGATAAAAAAAAAATCCAGGATAAATAAAGAAGACTTTCAGCTGATGGTTTGGCCAGCTTACTGTCAAAGATCCAAAAAACAGCTGAGCTTTTCTGTAGTCATCAGACAAAGAAGCAGTAGATCTGTTTGGCCAACCATGGGAGATGCCTCCTGCCCCATCAGCTTTCTTCAGTTTCTGTGTAGTGCTGTGAGTGTCCACAGAAACCTAACAAGACAAAATTTCCTTTAAGAGGAGCTTGATTGCACACCCACACACATACACATCTCCCTGTACTTTTCTTGCCAAGGTGATAGAAGGGTTTCAAGCTAGAATAGGCTTTTTAAGGCAACCCAATCTCCCAGTGCCCTCTGCTGCTTCCTTTTAGTATTGCACCCACCCAGCAGCTCGGTAGGGGACCCCATTACTATCTACAATTACAATAAACCTCAATTAGGAGAATCTTTTTTCCATTTTTCTTCTGGGTTTGTAAAGAAACTTATTTTACTGCTTTCTGGTGGAATGATCTCCTTGACTTACATACACGCTACTATTTCTTCCTCCTATTTTCCCAAGAGCAGCACCCTTGTGACATAGGTTGGCTGAGAGAGAGTTATTGGCCCAAAGTAACACAGATGGTGTTTATGCCTAGCGGGGGACTAGAACTCAGAGTCTCCTGGTGATTGGCCCAAAGTCACCTTGCCAACTTTCGTGCCTAAGTTAAGACTAGAATTCACCGTCTCCATCCAGTTTTCCTGCCAAGTTGGGACTAGAATTCCCAGTCTTCTAATTTCTAGCCTGGTGCACTAACCACTAGACCAGTGGTGGCTAACCTTTTGGGCTCCAGAATGCAATGCGTGCCCCCCCCTTTCCACATCCCCTGTGCATGCATGCGCAATTCCCACCCCCACCACCCTTACCTGCACTGCGCCTCACAGCTGATTTTTTGGCTGGTTTGAGGCCTTTTTCGGCCCCCAGAGGCTTAAGGAAAGCCTCTGCAAGGCTTTTCAGGATGAATTATAGGCCCGTTTCATCACTTCCGGTATTACAGGAAGTGACGAAACGGGCTTATAATTCATCCTGAAAAGTCTTGCAGAGGCTTTCCCCAAGCCTCTGGGAGGCCGAAAAAGGCCTCAAACCAACTGAAAAAAAATCAGCTGTGAGGTGCGTGCATGTGCAGTGAGGTATGTTTGCCTGCGGCTCACGTGCCAGCACAAATGGCTCTGCGTGCCACTTGTGGCACGCGTGCCATGGGTTCGCCATCACGGCACTAGACCAAACTGTCTCTCATTGACATCCCAAAACATCCCCTTTCCTAGGTCAATGGGAAATGAGTCACTGGGCCTTTCTCCTTGACTGCTCTTCCCTTGCCAACAGAGAATCAAGATCTGTCAGCTGGGGCTGCAAAGAATGATGTGCGCACAGGGTGTGAGAAAATACGTTAATAGAACATCTTTTTGCCTGCTGCTGTATGTTAGCCTTTCACCGTCTCCACTAAGAGACCATTATGTTTTATTCCTGCCTGCATAGGTTGCTGTATCCCTAGGAGTTCAAACTGGCACAGATGGTGCTTGTCATGTTTTTATCCTCACAACAAAGACTTGCCATGTTGAAGCGGCGCTTTGTTCAATGACCCTTTGTAGCCATGGCGCATATATTTGCTTTTTCAATGAAGAGAGCTAGGCACAGAACCTGGCCATCTCTGTGACATTCTCACCGGTTAAGTTAGCTTAACTTCGTGCATGACTAGGCCTGTTTGGGGCTGAGTACAACAACATCCTGAGAATTAATTGATTGGGCCAGCTGATCTTATCAGGGTTCTCCCGGCACATGAACCCTCTCATTAAACCAGTTAGGCAGATTGTAGGGACAAAGTCAATTGGTTGTAAAAAGGTGGAAGAGTGATTGCAATTTGTTTCCTCTCGGATCTAGTGGAAAGTATCAGAACCGGGCTGACAAAATCCAAACAGTGGTTACAGTAGATGGCAACAAAAATTGGGAATTCAGATGTGCTGCTGCCATCTAGTGGCTGTACAGAATCTTGCAGACTAGATTTAGTTGCTCTCTCTGTGTGTGTGTGTGTGTGTGTGTGTGTGTGTGTGTGTGTGGAGTGCAACGGTATTGGTAGCTTTTATGATGTGGACTTCAATTCCCAGATATGTACCAACTCCCAGATATGGACTTCAACTCCCTGAATTCCCCAGCCAGCATACTGGCTGGGGAATTCTGGGAGTTGAAATCCACACTCCTTAAACTTACTGAGGTGGAAAAACACTGGTATATAGTGTGTTATCTGAACTTTGAGATTGGCAGAAGAGACGAGGACACAGTGGTGGGCTGCAACCAGTTTAACAACTGGTTCGGTGAGTGCGCACTTTGCAGGCATGTGCAGCATTCAAAAAATACCCATTTTAAGTTTCAAAATTATCTTCTATGTCAGCGCTGGTGAGTAAAAGAGCTAAGGTCCAGCAATCCGCTGTGCCGCGCTAATCAGCTGAGCTAAAAAGCAGGGAAATACAGGACAGGAAAGGGCAGGGGTGGGTGGGCAGGGCCAACTGCTCACCAGAACTGCCGGTTCGTGAGAACCGGTGCGAACCAGTATTAGCCGACCACTGAGAGGACCATAAGTCATCTTTAACCTGATTTGTGAGGGGTGGAGAGAGAAAACACAATGTGAAAAGGTTCTTGATACCCTCCAGAATCATCTAGAAATTAAAACTTGGATTGAAGTACTATATTATACTACAGGGGTGAGCGTCTATGGCCCCTTTGCACCCTCAACTCCCTGAGAGACCATGGTACCCAACATGACTGGCTCAGGAATTCTTGGAGTTGAAGTCCACAGGGTGTAAAGTTGCCCACACTGTGGTACAATATTGGAACCCAGGCATTCAATGGCATTTTGCCCCCTGCAAATGCCATTTTACTTTAATAGAGGAACCTTTTCTGTAGGAACCATCCCTTTTGTTCGATTATATATTTACTCATTTCAAATGAAATATGCACACATTATATCTGCATCCATCTTATGGTCTGCAAAATAGATACGATTGCTTTCCTACCAGGAATTTTAGATTTGTGGGCTTAAAAGGTGCCTTCTTTCTTGTCTCTTCTTTCTTCGCTAACTCATTGCTGCTGAGTGAGATGTTTCTCTGTTTTCTTTCAGATCCCCTATGCAGCAAGCTTGATCAGGAAAGAAAAACTTGGCACACATCTCAGCAAAAGCTAAAAGGTGAGCTCGCACGAATAGGGGATGGGCCCCAAATATTTTTTGCCAATGTGGCTATTCGGTTTTTGCTATATGTCCTTCAGGGAGATCTCTGAGGACGTGAATTTGACAATCTTGCTGCACCGTAATAAAACAAAACAGGGATCACATGATCCCCTTTTGTGACTTTTTGGCAAGCGAAGTCAATGGGGAAGCCAGATTCACTTAACGACCATGTTACTAACTGAACAACTACAGTGTTTTAGTTACTTGGATGAGTTATGAAACAAATTAACAAACTTTGGTCCAGTTGCCATGATTTAACCTTTTAAAAATACTTTTGGCTTGAACGTTGAACTATGTCTTCAATGACATACTGCAACATTTGTTTTAAGCAGAGTCAAGAAAAGAAAAGTTGCTTCAAATGTTGACACGACTGTATTTCCCTCTTATTGCCTGCAGTTTAGGACAGTGAGGAATGGGGTGAATAAATTCACTGTTTTGAGAGGCACTGCTGAACAGTCACAATGAAGTGATGAAGCCCATCGCTCGTGTTCCCGAGAGCTGAAATTAAAGGCACTGTCACAATTCTGTGATTTTCAACCCTCAATCTCTCCAGAAACATTTGAATTTGACCTGCAGTCACTTTTTGTTTTGCTGACTCAGAAATGCTGAGAACAAATAGCAAAGAAAGCCATTCACTCACTGTCCTGTCCCTGGAGGGTTTTTTTTTTTTTTTAAAGCCCTTCACTAGCTGGACTAAACGAAGATTTTGTCAGGTCAGACTTGATTCTTGATTATGCACCTTGGATATATCCATGCATCTTTCATTGCTGTAATATGGAATTCGATTGTCATTGCCACATTCTCAAGTTTCGCTTAAGCCCCACTGATCTATGACCTTAGGATCTTCTGGTAGCTTCATGTCTAAGTACTATCTTGATATAATCCCACTTAGTGTATAATCCCTCTTGGAATACTGCATTCAGTTTTGATCACCATGATATAAAAAAGATGTCTGAGACTCGAGAAAGAGTGCAGAGAAAAGCAACAAAGATTATTAGGGGACTGGGGGCTAAAACATATGAAGAACCATTGGAGGAAGTGGGTAACTCTAGTCTAACACAGTGCTTTACAGAACCTCTAAGTGGTTCACAGAGTCAGCCTATTGCCCCCATCAGTCAGGGTCTTCATTTTACTAACCTAGGAAGGATGGAAGCAGGGGCGGGGGTGGGAATTCAACCGGTGTAACAACTGATTCAGTTAGCGCATGTGCAGCATTTGCAACTCACCTTTTGCTGCAACCACTGTGCATAAAACAGCCGACGCATGGCAATACGCTGCGCCACACGAATCAGCTGAGCTGGAAAACCCAGAAATAAAGCGCAGTCTAGAGCAGGGGTGCGTGGGAGGGCCCAACAGCTGATTGTCAGAGCGAACTGGTTTGCTCCCAGCTGATCTTCGGAGCTACCGGTTCCCTTGAACCGGGTCGAACCGGTAGGATCTTAGCCCTGGATGGAAGGCTGAGTCAACCTTGAACCGGTGAGAATGGAACTGCCAAACTGCAGGCAGCCAGCAGTCAGCAGAAGTAGCCTGCAAGGACCAGGGGTGACATGATAGCAGTCTTCCAGTCTATGAGCAACTGTTGTAAGGAAGAGGGAGTCAAGCTATTCTCCAAAGCACCAGAGGGCAGGACAAGAAGCAATGGATGAAAACTAATCAAAGAGAGAAGCAACCTAGAAATTTCCTGACAGTGAGAACAATTAATTAGCTGAACATCTTGCTTCAGAAGTTGTGGGTGCTCCATCACTGGAGGTGTTTGAGAAGAGATTGGGTGGCTATTTGTCCAGAATGGCATAGAGTCTCCTTCTTAGGCAGAGGGCTAAACTAGAAGGCCTCCAAGTTCTCTTCCAACTCTGTTATTCAGCATTCAGTTTTGAAGACCAATCAAGGTTGGCTAACCTAGATGCCCTTTAGCTATATAGTGAGCTCCATTTGGTGGGCTCAAACCTTTCTGACGTTTCCTTTTCTCTGTCTTTCCAGCAAGACCACAAGACCCTCTTGTAAGATACCACTCATCACTCTGAGTTTGGATGTATCTAGAGACTGAAGATGGAAGGACTTGGGGCATTTCAGAAAAACAATACGGAAGAAATAAAAACGGCGCTTCTAATGTCAAGCGGCCTCAAAGCTTTACGGACAGCCATAAACATTAGAAAGTAGCAGCCATTTATTAAGAACCAAAAGGGAAATTAAAGGGAGGGTGGGGAAAAACTGGAAATACACCTTGGATTTTGTTTGATGGTACCAAAGGTTTGTTCGGTGATTTTTTTAGAAGGACTCCGGGATGTGATAGAAACTGTGGAAAGGCTGTGGCCATCCTGACTGATCCACGGGCATAGGATCTCATGGTGCTTTCAATTCCAATGCTATGAAACTCATTTGGGATGTTGGCTCTTCTCCTTCGGCAGAACAATTCTTCTACAGAATGAGATCTAAACAGACCTGGGAGAGCGTCATCCCTGGACGTATTGATGGAAACGCATTAGCCATATCCGGCTCTTTGTGAAAGGGAGACCACATTACACAACAGCGCTCACAACTTCCTTCTTCTTTTTCCAAGTTCTCCCATGGTACTTTGCTTGCTGTACAAATGAAGATGATAATCCTTCCGGAAATATTTTACAATGTACGATTGAGTGTAATTTAAAAGGAAAAAAAATTATAACCACTCAGACTAAAACAAAAACAAAACAAAGGTATTTAACTCTGTTGTAGTTTCTTTAACATTCATGTGGATTAAAACAAAGTCTATAATAAAAAAACTGAAAACTATACGAGGTGACAGCTTGTCCTTTCTCACGCTTCAGTTCCTGTCTTGTTTAACGAACTTCTTGCTGTCTTGTGTGTCTCGCAACTAAGGGAAATTTTGTTGGTTGCAATACTGAATACATTAGAAATGTGGGAATTTAATTCTGCCCCAAGCTCAGTAATTCGATTAACTGGCTGACCTTTGAACTGAATACAGGTAGTTCTGGACTTGCAACGGTTCATTTAGTGACCCTCCAAAGTTGCAACGGTACTGACAAAAAGCGACCCGGACATTTTTCACACTTTGAACCGTTGCAGCATCCCCATGCAAAATTCAGACACTTGGCAACTGATTCATATTTATGACGGTCGCAGTGTCCCGGGGTCACCTGGTCACTATTTGCAACCTTCTGATAAGCAAAGCCAATGGGGAAGCCAGATTCACTTAACAGCCGCGTTACTAACTTATCTGCAATGATTCGCTTAAGAACCATGGCCCCAAAAAAAAGGTTTTAAAATGGGGCAAAACTCAATTTAAAACTGTCTCACTTATCAACATAAATTTTGAGCTCAGCTGTGGTTGTAAGTCAAGGACTAGTTGTAAATCACTTTCCAACTCTGGGAGATAAAGATCACCAAAACTCACAGTCTTTTTTTCCATGAAAAATCAGGCTTGTTCCATAGTGGCAATATCCCCACATATGTTGCTGGAGGCTGTGCCAGCTCCTTCCATGAATTAAATCCCTTGTTCCTGGTTTTCCTCTCTCGTCTAACGAAAAGCAGGACTAGCGGGTGACATGATAGCAGTAAGTTTTTAAGAATAACCATCGGATAACCATCTGTCTGAAATGGTATATAGGATTCCCTGCCTTAGCAGGGGGTTGGACTATAAGACCTCCAAGGCCCCTTCCAACTCTCTTATTCTATGTTTCTGTCTTCACATAATTTTCCCAAAGTAGGATAATTTGAGCCTGGTTGTCTGTACCTCACGCGAGAACTCTGGATTGGTTTGTGTGATGTTCCATGCGTTTTTCTTGGGTGCCCATGGTATCCTCACGGGGTTTCTCCGAGACTGTTAAGAATGTCAGAGCAAATACCGTTCTTTGTACAATCCTGATCTTCACCTCGCTCTTGCATTTGAATAGCTGCGGAGGGCCATTTTTAAAATCTACTTGTTCGTAGTAAAAGATGGCAACTGAGCCAGGAAAAGGGGGGAGGAGAGAACAATGCCAGGGGTGTGAGGTGGTCTTGCTGTGCGTTTTTCGGCTTAAAATGTCTTTGTGGCTACTTTTGTGGTTAATGACAGGAGCAGATTTAAGCTAATGGAGGGAATCTAGAAACAGAGGCAGAGAATAAAGCAAGAAGGCCAGACTCTCTCTCTTTTTCTCTCTCTTTCTCCCTCCCTCCTTCTCCCTCCCCATCTCTCTCTTTCTCTCTCTCTCTCTCTCTCCCACTTCCTCTTTCTTTCTCTCTCTTTCTCCCTCCCTCCTTCTCCCTCCCCATCCCTTTCTTTCTCTCGCTCTCTCTCCCCCTTCCTCTTTCTCTCTCTCTCTCTCTCCCTCCCTCCTTCTCCCTCCCCATCCCTTTCTTTCTCTCGCTCTCTCTCCCCTTCCTCTTTCTTTCTCTCTCTCTCTCCCTCCCTCCTTCCCCTCCCCATCCCTTTCTTTCTCTCGCTCTCTCTCTCCTTCCTCTTTCTTTCTTTCTCTCTCTCCCTCCCTCCCTCCTTCTCCCTCCCCATCCCTCTCTTTCTCTCGCTCTCTCTCCCCTTCCTCTTTCTTTCTCTCTCTCTCTCTCTCTCCCTCCCTCCCTCCTTCTCCTCCCCATCCCTCTCTTTCTCTCTCCCCTCCCTTCTTTCCCCATCCCTCTCCCTCCCTCTCTCCTTTTCTCCCTCCCCTCCCCTTCCTCTTTCTCTCTTTCCCTCCCTCCTTCTTCTTCCCTTCTCTCTCCATCCCCTCCCTCTCCCCCTCTTTTTCCTGCTCTCCCTCCCTCCTTCTCTCTCTCCCTCTCCCTCTCTTTCTCTCTCTCCCTCTCTCTCCCCTCCCTCCCTCTCCTCCTCCCTCTCCCTACCATCCTCTCTCTTTTCCTAAAACATTCAAGAAAGAGAAACGTCTATGAAGATATTCAATCATCCAGGTCATGGTTGTCCCAAAGCTGTTTTTCAAAAGGCAACTGGGCTTTCTTTTATTTTTTTTCCCCTTGAAGACATTTTGCTCCTCGTCCAAGAAGCTTCTGCAGTTCTCTCACTTCTTCAGAACTGAAGAAGCTTATTGGATGAGAAGCAGAAAGTTTGCAAGGCAAAAAACAAACAAACAAGAAAGTCTATTTGCCTTTCAAAAAGCACCTTTGGGATAGCCAAGGAGAGAATACTTAATACAATTAGGGAATGTGAAGTACCAACCAACAGTCAATACAGGATGCATCCTGATTTAATAGAAAACAATCTAATTCTAACAGTTTCCTCAAGGGACGGCAGTAGCAAGCTATGTTCAAGGTGAATCTGCATTTCCTCCAGTTCTGTTGAAATCAAGGGTATTGCAATGTTTTCAGGAATATTTTTAAAGCCTAGAGATTGCTGCTCCCTGACAGATAGGACAAAAAAAATGAGTGGTTATTGCAAAAATCTAGTGCGATAAGTTTGATTTAATTTACATCAAATCAAATTAATTAAGTACAATTAACAAGATGCTTCTCTCAGGTACTTAATAATCACACTCCTTTGGCACATTAAAAATTTGGTGGTAACCTTTGAAAGAACGATAAAATCTCTTTTGGTTCATTGGATCTATGGAATGTGCTCCAAAACAGCCTCTTGAGACCCAAACAAATCTGTCCAGTTCAGTTCACAAGCGATACCGTGCTGGACAGACTAAATTCAAATATTTGAGAATGCACTATAGGTAGTCCTTGAGTTACGGTCACAATTAAGCCCAATCTTTCCATTGCTAAGCGAGACAGTTGTTAAGCAGGTTTTGCCTCATTTTGTGACTTTTCTTGCCACCGTTGTTAAGTTGAATCACTGCGGTTGTTAAGCTAGTAACATGGTTGTTAAGTGAATCTGGCTTTCCCATTGAATTTGCTTGTCAGAAGGTCGCAAAAGGGGATCAATGACACTGGGACACTGCAACCGTCATAAATATGAACTAGCTGTCAAGCATCCGAATTTTGTCCTTCTGTTGATGGGGATGCTGCAAAAGCTGTAACTGTGAAAAACAGTCATTTCTTTCAGTGCCATTGTAACTTTGAATGGTCACTAAATGAATGGTTGTAAATCAGGGACTATCTCTGCCTGTTGTTCTTCTTAATCAAGTAAATGTAGCTCTCATTTTGGAGCAGAATACCTTTATAAACCAAACACCGGAGGATAATGGACATATATCTCTTCAGGTAGTCAGGTAGTTGCAACAGTTTGCTTAGTGTCATGCCCCTGTTGGAATCTGATTCTGAGGGAGAGGTGGAACAGCTGACAGGGAGTGGGAGTGTGGTTCCGGTGGCTGTGGAGGAAACTGGGGAAGGGCACAGTCCGGCTGGGCATTCAGAGGAAGACCCAAGCCCACCTCTTCTTCATACTAGGACCCGCAGGGAGGAATGGATAAGGGAGCAACATGAGTTACAGGGGAGAAAAAGGCCCTGATTCCCTTCATTAGCTGCAGCTGGGAAAGCAGGATAAAGAGGGTGTTTGCACACAGTTTGTTGGAAGCAAAGCGTGAATTATTTTGGTTTGTCAAGTTTTATCCGAGTTCTGGCATCCTCTCAATTGTGTTTGTTTTGCTATCTTTTGAAGTCTTCAATCCCTTATCCTGCCCTGTCTCGTTAATTGCTGCAGTGTGGTTTGTGTTGGTTTTTCTTTACAATTTATATGTACTTTGGGTTGGGACTGAATTTCTTCCCTTTAAAGAGTGTTCTTGGGAGAGCTTTTTCTCCAGCCGAGGATAACTGGACATCGGGGGCCAAGTTGGAGGTATTAAAGGGACTTTACCTATTTTTGTGACTTTGTTGCTTTTGTGCCAGTCCCAGGTCATCACAGCTTAGTGACCATTCGACATTACAATGGCACTGAAAAAAGTGACTTATGACCATTTTTCACACTTATGATCATTTCAGTATCTCCATGGTCACGTGAAGCCCTTTTGAGACCCTGTGAGAATTTGAATTTGAATTCTTTATTGCCATTGTATGTATATACACAGTATACATGCAACAAAATTCACATAACACCTGGAGACCAGACTCAACATGCACACACACATGACAATCCCCAAATATCCCCCCAGCTGCCAAAATTCCCCGCTCCCTAAATACACACATGCAAAGTTTGTGCGGGAAGCCAGATTCGCATAACAACCGTGTTGCTAATTTAACAACTGCGGTGATTCACTTAACAAAGGTGCTAAGAAAAATCGTAAAATGGGACGAAACTCACTTAACGAATGTCTCATTTAGCAACATAAACCCTGGGCTCAACTGAGGTCGTAAGCTGAGGACCACTTGTATTTACATCTGATTGTCCAAGCAACATGGTTGGAAAAGAAAATGCTCAACTCCTGTGGACTACATGGAAATGCATGTGAGGATTTGGCCTCTCTTAGCAACAGAAATTTTGGGCTCAATTGTGGTTGTAAATTGAGGACGACCTGTAGACCTGCTTGAAAGGCTACGTCATCAAGACACCTTACTTGAGAAATTAAGTTATGAATTAGGGTGATTATATAATATAGAATAGGTGATACCTGGCTCAGCAGTAGTAACTGAGGGAGGGATTTTGGAGTCCTAGCGGACTTGAATATATGAGCCAGCAACGTGCAGCAGCAGCCAAAAAAACTCATACAATCATTGGTTGTATAAACAGAGGCACAGAATCAAACTCATGTGAGGTATTAATATCACTTCATAATGCCTGGATAAAACCACACTTGAAATCATTGCATCCGGTTTTGTTCGCCACAATATAAAAAAGATGTTGAGACTCTGGAAAGAATGCAGAGATAATGAGGGGAATGAAAGCTAAAACATATGAAGAACAGTTTCAGGAACTGGGTAGATCTCGTCTGATGAAAAGAAGGACTAGTAGGGGAGACAGGATAGCAGGGTTCTGATATCTCAGGGGCCACCACAAAGAAGAGGGAGTCAAGCTATTCCCCAAAGCACCTGAGGGCAGGAGAAGAAGCAATGGAGGGAAATAATCAAGGAGAGAAGCAACCTAAGGAAAAATTTCCTGACAGTGAGATCCATTGATCATTGGAACAACTTGCCTACAGGAGTTGTGGGATCTTCAACACTGGAGGTTTTAAAGAAGAAATTGGACAACCATTTGTCGGAAAACTAGAACTTCTTGGACTAGAAGATCTCCAAGATTCCTTCCAACTTTTTTATTCTGTTACTCTATTATCCATCCTGGGCTATCACTGGGGCTGTTTCTGGAATCTTAAGTAATTTCAAATATACCGTTCTCATTCAATGCCCAGTGGAATCTTCTTCCTGCTTTTCCATCCAAGTTCCTGCTCCTTTGTATAAGCAACTCGTGGCTAATGGATTCTCTCTTCTCTCCCGTGAATCTCTTCTGACTTAAAGACGTCGCTTCCAAGAGAATAGAATTCAAAGGGTCCCATACGTAACACAGAGCATTGACTGTCCAACACCAAGGAAGACGCTGTCGCAGATGGTTGATTAACATATTTATTAAAGGTGTGTTAGCGAGATACAACCTCCATAATTCCACACCTCATTTATAATCTGGAATAAGGGGCAGCTAGGGTCACAGCATAAATGCCATAAGGAAGGCATTACATTAGCACATGTCAAACCAAAATGCTTCGGGATGGATTTACGGGAAAGAAAGGCCTTTAAACCCTGGTGGCTTTAAGGAGGGCTCAAAAAGGAATCAGTCTCTGAAAATATTCACTGTAATGGTTTACGGGATTGTTGTTGCCGCATGCATTATTTCCCCCCAATAAGTAAATATAACGCAATAGATGAATAGATGGATAAAGGTGGGTTTCCGTGTGCAGATAGAAAAATAGTTCATTTCCACATTAGGGACTTAGGGTGTCATTCAGGGACATCCAGGGACATCCAGCTAAGAGAATGGTAATAAAACAGGCTGTTTATCATTTCCATGATGATGGCTGGATGATCTTATGGAGATATGGTAAGTCACTGGGGGAGAAATGGTGATAGATGAAAGAGAGGGAAAGAGAGATGACAGATGGATAGGTAGAGGAGAGAGATGATAGATAGATAGATAGATAGATAGATAGATAGATAGATAGATAGATAGATAGATAGACGGACGGACGGATGGATAGATAGATAGATAGATAGGTAGATAGAGATAGATAGATAGATAGATAGATAGATAGATAGATAGATAGATAGATAGATAGATAGAGATAAAGAGAAAGAGATATAGATATAGACATAGTGAAGAGAGAGAGAAAGAGAGAGAGAGAGAAAGAGAGAGAGAGAGAAAGAGATATAGACAGATATAGTGAAGAGAGAGATAGTGAAGATAGATAGATAGATAGATAGATAGATAGATAGATAGATAGATAGATAAATAGATAGACAGACAGAGATGATAGACAGAGAGACAATTAAACATGACATAGATAGATGCTAAATAGAACAGATAGATGATGAATGGATGGATGGATGGATGGATAGGTATGATAATGATAGATGATAGATAAATATAAATGGATGGATGGATGGAGCTGAAGAAGCTTCTTGGATGAGAAGCGAAATGCCTTCAAAGAAAAACCAGAAAGTCCAGTTGCCTCTTGGAAAAAGCACCTTTGGGACAATCATGACCTAAATGATTGAGATTCTCCAAAGATGCTTAAAAGAGCTATTTCCTTAATTTTTTTTTAAGTGCAAACAAAAACTTGGGAAAATTACATTGCTTTACTGGGCCTCTGTGGTTTTACAGATTTTTACACTGCAATTCTGGGGTCCTAAGACAGCTCACGTGCCCCTGAAATGGAGGGGAGCTGTAGCATCAATACGGCCCTCCTCCCTGATCTCCTCCCCCGCTGGCATTCCCCACCCCCCACCCCCAGCTAAACGGATAAATTGAGGAGATTCACAAGCAAAGGACAGGCTTGGTTTGCCCTAAACAACATATTCACATCCTATAATCATCTGAATCGAAAGCCAGCGCAATTCTAAATCCATGTTTCAGTATGTCCCATGCAAATGAATGTAGGATTGCAAGTAAAAAGCAGAATCTCCCTTCAAGAAGAGCTGGTTTTCTTACTAGAAATATGTAGTCCTTGATTTACGACCACAATTGAGCCCGAAATTTCTCTTGCAAAGCCAGACATGCGTTAACAGGGATTTGCTCCATTTTATGACCTTTCTTGCCACTGTTTAAAAGAATCACTGCAGTTGCTAAGTTAGTAACACGGGCTGTTCAGTGAATCTGGCTTCCCCATTGACTTTGTTTATCAAAAGGTTGCAAAGGCGGAGATCACTGTGACCCCGGGACACTGTGACAGTCGTAAATACAAGTCACTTGCCAAGTGACTGAATTTTGATCATGTGACCATGGGAATGCTGCAACGGTCATAAGAGTGAAAAACAATCCTAAGTCAGGTTTTTTTCCCCAGTGCCATTGTAACTTTAGACCAGTGATCTCCAACCAATGGCCCAGGGACCATTGGTGGTCCGCGAGAAAATTTTGGTGGTCCGCAGAGAAATGTCACCCCCAAAGCAATTAATCCAGGCTGCGTGGAAACACAAAGTTATGCTGCCCACATGGCCCATGGGAACATAAGGCTTGCGTCGTTTGCATTGTGAACAATACGAGGTAGTGAGGGGAAGGGGGAAAGGGCGGAGGGGGGAATTCACCCCATGTGCCTCACCTGGCCACCAGGCTGCTTCCTCTGCTTTTGGCTGCACACAAGGAAAGCAGTAAAAGTCTTTCTTGTTTCCCCCAAACTCCGCCAGAAATGAGTCTTTGGGACCCTGAAAGGCATCCTGCTCCAAGAAGCTGCACCGGCAAAGACTCATTTCTGGCGGAGTTTGGGGGAGAAAAAGAAAGACTTCTGCTGCTTTCCTTGCATGAAGCCTGTCGTATATCTCATACGAACAAATGACGCGAGTCAGTGACTTGGTTCAGCTTGTTTATTGGGGTCAAAACACACGTGGGGAAAGTGGGGAAGAAGTGCGGCTTAAAAGGCTTTCTGCTGAGTGCTGCGCCAATCGGGTCGTTTTTGAATCGCCCGCGATCGGCTCAGCCAATCGCGGTCGATTCCGAGCGACCAATCAGTGCCGCGCACTTAGCCAATCCGGTGGCTGTGCGTTTTAGCAGATTTCTGTACAGAACACCCCTCCCCTCTTGGTTTGGTCTACGTGACGTAGTCCCGTAAGTAGGCGGGGCTCCGTATTTTCCGACTTGACTTGCGTTGGTCAGTTGTCTTCTGGTTGTCGGCCGGTTCGGGTGGGACTCCTGTCGCTCTCCGCCTCGTTGATGGAACCGCCTGGAAGGGTGAGTCAGGCCTCTCGCCGCGGCTCCCTCCTGGTCTACCGGGTCGGTCGAGCTGCTGGCTTCGCTGCTCCCGCTCGGCTTTTCCGGGCTGGTTGAGCTGGCTTGGCTGCTCCCGCTCGGGCTTCCGGGGTCGGTTGAGCTGGCTCGGCTGCTCCTTCCAGGTGAGGCTTGAGTGGGTCGCTCTCCGGTTCTTCAGATGGTGAGTACTGCTGGTTCCTTTTCGGGTGGGTTTGTTCTTTGTGGGCTTCCCTCCTCTTGGTTGGTGTCTTGCCGGTTCCTTACTGTACCTGGTGTCTGCGTGTCGGTTGTGTTTCCGCGGTGGTTCTTGATCTCAGTTGGTCGATGTGGCGCTTCCACGCTCGTCCGTCAGCTGTTTGGAGGCGGATGCGAGTGGCCCTGTTGCTTGGGTGATCGTTGCCGGTACCCAGAGGGGGTCTCCGGTGAGGTATTTTGCGTAGACCTTGTCTCCCGGTGAGAATGTTCTGTGTTTGCTGGTAGAATCAGGGGTCTTTCCGGGTTGTATGTGGGGTGCAGGCGGTCGAGCGGGGATCGCAGTTTTCTTCCCATTAGTAGCTCCGCTGGGCTCTTGTTCGTTGTGGTACTCGGGGTTATGTGTTGAATTAGGAGCATTCGATTTATCTTGTCCTGTATGTCGCCGGTTTCGATCTTTTGGATGGTTTTTTTGTAAATTGGACCATTTTCTCCGCCCTACCATTCGCCGCCGGGTGCGCCGGTGCTGTTAATGCATGTCGGATTCCTCGTTCTGCTAGGAATTTCTCGAACAGTAGTGCGGTGAACTGGGGGCCGTTGTCCGATACGATGACATCTGGGAGGCCGTGGGTTGCGAAGAGTTTGCTGAGTTCTCTGATGACGGAGTCTGTGGTGGTCGTCTTCATGTTGCTTACCTCCAGCCAGTTTGAGTAAGCGTCTACGGTTACCAGGAAGGTGTGTCCTCTGGTTGGTCCCTGAAATCTACGTGGATTCGGGACCATGGCCCCTGGGGTTTCCCATTCTCTGCTTGGGGCGGCGGGGGTTTGGTCTTGATTCCTGGCACTGTTTGCAGGAGGCTACCCAGGCTTCGATCTCCTTGTCCATCCCTGGCCACCAGGCGTGGCTTCTGGCCAGGGCTTTTGTCCTAACGATGCCTGGGTGCCCTTCGTGCAGCATGCTTAGGACTTTTTTTGTAATTTTTCCGGGATTACGACCCTGTCCCCCACAATAAACAACCTTTTTGTGTTGACAGCTCTGTTTGTCGGCTCCGGTAAGCTTTGAACTCGCTGTCTTCCTCTTTTTCCGGCCAGCCTTTCCCCACCCATCTCAGGACCTGCGCCAGACGTCTGTCTTTATTGGTTGCTAGGGCAATGTCTGACGCGGTCAGGGGTAGGTTGGGTAAGGTCTCGATGCTCAGGGTAGACGTGGTTGGTGCTGGGTCGTCGTCCAGGGTTGGCAACGGTGTGCGGCTGAGGGCGTCTGCGTGCGGAATTGTTTTGCCGCGGCGGTGGATTAGCCGGTAATTATAGGCGGCAAGAAATTCGGACCACCTTGTCATTCTTGGGAGAGGATGATTGGTGTGGCCCGGTCTCCTGCCAGTATTCCCAGCAGTGGTTTGTGGTCCGTGATTATGGTGAAGGTCCTGCCGTAAAGGTATTCGTGGAATTTCTTTACGGCCGCAACGATGGCCAGAGCCTCCTTATCCAATTGGCTGTAGTTTCGTTCGGGTTTTGAGAGGGTCCTCGAGAAAAAGCGATGGGCGCTTCTTTTCCATCGGCGAGGGTGTGGCTGAGGATGGCTCCTACTCCGAAGGGGATGCGTCGCACGTTACCGTGATGGGGAGTGTCTCGCTGTACTGGATGAGGACAGCGTCTGATGTGAGAAGGTCCTTGGTTCTGTTGAAAGCGTCCTCTTCTCGTCTCCCCCACGTCCAGGTGGCTGCCTTGTCGAGCAGCCTATGCAATGGCTCCGCCGCGGTCGCCTTTTGGGGCAGGAAAACATTGTAGAAATTTATTAACCCCAGGAATGCTTGTAATTCCGTTTTGTTTGAGGCTTCGGGGCTTCTTTAATGGCTTTTATTTTGCCCTCGGTGGGGTGGATTCCCTGCTGATCTAGTAAATACCCTAGGAACTCGACCCGTGTTGTGTGCAGTTGGCACTTCTCTCTCTTAACCTTGAGTCCCGCGTTTTGGAATCTCCTCAGTACTTCCCGTAGGCGGTCCTCTAATTGTTTCTGATCAGCCCCGGCTACCAACACATCGTCAAAGTACGGCACCACCCTTTTATGCCCGGAGGAGTCTTTCCATTAGGCTTTGAAATACGCCGGGGCTACGCTGACTCAATTGCAGCCTCTTGCAGCGGAAGGCCCCTCGGTGTGTGACTATTGTCTGTGCTTCCGCGGTTTCCTCGTCTACCGGCAATTGCTGATAGGCTTGTGCCAGGTCGAGTTTGGCGAAGACCCTGCCCCTCCCAGTGAGTGCAAGAGGTGTTGTACTACTGGGACGGGGTAGGCGCTTTGTTGTAGCGCGGTTTAGGGTGGCCTTATAGTCCCCGCAGATTCTCACCGACCCGTCTGGCTTTATCGGGGTGACTATGGGGGTCTCCCATCGGGCATGGTCTGTGGCCTCGAGGACTCCCTGTTCGATGAGCTTGTTTAATTGCTCATCGATTTTGGGGCGGAGTGCGAAAGGTACTCGCCTGGGTTTGAGGCGGATGGGTGCAATGGTGGGGTCTAGGCTGAACGATATTGGGGGGCCCCGGTACTTGCCTAGATTTCCGTCGAAAACCTCCTGGAAGTCGCGCACGAGCTGTTCCTCCCAGTCCGCCTCGGCGACGTGGTTGGTGCCGGTCACTTCTAGTCCCAGCCGGCGCGAACCATTGTAGTCCCAATAGGCTGGGGCGGTCTCGCTCGACGACTGTTAGCGGGAGTATCTCGGTGCGCCCTTTAAAGGTGACCTTGAAGTGCCCGGTCCCCACCACGGGGATGCGATTCCCCTGGTAATCTTTAAGGACGAGCGTTTGGCTCTCCAGCTCGTGCCGCTTCATGGAAGGTACTAGTCGCTTAATTTCCCGCCACGCGACCATGGACAGGTACGACCCGGAGTCGACTTCCATTTTGCAGGGCGGTCTCGATCTCGACCTCCACGTGGACCTTCCAGCTGTCCCAGTTGGAGGAATGGCCGACGATGACCGTTTGGTGGGTTTCCTCACGCTGGCGGCCTTCGTGTAAACGGCGGTTCCTCGCTTCCCGGCTCCAGCGGCTCGCTGTCCCGATCGCGGTTTCTTGGTGGAGTGTTGTTGCGCCTGGTGGTGTCGCGTCTTCGGGGGTTGTGTCTCGGTGGCGGGGCTGTGGTTCCTCTTTAGGCGGCAGACCTTTGCGATGTGTCCCGTTTGTCGCAATGGCGGCAGATCGCGTCTAAAAAGCGGCATTCTGACCTTGGATGCTCACCCCGCAGCCGGCACACTGGAACTTTGATCTTCGGTTCCGTGGGTCGCGCCGGTCGCGCCCGTCTGCATGCGATGGACATCTTCCTCGTCGTCTTCCGAGCCTGAGGAGGATTCGAGGTCACCGTGGTGCGTGGAGGTGGCTGTTCGGTAGTTGTCGTCGGTTGCGGCTGCGGTGGTCCGTTCTGCGGTGCCGGTTTGCTTCAGTTGGGCTGCGGATCTCCGGGTCGCTTCGCTGCCGTGGCGTCTGCGAGGGCATCAGCGAGGAGATGTCGCCCTTTGCCATGATCCGGCTTTGTAGGACGGGATCCCGGAGGCCGAGGACGACGCGGTCCCTCAGGGCCTCGTCTAGATCGGTAAACCCGCATAGCCCTCCGAGGTCCCTGAGCTCTGCCACAAACTTACTGACGCTCTCACCCTGCTTCTGGTCGCGGCGATAGAATTCGTGCCGACGAATGAGGGTGGGCACAGCGGGTGCGTAGTGGCTCCTCAGCAGGGGTTCGAGATCGTCCCAGTCCATGATCTTCACATCGAGCGGCTTGGCAAGGGCTTTTGCCATTTTGAAGACCGCGGGGCCGCAGTGTGTAAGAAAGACGGCCCGCTTCCTCTGTCCGTTCCGTCTTTGAGATTGTTGCTCTCTAAGAACATGAGGAATCGGTCGATGTAAGATTCCCATTCTTCAGTAGCAGCGTTGAAAGGAGCGGGTG
Source organism: Pseudonaja textilis (assembly GCF_049901715.1). Taxonomy (NCBI): domain Eukaryota; kingdom Metazoa; phylum Chordata; class Lepidosauria; order Squamata; family Elapidae; genus Pseudonaja; species Pseudonaja textilis. The sequence goes on from NC_141991.1 coordinate 247,968,250, forward strand.
GCACGTTGCCGCTGGCCATGTTGCCGGTTGCGGTCCCGTGGGCCACGTGCGGTGTGGGATTTGCTAGTATCCCATCCTCGTCGCCAGTGTCGTATATCTCATACGAACAAATGACGCGAGTCAGTGACTTGGTTCAGCTCGTTTATTGGGGTCAAAACACACGTGGGGAAAGTGGGGAAGAAGTGCGGCTTAAAAAGGCTTTCTGCTGAGTGCTGCGGCCAATCGGGTCGTTTTTGAATCGCCCGCGATCGGCTCAGCCAATCGTGGTCGATTCCGAGCGACCAATCAGTGCCGCGCACTCAGCCAATCCGGTGGCTGTGCGTTTTAGCCAATCCGGGTTGCCGGATTTCGAGTATGCAGATTTCTGTACAGAACAAAGCCAAAAGTCTCTCTCTCCCTCCCTCCCTCTCAGAACGGAGCTGGAAATGGAATCCTGCAATCCCAAATAAAGAATGTTTGATTGGTAGGAAAACGGGATTAGGAATTTTCCTGCAGACTTTTTTGGGGATTTTCCCAGGGTCTCTGGTCTGCATGATTTAAAATTATGAGTTTGGTGGTCCCTGAGGTCCAAAAGGTTGGCGACCCTTGCTTTAGACAGTCACTAAACGACTGTTGTAAGTTGAGGACTGCCTGTAGTTAGAAACATTCATTTAGCAACTGTTCAAAGTTACAAGGGAGCTGTAAAAAAAAGTGACTTATAACTGTTCCTTGGACTTAGGATCATTCCAGCATCTCCATGTTCACATGATAAAGGAAATATTTAATAAAGGAAAATATTTGTAGCTCAGGGTTGACATCAGGGGTCCTTGGTGCTCTCTGAGCTTGGTGGTTTTCTTGCAGACATCTCATTACCCAAACTAGGTAAGGTAATGAAACATCTTCAAGAAAACAAGCAAGCTCAGAGAGCAACAAGGACCCCTCGTTCACACAATCAAAATTCAGGTCCTTGGGAACCGGCACATATTTACAATGTGTTTGCAGCATCCTGGAGTCACGTGATCATCAATTACGAACGTATCTGTCAGTTTCTGAGAAGCAAAGTTCAATGGAGGAAACCAGATTCGCTTAACGACCATGCAACTCACTTAAGAATTGCTGTAATTTGCTTAAGCACCCCGGCAAAAAAAAAACAGAAGGGATTTTAAATCGGGCACAAGTCACTGAATGCCTTGCTTAGCAATGGAAATTCTGGCACCTGGAAATGGTAGGTGTTAAGTTTAAGACTCCTTGTAATAAATGCATTTTGCAAAAGGTCTCGTTTCTGTTAATTTTGAGCTGAAACAACTATTTCAGAATCACAATGAATAATCACCGGAGCCAAAGGCAGCATCTGGAGTAAACCCGATGTGTTAGTAAACTTGCTTCCAAAGCTCAAAATTATCTATTTTTCTTCCTCCTCACCCACCCTGGCTTCGGCGTGCAAAGACCATGTTCTAATGCTGCATATTCTAGCTAGATCAGATTCATCTTTTCTGGCAAGTCTATCTAACCCTCTCGATGGACACATTTATATCCCATTTACACTAATGGAATTCGCACAGGGGAATCGAGGAGAGCAAAATATAACTCAGCTCTGTCATCCTTTACGGCTCTCTGACCGAATTTCTGAAAGTCTCTGTGCTGATGATCCCAGGAAAGAGAAAACAGGAGCTCTTGAGGACATAAAATCTGCCTCTCCCCAGCTATCACCCTCTTCCAAATTCCTGCACACACAAATGGGATTTTTATTTTATTTTTTAAGTGTAGGAAGAGGATTAGTTTTTGGGTCTACAGTGGTCTACTTTCAATCAATCAATCAATCAAAATACAGCTGAAAGGGACTTTGGAGGTCTTCTAGTCCAACCCCCTGCTCAAGCAAAAGATCCTATACTATTTCAGACAGGTGGCTGTCCAGTCTCAAAACCCGCCAGTGATGGAGCACTCACAACTTCTGAAGACAAGTTGTTCCACTGGTTAATTGTCCTCTCTTTTAGGAAGTTTATCCTTCGTTCCAGGTTGCTTCTCTCCTTGATGAGTTTCCATCGGTTGTTTCTTGTCTTGCCTTCTGGTGCTTTGGAAAATAAGTTGAGCCCCTTTTCTTTCTGGCGAGCTCTCAAATACTGGAATACTGCTATCATGTCCCACCAAATCCTTCTTTTCTCTACACTAGCAAAACCCAAATAGATCCCATCCATATTAAGGAGTTGTATGTGGAAAGAATGGAATGGAATAGAAATGGAACTGAACAGAATAGAATAGAACTGGAAGGGACTTTGGAGGTCTTCTAAGCCAACCCTCTGGAGGCCAATCCTATACTATTTCCGATAACTGACTGTTTAGACTCTCCTTAAAATCCTTCCAGTGGTGAAGCACCCACAATTTCTGAAGGCAACTTCTGTTCCACTGGTTAATTGTCCTCACTGTTAGGAAGTTTCTCCTGAACTTCAAGTTGCTTCTCTCCTTGATTAGTTTCCATCCATTGTTTCTTGTCCTGCCTTTTGGTGCTTTGGAAAATAAGTTGACCCCCTCTTCTTTATGGCAGCCCCTCAAGTACTTGAATACTGCTACCGTGTCACCATGTCACCGCTAATTATTCTTTTATTTAGACTAGACAGACCCAAAACCTGCAGCCGTTCTTCATATGGTTTAGTCCCCAGCCCTTTCATCATCTCAGTTGTTCTTCTCTGCACTTTTTCCAAAGTCTCAACATCTTTTTTGTAGTATGGTGATCAAAACTGGTTGCAGTATTCCAGCTGTGTTCTTATTAAGGTTTTACAAAGTGGTAGTTTGTTAAGTGACTGTTCAAAGCTACAGCAGCACTGAAAAAAGTGGCTTAAGACCGTTTCACACAACCGTTTGCAGCATTCCCATGGGTCACATGATTTACATTTGGATGCTTGACAACTGGCTCACATTTATGATGGCTGCGGTATCCCGGGGTCATGGGGTCACCTTTTGTGAACTTCGCACAAACAGAGTCAGTGGGGAAGCCAGATTCACTTCACAGCCGTGTTACTAACTTAACCACTGCAGTGATTCCCTTAAAGTTCACTTTAACTTAACGTGCAAAGAACGGTGGTAAAATGGGGCAAAACTCACTTTACAACTTTCGCTTAGCAACAGAAATTCTGGGCTTAATTGTGGCCATAATTCAAGAACTATCTGTACTATTTCAATCCACAGCTGTCCCCTGGAAGGAGCACTAACACCCAGGGGTGGGATTCAAAAATCCCAGCAACTGGTTCTCTGCCCGGTTGCTGGGTGGGCATGGCCATGATGGGCAGGGCCTACCGGAACTTCCTGTTTCTGGATTCTGGTGGGCCTGCAGAGCCTGGGGGAGGCTGTTTTCATCCTCCCAAGGGCCTCCTCCAGGCCTCTGGAGCCCCACTGGAAGCTGGAACCAGGCCCGTTTTGTACCTTCTGATTTTTCCAGGAAGGCCGTTTTTCGTCCTCCCAGAGCCTCCACGCAGGCGCTGCCCTTACCTCCATCAAAAATGGGCCCTGTGGAGACTCCTGGGAGAGGAGGGGCCAGCGGTCGGTTGAAATACCGGTTAGGCGAAGCGGCTGTAACTTTAACATCCGGTTCGTTTGAACCGATCCAAACCGGTAGAATCCCATCCCTGCTTACACCCATGTTCCACTGCCTCACTGCTGTGTATCAGTGTCAAACAAATCGTCCTCTCCAAGCAGCGTAATATCAGTTGGCGTGACGGAGTAATAAAACCTGCCCATCATTCAGAATTAAGGCATTCGTACGTCCTGCAATTATTACAAAATAAAAATCACCGTGATAATGATCAGAAGTCGGCTGCCAATCGAAATGCAAGGCAGGCGAAGAAGAACATGTATCTTTATGCATCGTTAGCGGCATAATATCTGCCTGCTCCTTTTATGATTTGCTTTGTTATTATCTATATGACAGAACTGCCCAGAAGCCACATAGAGTTGATACAGCGCAAGACATAATTGTTTCAGCCTAGAAGCAGTTATTAATCTTGACACCTGCATTTGGGGTAAATAACAATTAGGACCTGATGAGATTTTTAATTACGACTTCAAACGCTATTTACACCAGTCGTTGTTTGGTGTATGTGCTTTTTTTTCCTTTCTCTTTTTAATTGGATGTTTTTAATTGTTGAACAGAGATGCTGTGCTTTCTATGGTTGTGCTCTGGGCTCTTTTAAGAGAAAGGATGGTCGGTGCCAACAAAATAAAAATGAGGCCGTAATGAAATTAATCAGCTAAATATCATAGTACTGCTACTTAAATCCAATGTAGTGAATTAACAATATTTAAAAACTATCCAAGCATTAAAGCAACGGATATATGAACCCTAATTAAGGCATAATTTTGCTTCTTATTTTAAGGGGTACACCATAAAATAGATTTCCCAGAATCTCTGAAAAATAAAAGTAGCTTATTGGGGCTTTATGGATGCTTTCTGTATTTTCAATTAGTTAAACAGGGGAAAGGTTTGTGACCTAAGCCGGCATTATAGGTAGTCCTTGACTTATGATCACAAGTGAGTCCAAGGTTTCTGTTGCAAAACAAGCAACAATTCTTAAGTGAATTTTGCCCCATTTTGCAACCTTGCTTGCCACAGTTGTTAAGTGAATCACTTAAGTTCATAGTATGGTTGTTAAGCAAATCTGGCTCCCCCATTGACCTTGTCTGAAAGTTGCAAAAAGGGATCACTGCAAAAGTAATCAATGTGAATCAGTGGTCAAGCATCCGAATTTTGATCACGTGACCCTGGGAAAGCTGCAATGGTACTTAAATGTGAAAAATGGTCACTTTTTTCAGTCCCGTTGTAACTTTGGACAGTCACTAAACAAATGGTTTTAAATTGAGGACTACTTTGTAATCTGAGTCTTTTTTAACCTAACTCTTCTGGGATTTCCAGATGGCAATGCAAACCCAGAATATTCCTAGTCTAACTACCATGTGTATGTGTATATGTGTATGAGTGTATATACATACACATATGTATATATATTATACATACAGATTACAGATTATCAGAGTTGAAAGGGACCTTGTAGGTCAACTAGTCCAACCCCCTGCCCAAGCAGGAAACCCTACACCATTTCTGACAAATGACAGTCCAATCTTTTCTTTAAAGCTTCCAGTGCTGAAGCTCCCACAACTTCTGAAGGCAAGTTCTGTTCCATCGGTTGATTGTTCTCATTGTCAGAAAATTTCTCCTTATTTCTAGGTTGAATTTCTCCTTGATCAGTTTCAATTCATTATTCCTTGTCTGGCCTTCGGATGCCTTGGAAAGTAGCTTGATCCATTCCTCTCTGCGGAATTGCGATACTGTACATCAGAAATTAAACATTAGGTTGGGGTGTATAACTAGATTATATAAATAGTGTTTTCATTCAAGACTGAAATGACAAGGCTCAAATTATTCCACTTGGACACAAGATGTTAAAGTCCAGCTCGCTGGAGAAGTCCGTAACGTTAGGAAAGGTGGAAGGCAAGAGCAGAGGACAACCACCAGCAAGAAAGGTGATGGGTACACCCTTGGAATACCTGAAGGACTATGTTAGGAACAGATCATCATGGAGAAAATCTATCTAGGTGGTCTATAGGAGCTGGCACTGATTTCAAAAGCACATATCTAATCTGTCAATCAATGCAAGGACCCAATTTCCTTTGAAGAGTCCATAAAGCCGGGAATGCTGGAAGAGAGGAGAAGGACAACCAGGACCACAGTGGATGAACTCAATTGTAATGGTGATGGGTGCACCATTGGAAGACTTGAAGGACTGGGTTAGAGACAGATCAACATGGAAAAAAATCTATGACCCAGAGGAGCTGACACTGACTTAAATAGCACATATGTACTCTGCCAATCAATATGCAATATAGACCTCTCAATATCCCTTTGAGAGGTCTATATTGCTGTGAAAGTGGAAGAAAAGAGAAGAAGATGACCAGCAACAAGATGGATGGACTTGGTTATAGATGATGGGCCACACCATTGGAAGACCAGAAGGACCAAGTTAGGAACAGATCATCATGGAAAAAAATCGGTGTAATCTGCCAGTACAAGGAACCAATTTTCTTTGAGAAGTTCATAATGCTGGGGAAAGTGGAAAGAAAGAGAAGACAACCTAAGGTGGATTGATTGTCATAAGTGATGGGTGCATCATTAGAGGATTTGAAGGACCAGGTGAAGAGGGATGGAGAAAACTCATCTTTGCCAATCACTAAGAGTCAGCAATAACTTTTTAGCAGATAAGGAAGCATTTCTATGTTTCTACAAAATGCTAAACCAGGATAATAGAGTCGCTCGATGTCTATGGAGATTCTAAGTCATCCAGGACATGAGTTGTCCAGAAGTGGTTTAGAGGCACTGGACTTTCTCTGGTTTTTTCTTGAGAGCGTGCCGCCTCATCTGAAGAAGCTGAAGAAGCTTCTTGGATGAGAAGCGAAATGTCTTCAAAGAAAAACCAGGAAGTCCAGTTGCCTCTTGAAAAACCACCTTTGGGACGGCTTAATAGAGGTTTTTTAAAGGTAGGACATCTTATTGCCGGGGTAATTTATGGTTGGTTATCTTGTCCAAATCCAGAAAGTGGAATAAGGTTCAAACAAACGTAATTAAGGCTTCAAGGGAGCCTTTTAATCAAATAGGTAGCACTGCTGCTGCAAACACCCCAAGTGGCCACCAGGGGCAGCTCAGAGAGAGAGAGAGGGTAAGAAAACCAGCGCTGCTGCCCCCTGGCGGCCACCCAGATTATTGCAGGGCAGGGCACCGAAGTTTTTGGGTATTTTACCTCAAAGTTAAACATTCCCAACTTTCAAAAGGCAGGATAAACGTCTAAATATAAAGTTCCCCCCAGCCTTGCAGAGGAAACATTCTTGGACAAAGGACCCCACGAGCCCTTTCGCTCGTTTTATGAGGTAGAAGCCGAGCTTCAACTCATCCTAACGTTCTCCTGAGGGGTGAGAAGCGACAGAAACGAGGATCCTGGTTGTTGGGGGGAAACAATAAGCTGACTCTGTAAAGCGCTTCGAGGGAGCCGTAAAGCACCGCGAAGCCCTATGAAAGTGCGCTATTGCTATTCTCGTCCACCGTCGCCCGAGGGCGACAGATTGAAGAAGGGAGGGAAGCTGCAGGCTTAAGGCCCCCGCCGGCCCCGCCCTCTCTATTTCTCTCCTCTCGCGCGCGCATGGGAAGTGGGGGCGTGGCTCTCACGGGCCGCCCCCCCCCCACCTCAGTGACGTTCCGTCCGCCCTGCCTCCGCCACGTTCCGGGCGCGCTCCGCGCGTGCGCAGAGGCTCAGCCGGGTGACGGCGGCGGCGCTGGCGCTGCCGGAATGGCGTTCACGCTGTATTCGTTGCTGCAGGCCGCGCTGCTCTTCGTCAACGCCATCGCGGTGCTGCACGAGGAGCGCTTCCTCCGCAGGAGTGAGTCAGCCGCAACCCCCCTGGAAGGGGAGGGAAGGGGGTGTCCCCATCTCTGGGTCCCGGGCGGGGCGGGCTGATGGAGGAAATACAGGTAGTCCTCGAGTTACGACCACGATGGAGCGCGCGCGCGCGCGCCCCCTCAAGTTTATGTAGCCAAGTGAGACCTGTGTCTCGTCCCATTTTGCGACCTTCCTTGACACGGTTGTTAAGTGAATCGTCGCAGTTGTGTAGTCAGTCAACACAGTTGGTAAAGGGAAGTCTGGCTCCCCCATTGACTTGGCCAGTCAGGAAGGTCACAAAAGGGGATTCCGTGAGCTGCGACCGTCGTAAATATGAGTCAACGGCCAAGGGTGCTGAATTTGGATGGTGTGACTGGGGATGCTGCCAAAGTGTGAAAAACGGTCATAAGTCACTATTATTGTTATTGTTATTAAATCTTCTGTGAGATTCACAGCCTTTGGGGCTGGTTGGTAGCTCAACCAAGGACCTAGGAACTGTTAAAGTAGCGTCAGAGGATATAAGCTGTTCCAAATAGGGTGATTTTTTTGTAGAATCAGGGTATTCAAGTCTGATAAATTCAGAATTTCCAAATAGCGAGGCATCCCTTTAGGTATTGCTCCAATTACAATTGGGATAACACACAATTTCTTTTCCAAACTCGCTCAACTTCAGTTTGTAAGTCCCAATACTTTGTGATTTTTTTCTTGCTGGTTGTCTTCAGTTCGTGCATCACCAGGTATTGCAATGTCAATGAACCAACCCTTTTTCTTTTCAACTATTGTTACGTCAGGTGTGCTGTGGGCCAAGTGCTTGTCCGTCTGAATTCTGAAGTCCCACAAGATCTCCAGAACCTTCTCAATCTGATGATCCCAGTAGTTGTTGCTATACTCAAATCCAAACTTTTGGCACAGTTTCCAGTGAATGATTTTTAGCAACTTGGTTATGGTGTTCTAGGTAGTCAGTTTGTAAAATGTTGCTGCACCCACTGATTAAATGGTCAACTGTTTCATCACCCTCATTATTATTAGTCACAAAAAACAACAGCACATGAGATAACTATGCTGGGTTTCGTATCACAAACCACTAGTCGAACACTTCCCAAGCCTTTAGGACTGCGTGATGTATCGGCAGGTTATACAAGCAGATCCCAGTAAGGGATTAACCTGGGCAATGACCGAGCCAGTATAGGCTTCGTTTGGTTGTGTTTCACCATGATTCATTAATTTGCATGGGTTGTTGGGCGCACTCATCTCTGCTCCTCAGCTGAGATTTCTCTGGCATGGTCGAACCTGCTGGTAGTTTACACTACCGCCAGCGCGCTCTCAGCTTCATTGGAGCAGTTAAGCCCCCCGCCACGTCAAGATGGCACCCCATGGGATTATTATGATTATATGATTATGATTTTCTCAGGGCCGTTGTAATTTTGAACGGTCACTGAATGAAATCTGGTAAGTAGAAGGCTACCTGGGTTGGAGAATAGTTGTAGCTCCAGGGTTGGAATGGAGCGTGGTGTCTACTGAAGATGTTACCTAGTTAAGATAAATGAAACATCTGCAAGAAAGCTCAGAAAGCACCAAGGACCCCTCATGTCAACCCTGAGCTATAAATATTCTCCTTGATTGATGCAGATACAGATTAACAGAGTTGGAAGGGACCTTGTAGGTCATCTACTCCAACCCTTTGCCCAGGCAGACCCTACACCAAAACTGACTAATGGTAGTCCAATCTCTTCTTGAAAGCTTCTGGTGATGAAGCTCCCACAACTTTTGAAGGCAACATCTGTTCAATGGGTTGAATGTTGGTAATGAAATGTCTGCAAGCAAACAGCCAAGTTTAGAGAGCATCAAATATAGAATTTGTCAATGGCACCTTCCCATAATTACATAATTATGTATTAGGGTGCTGCAAGACTGATTTATTCATTAATTCAATCAGTCAGAATGGAGTCGTCGTCTAGTCCAGCCCCCTGCTCAAGCTTAAATTTATTTTTCTTCTGTTTATATAGCTGCCCATTTTCTGAAAAAGGTGACTGTAGGTGTGGGGCACAATAAAAAATAAATCATAAATCTCCAGCTTTGCTTTTTTTACCAGTAGCTTTTACAGATACTCCATGACTCTTACACGGTTTAATTGCCTTTCGAAGTTACTGCCATATGGAAAAAAGTGACCTAAGACCATTTTCCAGACTTACAACTGTTGCAGCATCTCCATGGCCACATGATCAAAATTCAGACTCTTTGCAACTGACTCGTATTTATGACGGTTGCAGCATTCCAGGATCCTGTGATCCGTATCACCCATCCCCTCCCACTTGTGACTGTACGACTGTAACTTTGTCGCTTGCATCCTTACGATTTATATTGACTGTTTCCTAGTATTATTCGATTGCTTATTGTACCCTATGACTGTCATTAAGTGTTGTACCTGATGATTCTTGACTCTTGACGAATGTATCTTTTCTTTTATGGACACTGAGAGCATTTGCACCAAGACAAATTCCTTGTGTGTCCAATCACACTTGGCCAATAAAGAATTCTATTCTATTCTATTCTATTCTATTCTATTCTATTCTATTCTATTCTATTCTATTCTATTCCCTTTTGCAAACTTCTGACAAGCAAAGTCGATAGGGATGCCAGATTTAGCTAACCATCTTCCTAACTTAACAACTGTATGCGGGTATATGCATAATGCTTATCCTTTGAGAGTGGAATTGCAGCAAAATTTCATTTTAACATACGCTGATTAATATACATTTAAAGTGACAAAGCTCTATTCTAACTGCTGTGATTCACTTAAACTATGTCAAGAAAGGTCATAAAATGGGGCGAAATTCACTCAACTGTCTTGCTTAACAGCAGAAATGTTGGGCTCAATAAATTGAGGATTACCTGTATTAATTAAGAATTCTTAGCACTTAAGATGATTCCTAGTAGGGTAATGAAACAACTACCAGAAAACTACCAAGGAGTCCACAGTTTCACCCTGAGCTGCAAATATTCCCTTCTGTTGGTGCGAGCTACAAGGTTGTGCAAACCAAATGTTGTGCAAACTGCTGAACTGTTTGCTAACTGTCTCTAACTACTACACTTGTGATTTCTGAACTTTCAGGTGGCCAAGCAACCAAATTTTGACCCCGTGACGGGTTCTGTAATAACTGTGTGAGAACCAGTTGTAAATCACTTTTTTCCCCGCTGTAACTAAATGAAGGATTTGTAAGTCATGGAATACTTATGTTTGCTAGTTCCCACAAACACATAGTCCTCGAATTAACAACAGTTAATTTAGTGACCGTTCAAAGTTACAACAGCACTGAAAAAAGTGTCTTACAACTGTTTTTCACACTTACGATGGTTCCAGCATCCCCATGGCCCTGTGATCAAAATCCAGCCACTTGACTCATATTTATGATGGTTTCTCTATCTTGGGGCCATGTGAACTATCTTTGGTGACCTTCTGACAAGTCAAATAAATGGAGCAGCCAGATTCACTGAGCAGCTATGTTGCCAGCTTAACAGCTGCAATGATTCACTTAACAAATGTTGCAAAAAAGGTCGTAACATGGGACAAAACCCACTTGAACAAATGTCTCACTTAGCAACAGAAATGTTGGTCTCAATTGCGGTCGTAAGTCAAATGCTACCTGAACCTTTACGTTTGTAGTCAAGCTCAGCTCCCATCCATTTTCTCAGATGCTGTGGAGATGTGGTAGAACTGGATTCCATGTGATACTATTGAGTGGTGGTGATGGCTGTGACCTAAGTCTGGAGGCTTCTCAAGAGCTCCAAACCATGAAAAGAGATCTTTATTGGTCTTTCCACCTTTGTTACTGAAGGAATACTAAAATAAGAATAGAATAGGAATGGAACAGAGGATGGGATGGGATAGGGAACAATGCGGAAGAGAATAGAGAATAGAATATAGAATAGAATAGAATAGAATAGAATAGAATAGAATAGAATAGAATAGAATAGAATAGAAGAATAGAATAGAATACAGACAATAGAGAAGAGAGAATGCAGAATAGAATAGAATAGAACAGAAACAGAACAGAATACAGAACAGAACAGAACAGAATAGAATAGAATAGAAGGATTGGATTGGATTGGATTGGATTGGATTGGATTGGATTGGATTGGATTGGATTGGATTGGATTGGATTGGATTCTTTATTGACCAAGTTCGATCGAATACACAAGGAATTTGTCTCCAGTGCATAAGCTTACAGTGTACATATAAACAGCAAGTAATAGATCGTCATAGGTCATAATCCTAGTTACAATCATTAATCATGAAGTTACAAATAACAATTGATAGGAGAAGATAGTAGGAAATCTGAGAAGATGAGAAAAGATTTGAAAAGAGACAGTGCTGTGGGAATGAAGTATTATTAAATAAATAGTGTTTTGGTATAGAATTTTAAGCTCTAAAAACTAGCATTCTTTAGAATACCAAAATTCTGAAGTAACGTCATATATATTCTAGCAATCACTACTACTCTGTTTGAGATTTAAGAACTTTCTCATACTTATCAGATTTAAACAGTGGTGCTTCTCAATAACGATGGGATCATTTAGTATTTTAATTTTCTCTGATCAGTTTTCCAAGGAAAACTAATTTTCTGCTGCTTTTCTGATTCCTGGAAATTCTGCTCTTTGGCCATTATGAATGTTCTGGTTCATTTTATGTGCTTATTTCCGCTCATTTTGTTCATTCCTTTAATGTTTAAAGAAAGAATTAGGAATTTCTCTTATTCATTAGGTTTGAGTTTGAAACGGGCCTTTCTTTCTAAGAGAAATGATTGATTTGTATTATTATTGATTTGTATTGTTATTGATTGTTTACCTTACGTTCGCTTTAACCAAAAATAAAACTTTTCCATACAGTTGGCTGGGGAACCGATCAGGGTATCGGAGGATTTGGGGAAGAGCCTGGAATTAAAGGGCAGTTAATGAATCTAATCCGATCTGTACGGACGGTTATGAGAGGTAAGATTGACATAATATTATTGGTACGAAACAGTTGGGAATTAATTGAATTCTTTATTGTCATTGTACCTATATACACCAGAGGTGCTATTCGACCAGTTCACACCTATTGGGGAGAACTGGTAGTGGTTATTTGGCATGGGTCGCCGAACCGGTTGCAATCCCTGGCTGGGCACGCCCCCCACCCGGTCACCCGGTGGCTCACTTGCGATCGCTCTCCTAGCTTTCCGTTCCCCACGTCCTCTTTCTCCCCGGGGAAAAGGAAGAAAGGCATGGACGCTGCAAGTATCACTTTCCCCGTGTGAGTTAAAGTGTCGGGAGTGAGAAGGAGTGCGGTCTGACAGAGAGGGTGGGGGTGAATCGAGCCTTGGAGCACTTTTGCAAGTAAAAGAATCCACTCAAGCCTTGGAGAAATTTAAAGGAGCTGCTTCCAAAATGCTTGTCTGTTAAGTGCTGTGTGTGTGTGAGAGAGAGAGAGAGGGAAAGAAAAAGAAGGAAAAGGAAAGAAAGAAAGGAAAGAAAGATGAAGGTAGAGAAAGAAAGAAAAAAATAGGAAGAGAGAGAGAGATAAAAAAAACTCTGTGCTATTATTTTTAATTGTTCCATTATTTAGCATGTGTTAATATTTTACACAGTCCCTACACCTAGAGTGATTTTTCTGCCTTTCTTTTGCCCAGGGCTACCACATATTTTTCAGGGTTTACATGCATTCATTGTCAATAGTCCAGAGCATAAAATACACATGTGTTTAACAAGAGTTGAAAGGGAACTTGGAGGTCTTCTAGTCCAACCCCCACCTCAGGCAAGAAAACTGAGGATGCCAAACTCTGAGTAAAAATCCTGGGAAAGGTGTCAGAATAATACTTAGAAAGGGCCTTGGTGTGAACCCTATACCATTTCAGAGAAATGGCTATCAAGTCTTTTCTTAAAAACTTCCAGTGATGAGCACCCAGAACTTCTGGAGACAGGCAGTTCCACTGGTTAGTTGTTCTCACTGTCAGGAAGTTTCTCCTTAGTTTTAAGTTGCTTCTCTGTTCAGTTTCCATCCATTGCTTCTTGTTTGCATTCTGTTTCTTTGGAAAATACATTGCCCCGCTTCTTTCTGGCAGCCCCTTAAAAGCCTGTTGCCTATCACACTCTTGAGTAAAGCATGTGAGCCATTTCCTCCTTTCAGTGGTCCATGAAAGTACATCTATAGTATGCAAATAATAAAGTAAAAAAAGGTGAACAACATTTTTACAGAACTATAGATAAGTTATGGCTGGGTGACAAAGAATGCCTGGGAGGGGAGGGGCCAGGTGAGGCACCCCTTGATGTGAGTGACATTGAGTTGGCCACTCCTACCCAGTCACATGACCACCAAGCACGCCCACCCAGGCACATGACCACAAGCCACGCCCACCAAATAAGCCACGCACACAGAACCGGTAGTAAAAAAAATTTGAATTCCACCACGGATATACACAATATACACATACAATGAAATTCACGTAACACCCAGAGACCAGACCCAACACGCACACACATATGACAATCCTCAAACACCTCCCCCCCCCGGCCAAAATTCCCTGCCCCCTAAAAACACACAAGCATCCACACAACACACCAAGTAATACTGTCCAACAGCTCGCTGATGGTGGTCCTTATGTTCATTGTTAAGTGCAATTATAGCTCTGGGATAAAAAAAAATGTTCAGAAAACATGTAGTCCAAGTTTTAATTGTTCCGTATCTTCTGCCAGAAAGCAACGGCTCATAAAGTTTGTAAGCAGGATGGGAAGAGTCTCTGAGAATGTTGTGCAACTTTCTCAAACAGAAAGATGCGAAGATGTTGTCCAGGGCTGGTAGCTGGAGCCCGATTATATTCTGGGCAGTTTTAATGATTTTCTGTAGAGCTTTTTTGTCCACTACAGAGCTGCTCCCATACCATGCAAGAATGCCGTATGTCAGGACACTCTCAATGGTGCTGTCATGCCCTTGTTGGAGTCTGATTCTGAGGAGGAGGTTGAGCAGCTGACAAGGAGTGGCAGTGTGGCTCCGGTGGCTGTGGAAGAAATGGGGGAAGGGCAGAGTCCAGCTGGGCATTCAGAGGAAGACCCAGAGCCACCTCCTCTTCATCCTAGGGCACGCAGGGAGGAACGGAGAAGGGAGCAACATGGCTTACGGGAGAGAAAAAGGCCCTGATCTCTTTCATTAGCTGCAGCTGGGAGAACAGGATATAAGAGGGGCGTTTGCACACAGCTCTTTGCTGGAAGCAAAGCGTGCATTATCTTTGTCGAGGCTTATCTGGGTTTTGGCGGCCTCCCAACTGTGGATGCTGCGTTATCCTGTAGAAGTCTGCAATTTATCATCCTAGCCTGTCGTGTTAATTACTTCAGTGTGATTTGTGTTGGGTTTTTTTATTTCTAATTATCTTTACTTTGGTTTCGGACTGCATTTCTGCAGTTCGTAGACTGTTTTTTGAGGAGTTTGATATCCAGCTGAGGATAACTGGACATTGAGGGCCAAGTTGGAGGCATTAAAGGGAATTTATTCTGCTTTTCTGACTTTGTTATTTTTGTGTCACGCCCTGGGTCATCACAGGTTCTGCGGTAGTAGGACAGAAGTACAGATAGTCCACAACTTACAGCCATTCATTCAGTGACCATTCAAAGTTACAACGGCACTGAGAAATTCCTTCCAGCATCCCCAGGATCACGTGATCACAATTGCGATGCTTGGCCACCAGTTCATATTTATGACAGTCTCAGTGTCCTGGGGTCATGTGGTCACCTTTGGCGACCTTTTGACCAAGCACAAATCAATTGTGGAAAACAGATTCACTTAACAACGGGGGCAAAATTCACTTAAACACTTAGCAACAGAAATGTGGGGTTCAGTGGTGGTTGTATGTCGAGGACTAGTTACAACTTTTTGCTTCTTTGAATCAGTCTTGGCTCCTTGGAAAGGCAGGCCAGGACAAATCCATGCAACTTTCATAGTAGTATTTTTCTTTTCTTTTTTAATTGTTTGCTTTTGCTTTCTTCCTGGGCTGAGAGAGGAGGGTTGGCCCCCAAGATCAGTCAGCGAGCCTCACCCCCTAAGGCAGGACTAGAACTCACATCTTCCTAATTCCAGCCCCAAGTGTCTTTAACAACGACACCAAACTGGCTTTTCCCCAGACAACTCGGTATTAACTAAATGTTAATGCTCTCCTCACATTTACCAGGCTAATTTCAAACTGCTGTACATTAATGGCACATTTGATTGCACGAATGCATCTATTCTTGTGACAACTTGCATCTAATGACCTGTTCCATTCCTAAGACCCGAGCAGGTCATTAGCAAAAGATGTTATTATTCATAAGGTCTGCACGCTTTTTTTAGAAGAAATTTAGCGGAGCATCATTGCTTCCCTGTTTCCAGATCTCTAAATTTTAGTCTAAGAGCTCTCCTTTTTCTCAAAAGGAAAAGATTCTCTATGTTAAGAATCTATTTTAATGAGTTATTTATTCTAGCACGAAGTGAACATAAGAATGTTGTATTTAGTCAGCTTTCAGCTGCTACTCAAAAAGTACGACTTACTTTTAATATAAGTGCATCACAATGCAGAGTGTGATATTATATACCACAATAATAGTAGAATGGTGCAATGAAGCCAAAGGTTCTGGAGGCAACTGGACTTTCTTTGTTTTTCCTTCAAGACGTTTCCTTTCTCAACCAAGAAGCTCAGTTCTGAACTGAAGAAGCTTCTTGGATGAGAAGGAAAACTCCTGCAATTGGCGGGTGGGAAATCCAGTTGTCTCTTGAAGAAGTATTTTTTGGGACAACCATGACTTGGGTGACTGAGAATCTCCATAGACATTTAGCTGAGCGCTAAACTTTTCAAAATAGGAAAACTATTCTTCAACCTTGAAACATGTTCCTGGTACTTTTAGCAGCTGTTGCCTTTTTTGTCGTTGTTTACATGATTTAACTCCCATTAAGCTGGGTATTGTATGTTGTAAAAAGCAAGAAAGAATGTAAACACTCATAAAATATTTCTATGGTCTTTTTAGAATTGCCAACAGAAAGGGAGGGGGGAGCAGTGCAGCAGCTTGCAAACCGAAACCGCATTCCATAAATGTTTTCAAAGATAGTAACTAGGTGACCGAAGTTTGTGCTGCGCAAAATTCTAACTGGAGATCATGATTGATGACTCTTGGCTATGGAGGTGTCCCATTGGAGAATGGGAATTACGATACACCCAGGGGGTGGGGGGAAAACCAGGGTCAAGGGTGACAATGAATGATGTGCTTCAGAGTTGGCTACACCCAGGCAGTGCTGGCATGTTTACTCCTAATAAATCCTTTTGAAGTTTTGGGAGTTTGGCTCGAGACTCATGGTTTAAATGGGGGTAACTGCCAGAATCCTGATAGCTAGCCGACTCTGAGACACCATAACTGGTACAGATATGTTAGAGACACGGATACAGGATCTAACAACCGTCCTTAGCTGTTCAAGTTAAAGCACTGAAAAGTTAAGGCCAGTCCTCAACTTAGCAACCATCCATAACTTCCCCACGGTGAGATGATCAAAATCCAGGCACTTGTCCTGTATTCACAATGGTTGCAGCATCACAGGGTCAAAAACAATTTAGAAATAATTTTTTGTGAAGTGAACTTTGTCGTGGAGCGTTTCATTAAAGTATTATTCTTGTCCTAGTTAAGTTTTGTTCTGAAAAATTATCAAAACCACAAAGGGATGGAGAAAGAGAAACGATGTTTTTCCTCCCCTTAGCTATTCTTTTGAGTTCAACGCAATAGGCTGTTGTTTGAAATGATGCTTTTCTTCCTTTTTGTTTTTTTTTTCCCAGTGCCATTAATTGGAGTGAACGCCGTGACAATTGTGCTGTTGTTATTATTTGGTTGAAATTGTCTTCGGAAAATCTTGGATAGCGTCTAAAGCAAACAGACTGCAGACCGATTTGCACGTGGGATCCAATCTGAGGGAACTGCTGAAGAAGCCGCATATATGTCTCAATAAAGATGCAGTTTATATTTATTGTATTGCTTAATATGCACTCCGTTTCATTAAATCCAATGATTAAATTGAACCAGTTTTTTTTCCCCTCTACGTATTGTGGCAGTAGTCTAAAGGTGCTATTCTTTCATTCCTTTAAGCTTAGGGCTGAACATTCAGTCACTGAGGATTTCCCCCTTCCCAAAATGATTTATTGTTGGTTTATATATATACTAGCTCTATATCCGTGCTTCGCTACGAAACTATGTGGTTGGGCTTAGTTTTGGGGGAGGCAAATAAGTGGGGGGAAATTCTGCCTCTGCCTACCAGCATCCATCGGTATTCATCTGGCTAGCGTCCTGTCAGTGTGTGAGAGAGTTGAGGGCTGTTTGGAAACCGAAACATGGAAACTGAAACAGTATTTGCTATGTGAGCAAGAAGGAGACAGCAAGGAGCCTGGGCGTGGCTTAGCTCAACTGTTCTGTACTAAAGCTGCTTTCTAAACCGAAACTGAAACTCCTCTGCTTGGGTTTTGCATTTGGAAGAGATTTCTTTCCAGGTGGGGAAGGGGAGTAGAACTCCTTAGCATCAGAGCGTGTTAATAATAATAATAATATAGGAAATACTAATGCTCTGATGGTCATTTCGAAAATTCCTCAGTGAGCACCTGGAAGCCAAGAGGAACGTACGTGCCGAATTTCAAGTTTCTAGGCTTTACGGTTCTGGAGATTTTGTGACCCATTCCCCGCTGTCCAGTTAGAGCTGAAGATTGGATGAGAAATGAAACATCCTTAAAAGGAAAAAAATCGAAGTCCAGTTGCCTCCTGAAAAAAGCACCTTTGAAGAAACTGTGACCTGGATGACTGAGAATCTCTCTACATGTTTACAATGGTTTGCAGCATCCTGTAACTGAAAAACAGTCGTAAGTCACATTTTTCAGTGCCGTTGTAACTTTGAACAGTCACTAAATACTTGCAAGCCAAGTATTTCATAGAGGATGAGATCAGGATCCTACTGATCTCACCTAAATCCCAATTCAGCTTCCACTACCCAGCTTTGCCCCTCAATCAACTCCCTGCAACCACTATATTCCTTTAACTCGGAGGGATTTTCTTCTTTCTCACCGCCTCTGGATTTGCACAAAACAAAACATCAGGTCCAGGAGAGCCCAGCAGGTTCATATTGTACAGCACGATAAGTTGGGTTCAATTTAGTGCAGTGTTAGGAAGGAAGATGCGAGGCACGGCACAGCTGGTCTCAGGAAGTTGGATAATGCACTGTCAACAATTCTTTTTTATCAGTTTAGAAGTGCCCTGTCTAAATAGAAATTACGTTGGCAGAGTTTCAAACACTCAGTAAAGAACAAAACTCTTAACAAGTGTTGAATTACCTATCACGAGAAATTTGATCACTCGACAACATAAATGGATTCTCCAGGCTGCTATTATAGCTAAAAGATGGATATTGTTATATTGGAAAAGACACATCTATGGCTTTTCGCTCAACAGATTGAAAACCTGATCGTATTTGCTGCCTGTGGGTGGATTGTGTGTAGATGTGGACCTTGTATGGATAAATGTAGGGAAATATGGGACTCAAAGAACAGATTCCAAATAGTCATATATGAGTATTACAGACACATGATAATGATAAGAATATTTGTAGCTCAGGGTTGACATGAGGATCCTCCTCTACTAGCCCTGATGATGTTACATAGTTTGGGTAATGAAACGTCTGCAAGAAAACAAGCTCAGAGAGCACCAAGGATCCTTCCTCACACACGTGAATGTTTGTACCAGATAATTACATATAGAACTTTAACTGCTTGTTGTTCTAATCCAGGGGTCCCCAAACTTGGCAACTTTAAGACTTGTGGACTTCAACTCCCAGAATTCTCCAGCCAACTATGCTGGCTGGGAAGTTCTGGGAATTGAAGTCCACGAGTCTTAAAGTTGCCAAGTTTGGAGACCTATGTTCTAATCTAATAACATACTCTGCATCTTATTCTTTCGTGTGGTTTCATTTATTCTTAAATATGAATTTTTAATAATGTATATATGTTTTGCTTTTGCTTCTTTTGTTACTATTTTTTTTAAAAGCAATGCAAATTTTATTTTAAAAAGCTACCCTGAAAATTGGCTATGCTTTGTCTATCTGTGCCAAATTAATCACACGTCAAAACTGGGAGTCTGCCTTGACCACAATAGGCTGTGTTTCTTTCTTTCTTTCTGCCATTATTCCCAGATTGACCACAGGGAATCATGGGGTTGGAAGAAATGTTCATCTGGGTTCAATTCCAAGGGGCAGAGGGGAGAGAGATTGGAGACAAGGAGGCTGCTTGGAAGGATGGTTTAATGGTGGACAGGACCACATGGGTTTGAAGTCCTGGGTAGCTGGCCACATGGAGTGGACAGTGAATGTTATTTATACCCTCTCTTGGGCTTTGAACTTGAGCTTCCTGTTCCTGTGGCAAGGAATGCATTCAATTGGTTGCGGTAAGATTCCCATGTGGAGTCATGTTTGTCTGAATCAAGTTTGGTTGAACCTGATGTAATGGGCTTGGTTGTGCCATGTGGTGAGATCCGCTGATAGATAATCCTATTATGTCCTGGAGGGCCATGTCTTAATCCCATCACCCTGGAACTGAAGGTCTTTTGTCTTGCAGATAGGCTGGTCCAGTCTTAACGGGCACCAAATATCTGCTGGCGGGGCAGGGAGCTGCTTTTTGTCTTTAAAAAAAACCGTTTCTCCTTTTCTCATCCAGGGGAATACAATATTCTGCCTTTTTAATATTTCCTAAACTATTTCATTCACCCAAGAGCGGTAGGTGCTAACTTTCTTCAATGGCTTAGCAGCACTTGGATATTGATCTGGTATCATAATTACTGTTTCTGTATTGCTCTTTCTCCCCAAGGCGCCCAGAGCAGTTTACAAGAGAAAGGAAAAAGTCTTCCTGCCATTGCAATAAAAAGAAAAATTTAAAATATAACCACAGCAAACTCAAAGGCAGCTGTGTGAACAAGAGTGTCTTTAGTCTGATCTAAGTATAGTATATAAAATCATACATTGCAATGTCCTACCTGTCAATGAATACTTCAGCTCAACCATAATAACACAAGAGCAAACAATAGATACAAACTCAACCGCACCAAACTTGATTGCAGGAAATACAACTTCAGCAACAGAGCGGTCAATGTCTGGAATACTCTACCTGACTGTGGTTTTTTCCCCAAACCCCAAAAACTTTAACCTTGGACTCTACTATTGACCTCACCCCTTTCCTAAGAGGCCTGTAGGGGACGTGCATAAGCGCACCAATGTGCCTACCATCCCTGTCCTATTGTTTCTTTTATTTCTTTTATTTTTCTTATATGTATCCATGTATTGATAACTATGTTTTTACTTGTACCTATTATCTTGTAAACAATTGACAAAAATAAATAAAATAAATAAATAGTTGTTCTTAGAGAAATACAATGAATTTTTAGAGTTTTGGGGTAAAACCTTGTAAAGTGGAACAGTATCTGCTGCTAGTCCCTGGTTTACACCAGAGATTCCTGTATACCATCTCCTTTAGGATCTAGGGTCCCATAGACAGATAGAAATTCAATAGGAATGTGTTTTTTTTACTGTAGTAGAAAATAGATCATGATCTGTATACAGCATCAATAAAATTGATGTGAAATAGGTGTTTATCTAACCGCCTGTTCAAAAATGTTAGCCTCGAGCAGGATACAAAGTAAGCGTTATCATCTCGATTACTGGACACGTTTATCTGTGCTATTTAGGCAAAATATATCTCGATTGCTGAAGAGAACAAGAAAAAGAAACGAAGGCCCATACAGGCATTCTTTTTAGACGACTCCAAAGGTCCTTAAGCGACAGGACCTTCCGCCAAATCCCAATGACGGATCAGAGCGAGAGCAGGCTGGCTCGTCCCTCCTGCATATCGTAATAGTACAGCCCAATCCGAGACGTCTCCCATAGTGGGGACGGTACCAATGGTGTGAAAGAGGGGGAAGTGTTCCCTCCTGTCTCCTTACTTAGGGTCTCACCAAGGGCTCAGTCCGCAGAGCATTTCTCAGCAGCAAAGAGAGAGAGACTGTCTGGGGTGTCGAGGTACGGAAGGAAGGAGGGCAGCGGGCGATTTTCCTTCCCCTTTGTGACATTGGCAAGGAGTTGGGGCTGCTTTCCTCCTTAACAGGGCAAGTGTGTGTAGTAAGGCTGAATGGGGGTAATGATGAAGTTGGTAAAAAAGAGTTAAGACCAAAGAATGCAACGGTGGGGAGGGTGCATGTTGTGCCTTTGCATGCATCGCTGATCTTGCCATAGCTCCTTCCAAACTTTTTTGGGGAGCAGGCCTGGTGCCTGCTGCATCAATTGCTGAATGGGGTAGACTTTAATGCCCCAAAGGGGGTGCCCCCTGCCATTCCCCACCATTGTCTCTGTATGAGTCCCCGTTCTGGCTTTGCATTCCAACACTTTCGGCTGCATCCCTCCTTCCTTGGAGCTGCACAGAACAAAAAGGAACATTTTATTTATTTATTTGATTTGTCAATTGTTTACAAGATAATAAGTATAAGCGTATACATAGTTTTGAATACATGAAATGGGTACATATAAGAAAAATAAAAAAAAATAAAAGAAACAGTAGGACAGGGACGGTAGGCACGTTGGTGCGCTTATGCACGCCCCCTAGAGACCTCTTAGGAAAGGGGTGAGGTCAATAGTAGACAGTCTAAGAAAGTTTTTGGGGTTTGGGGAAGAAACTACAGAGTCGGGTAGAGTATTCCAGACATTGATCGCTCTGTTGCTGAAGTCGTATTTCCTGCAATCAAGCTTGGTGCGGTTAACCTTGAGTTTGTATCCATTGTGTGCTCTTGTGTTGTTATGGTTGAAGCTGAAGTATTCATTGACAAGTAGGACATTGCAATGTATGATTTTATATGCCATACTTAGATCAGACCGAAGACGGCGTAATTCAAGGTTTTCTAGGTCTAGAATTTAGAGTCTGGTGGCATAAGGTATTCTGCAACGAGTAGAGGAATGGAGAACTCTTCTTGTGAAATATTTCTGGACTTTCTCAATTGTGCTAATATCAGATACGTGATGTGGGTTCCAGACTGATGAGCTGTATTCAAGTATTGGTCTAGCAAATGTTTTGTATGCTCTAGTTAGGAGTGTGATATTACCAGAGAAAAAGCTACGTAGGATTAGGTTAACATCCTGCTTCTTCCTTACAATCTCGTTTCTCAACCTGAGCCAACCTTTTTTAAGATGTGTGGATTATGGGAATTGAAGTCCATGCATCTCCCAATAAAGAGTGGCATCTTAATTGCTGTTGAATGGTGTACTGGGGCTACGCTTGGAACCGCTTGTTTCTATTGTAGCAAGAGAATTTATGAAATAGGTGAGTTCAGGTGGGCAGATCTCTGAAACTGAAGCTGGACATGATGTCCATTTCCAGATTTTGTTTTCTGTGTAACTTTTTCTGTTTTGTTTTTATTTTGGGGGATTGGAGGAGAAGTTTCTGATGGATCAATTATTGATTTATTTTTATATGTTCCCTGCCCCCCTCTTCTTCTGAGCGGGCTCATCTACTTAGCAGAAAGATGCCTTCAAAAGATGCTTTTTTCCTGGACAACCATGACCTGGATGACTGAGAATCTCCGTAGCTATTTAGCAGGGAGACGTAGGGGAGAGGTTTCCTGCTTATTTTAACCATCTGTTGTTACCTAACCTAATTTATGCTCTTTTTCCTCTCTTCTACCACCTCCATCTTCCCCTTGGCTTGAAGGATGGCAGCTCGGCGTGCAATAAAAGCGGTCTTGGTGGATCTCAGTGGTACGCTTCATATAGAAGACTCAGCTGTGCCGGGAGCCCAGGAAGCTCTTAAAAAGCAAGTTATTTCTTCCAAGTTCCGTCGAAGGTTGGGTGGGAAAGTGACAATTTTACCAATCCCATTTCTTAGCTGAGAAGATGCTTTTGCAGGCAGGGGTATCACTTCCTCCCCTGCCCTTTGTTCGTATAGTTGCATCTCAAATTCCAAGGTGGGTAAAATGAGGACCCAGATGGTTGGGGGCAAGAGGCTAACTGTAAACTGCTTAGAGGGGGCTGGAAAGCCTTCTAAAGCAGTATATAAGTGCTAGTGTGCTATTGCTACAATAGCACTGAAAATAGTGACCATTTTTGACAAGACCGTTGCAGCATCCTTAGGGTCACGTGATCAAAATTCAGATTCTTGTCAAGCAACTCATATTTATGACGGTTGCAGTGCCCTGAGGTTATGTGGTCACAGTGTGGCGACTTTCTGACAAGCGAAGTCAAGGGGAAAGCCAGGTTCACTTAACCACTGGGTTACTAACAACCGAGGCGATTCACTTAACAACCGTGGCGAGCAAGATCGTAAAATGGGGCAGAACTCCCTGAACAGCTGTCTCACTTAGCGACGTAAATTTGGGGCTCCATTGTGGTCGTGCGTCGAGGACTGCCTGCGGTCGGATTACACACATTGGTACTTCTGCGACTCAAACATCATCAGCTTCTGTGTTTCTCCCGGCCAGGTTGCGCTCTGCTCCTGTGGCCGTCCGGTTTGTGACGAACACGACCAAGGAGTGCAAACAAGATTTGCTGGAGAGGCTGAAGCAACTGGACTTTGACATTAAGGAAGATGAGATCTTCACATCTCTGACGGCAGCCCGAAATTTGTTGGAGCAGAAAAAGGTCCGGCCTTTGTTGATGGTGGAGAAAAATGCTTTGCGTGATTTTACAGGTATCTGTTCTGATCCAGCTCCCCAAACAGAACCAATGCTCTGAAATTAACTTAAAAGATTCCTTTAATTAGGAGCCCCAGTGAAAAGTTTTTCTGTCACCACAGGCTGATAAGTCTACCTGTCTGGAAGATGAATAGTTGTCTGCCACACCTATTCATCTCTGCCCCCTGCCTTTTCTTCCCAGAGCTAGGGTGGGGCTTCATTAGCAGCAGTGGCTCTTCCATCCCAAGGACCGGCCCATAGATTTCCCCTGCTCTCCTCTCCTCTGCCTTTGTACTGACCCAAACCTTGTTCCAAGGAAACAAACACCAAACGGAGGTAACACCAAAACCTTTGAATGATCCTTTACGAATTCCGTTCCTTCCCGGTTAAAAGGCTGTTTCAATCTAATTGTCTCAGATAAGGACAAGCCTTGCCAAGGTTGCGCAAGGCTGCCGAGAACACTAGATAAAGTTGCCAAGAAATATTTCAAACACAAAAAGTCTCCAAACACCAACCAAGATATTCCGAACGTCCAACAAAGCTTGAGTGCAAAAACTTCTTTGCTTCCTGCAAAGAACTCCGGTTTTGCAGTGGCTTTTATCTCCTCAGGGAGGGGCCATTACCTTGCAGCCTTACTCCCAAGTCGCCCGTGCTGCTGCAGCTGTTCTTTCCTTCGAGCAGCCCTGCGCGCACACGCACTTGGCACAGGCTCCTCAGGGGCCTCTTCATCACTGCTGCCAGCCTCCACAATCTCCGAAGGCAGCACTCCACTCCCTGATGGTCCTGGCCCCATCCCTGCATCACCTGCAGGCCCCTCATCTGAGTCCTCACTCTCCGAGACCTCAGCTGTCCGCACCTGCTGCTGGCGAACCACAACAGCCTTCTGTGCATCCACACAGGCACTGGACCCAGTTGTTCCTCCTTTTCCTCATCAGCCACCTCCAGACCTGGGGGCTGTTGACTCTCCACCTGAGGACTCACAGATGGCCCAGGCACCACCTCTGTCTCTCTCTCTCTCTCCCTCTCTCTCTCTCTGTGTCTCTCTCTCTGTCTCTGTCTCTCTCTCTCTGTCTCTGTCTCTCTCTCTCTGTCTCTCTCTCTCTCTCTGACAACTCCATTTCCTCTTCCCCCTTGCAGCTCTCAGGTTGCCTTGATGCTAACTCTGACTGCCACTCCTCCTCCTCCTCCTCCTCCTCTGATTCGGATGCTGGAGGGGCCGGCAGCCAATGGGCCACAAAATATAACCCTCCTTCCATAAATATAGCATTATACAGTATGTATACACACTGACACGTATGAATGATGTAATCATTGCTATACTATAATGGGAGTTAGTTTAAGGCTGCAGGCTGGTAGCTGGGAGACTGTGAGTTCTAGTCCTGTCTTGGATTTGAAACCAGCTGGGTGCCAGTTGCCAAGCAGCCGACTTTTGATCACGTGTCCATAGGGATGTTGCAACGGTCGTAAGGGTGAAAAAAAAACGATCGTAAGTCACTTTTTTCAGTGCCGTAACTTCAAACGGTCACTAAACAAACCGTTCTGAGTTGAGGACTACAGATAGTCCTCGACTTACACCCGTTTGTTTAGTGACCATTCAAAGTTACAACGGCACTGAAAAATGTGAGTTATGACCGTTTTTCACCGTTACGACCTTTGGAGCATCCCCAGGATCACCTGGTCAAAATTCTTGCCTTCTCTCCACTCTCCGTGCTCAGGGATCAGGAGGAGGCGGTCCTTGCTCATTGCCTGAGCACACTCTCTCTCTCTCTCTCTCTCTCTCTCTCTCATGTTCACTGCTTATAACCCTTCTTGGTCATCCTGCCCCCCTGTTCCTCCCTGCCTACATGCCATCCCAATCCTGAAAGGCCCTGGCCTGACAGGGCCTGCTCCTCCCCATTTCCCTCCGAAGCCAACAAAGCCACCCCCTCCATCTCCGCAGGCTCCAATTCTGTCTTCCTCCACAGATTCAGACTCCCACAGGGGCATGACACCAGAGTTGTGTACCTTGCTAAGCACTTTGCTCCAGCTTTGGCATCTATGGATACGCTAGCTTTGCCTCCCGTTCCATCTGGCCCCGATCAGTGTTACACCATGGAAACATCTTAACGTAAGGGAGATTTTAAAAGTTTAGTTAAATCAGATTGTGTTTCCTGTCTTTAGATCAATTCTGTGTCAAATCCCATTGGGTCGTGACTCTCCTTTTTCTTTCACCTAAAATGCTTTTTATGCATTTTTTGTTTTTGTTTTTTGGTGTGTCCAGGAGTTTTAAGTACGATGAAAGATGTTTAAGCCCCTGTTAGTAACTACTATGGAATTATTCTTGGATAATCTTCATTTAAGATAGCTGGCAGCCAGAGGACTATAATCTATTCTTTGCTTAATGGAGCCAGATGCTCCCAGGGACTGTTGCAAAGTAAGTCAAGTAAATGCATAAAATCCACACCGGAGTATCCTTCATTGCTGCGCTCTGATTTTTGCCTTTCGTAAGGATGCCTTCTCTTTAAAAGAACACCCTGGGCCTAAACTAAATTTCACCTTGGGTCCCATACTTCTTCATGGACAACAAGATGGGACTTAGCTTTTCTAAAGTATTTGCATTGATGGGTGAGTAGGACACTCATTCTCATTATTACGGTTTACTCCAGCTGAGCCCAGTGCTGGAACATCTGACCGGACCTGGTCTTGTAGGCACCAGGAGTTTAGCTTGACTTGAGGAAAGCTATGTCATTTTCTGCAACAAAGAGGATTAGGAGACCGGAGGCTAAAACATATGAGAAATGGTTGCAGGAATTGTGGTATGTCTAGTCTAATGAAAAGAAGGCCTAGGGGAGACATGATTGCAGTATTCCAATATCTCAGGGGCTGCCCCAAAGAAGAGGGAGTCAAGCTATTCTCCAAAGCACCTGAAGGCAGGACAAGAAGCAATGGGTGGAAACTCATCAAGGGGAGAAGTAACCTAGAGTTACTGAGAAATTTCCTGAACGATTAACCAGTGGAACAACTTGCCTCCAGAAGTTGTGAATGCTCCAACACTGGAAGTTTTTAAGAAGAGATTGGATAACCATTTGTCTGAAGTGGTGAATGGTTTCCTGCCTAAGGTCCCTTCCAACTCTTGTTATTCTATCCTATCCTAGTCTATTCTTTGTCCAGTTTTCAAATGCTGACAAATATACCGAATCTCCCCGCAAGGTTCGTAGTCTGCTGGAATTATGCATTTATTGGATTTTTTTTAAAAAATACTACCTTTATTACTTTATAAATAACTCAAGGCAATGAACATACCTAATATTCCTTCCTTCCTCCTTCTCCTATTTTCCCCTCCTATTCACAATCCTGTGAGGTGGGATGAGCTGAGAGAGTGATTGGCTCAAAGTCACCCAGCTGGCTTTCATGCCTAAGGCGGGGCTAGAACTCACAGTCTCCTGGTGATTGGCCCAAAGTCACCCAGATGGCTTTCATGCCTAAGGCGGGGCTAGAACTCACAGCTTCCTGGTGATTGGCCCAAAGTCACCCAGATGGCTTTCATGCCTAAGGCGGGGCTAGAACTCACAGCTTCCTGGTGATTGGCCCAAAGTCACCCAGATGGCTTTCATGCTTAAGGCGAGGCTAGAACTCACAGCCTCCTGGTGATTGGCCCAAAGTCACCCAGCCAGCTTTCATGCCTAAGGCGGGGCTAGAACTCACAGTCTCCAGGTGATTGGCCCAAAGTCACCCAGATGGCTTTCATGCCTAAGGCGGGACTAGAACTCACAGCCTCCTGGTGATTGGCCCAAAGTCACCCAGATGGCTTTCATGCCTAAGGCGGGACTGGAACTCACAGTCTCCAGGTGATTGGCCCAAAGTCACCCAGATGGCTTTCATGCCTAAGGCGGGACTAGAACTCAGCCTCCTGGTGATTAGGCAAAGTCACCCAGCTGGTTTTTGGAAAGAGGAAAGTAAAGCCACCCATGGGAGCCCTTCCTCTATATAGGTGCTTGGATAGGACCTGTTTTAACAGATTTTTTTACATTTTCCTCTAGGCCTAGACACAAGCGATCCGAATGCTGTGGTGATTGGGTTGGCTCCTGACCAGTTCAACTATCAAACTATGAACAAAGCTTTCAGGTGAGCAGGAATAAAACCCCTCCCTGCTTGAATTGTTCACATGGGTACCTGCACTCCAGCTTGCTGAGTAGTACAGTGGGTTCCCATCCTGCCATACAGTGTTCTGATGCAGCTCTTTTTGTGGATGGTGTTGAAATTCAGAAAGCGATAAACTGGTTTCGAGCAATAGCAAGAGCACTTAGACTTATATACCACTTTGCAGTGCATTTACAGCCCTCTCTAAGCGGTTTACAGAGTCAGTCTGTTGCCCCCAACAATTTGTGCCCTCATTTTACTGACCTCAGAAGGATAGAAGGCTGAGTCATCCTTGAGCCGGTCAGAATCGAACTCCTGACAGTGAACAGTGAGTTAGCCTGCAGTACTGCATTCTGACCACTATGCCACCCTGGCTCGCTCCTTCCTTCCTTCCTTCCTTCCTTCCTTCCTTCCTTACCTCCCTCTCTCCCTCCCTCCTTCCTTCCTTCCTTCCTTCCTTCCTTCCTTCCTTCCTTCCTTCCTTCCTTCCTTCCTTCCTTCCTTCGCAATAGTACTTAGACATATATGCCGCTTCACAGTGCTTTCCAGCCCTCTCTAAGCAGTTTACAGAGTCAGCCTCTATTGCCCCCAACAATCTGGATCCTCATTTTACCGGGACTTCGGAAGGTTGGAAGGCTGAGTCGACCTTGAGCCGCTCAGAATTGAACTCCTGGAGTGAGCAGTGAGTTAGCCCTGCAATACTGCATTCTGACCCCCGCACACCGTGGCTCTCTAGGCTTCCATCCTCTTGTCTGATGGCAAGTACATCTAAAAATGGTCACTGCCTAGCTGTTTCCTCCTCCATTGTAAACTGTATGCCCGCGAAAACGGAGCTCGGTATGGTATGAAAGTGTTTTAAGTGCATCAAAGCCCTGGAGACTAAACCATAGGCCTGATCAGGGGAGGGCTTCAAAAATGTTCAGCAACTGGTTCTCTACCCGGTTGCTGGGTGGGCGTGGCCTAGTTGGCCTTCTGCACCACGGCAGCGGGAGGGGCATCTTTGCCCTCCCCGGACTCCGGAGGCTTTTCTCAAGCCTCCCGGAGAGCAAAAATGGCCTCCGCAGGCTCTGGAGGCTCTCTGGAGAGAGCTTCCAGAGCTTCCAGGAGGCCCATTTTTCTCCCTCCCCGAGCTTCCGTGCAGGCCCTGCACTTACCTGGGATCCAAAACGGGCCATGTGGGGACTCCTGGGAGGGGTGGGGGTGAAGTGGGTGGGGCCAGCCAGGGGTGGGATTTGCCAGTTCGCCAAACCTAGCCATAAATGTCAACTCGTAAAACATTCCTATGCCTGTTTTAGTAGTTGCCATAAAAATGGGGGGAGCGAAAGTACATTCCAACTCTTATCTTTAAAAGATTGTAACTAAACTACCAGAGTTTTTGCCCATGATTATATTTAATTGGAGAACGTGAATGATGACACCCAGCCCATGAATGTGCTCAATTGGAGAATCTGATTTATGACACACCCAGGGGAAAGGGGGGGGCGGGGAAACAGGCCCAAAAATGACTGTCAGTTACGTATGCCAGAGTTGGCTCCATACAGGGCAGTGCCAGTATGTTGCCTCTAATAAATCCTTTGAAGCTGGTTGAAGTTTGTCTTGAGAATCATGATTTAATTAGGGCGATTGCTGGAATCCTGACAATAAAATTAGCTACGGGTTCGCCCGAACAGGGGAGAACCGGTAGCAGCCCACCCCTGTGCCTGATGCTTCTAGGCCTCCCTGGGTTACATTGCCGCTCTTGTCCCCTTCCTCTTCCCAGGTTGGTGCTGGACGGGGCTCCCCTCATAGCTATTCACAAAGCAAGGTATTACAAGAAGAAAGATGGCCTTGCCCTCGGCCCAGGACCCTTTGTGGCCGGCCTGGAGTATGCCACTGACCAGAAGGCCACAGTGGTGGGGAAGCCAGAGCAGACATTTTTCCTGGAGGCTTTGCGTGGGACCAACTGTGGACCCGAGGAAGCTGTCATGATTGGTGACGTAAGTCCCTGAATCCTTTCTAGCTTGCTTGCTTGCTTCTTTAGATGTGTATTGGATTTTTACAGCTGCCTTTCCTCAGTAAACGATCTGGGTGGTTAACAATTCAAAATGCGGTATGTACAGACTTCTTCAAACATTGAAAAGCTGTTCCTTTTTCTCTGATAATGTGCAATGTACCAAAAGTGCTTGTTCAATAGGCAAATAATAGGGCTGGGATTCTACCGGTTTAGGCGAACCTGGTGTCAAATTTGTACCTGCTTCGCCGAACTGGTATTTGAACCAACCAGCGGGCCCTGCCCACTCTGCCCCTCCCCTGGAGGCCCTCCGGAAGCCGGAAACAAACCTGTTTCCGGACTTCTGGTATTTCCGGAAGGTCCACTTTCCCCCACTCCCAGGAGTCTCCACAGGGCCCATTTTGGATGCAGGTAAGCGCAGGGTCCACACGGAAGCTCTGGGAGAGAGGAAAGCAGGCCTTCAGGAAGTACCAGAAGTCTGGAAACGGGCCTGTTTCCGGCTTCCGGAGGGCCTCCAGGGCCTCGTGGAGGCCATTTTCACCCTCCCAGAGGCCCGAGGGAAGCCTCCGGATTCTGGGGAAAGTGAAAAACCGCCTTCCCGGAAGTTCCGGTAGGCCACGCCCACCATGGCCACTCCCATCCAGCAACTGGGCAGCGAACTGGTTGCTGGGATTTTTAAATCCTTTTTTTTCCCCCCAAGCTTTTATTTTTTAACAACAAACATAGACAAACATAAACGTAAAACAACAAATAAAACCTCCTTTCAATTTATAGTGTATTGCTTCGTACATGTTTCTTGTGCACAATATCTATAGTCTTTTCCTCTTAGATTTAAATTTACACTCATATTACATTAATCAACTTTCCACGATGTATTATATTATTATTACATTATCATTAGACTTTAATTTCAAATACGCATTATTCTTTAGAGCAAATCTCAATTCTTACTCATTTTAATTCATATTATAATTCATTCCAAAGTAATCCATTATAACATATCATTGCTATTGTATTATACTTCCGTTTCCTACTTTTCTATCTAACCATTGGTAAAATAAATCCCCCCCCCTTGCAAATAATGGACTTTGATTTTTCTTGAAGATGTTTCGCTTCTTATCCAAGAAGCTTCTGAAAGATTGAACTGAAGAAACTTCAGTTGACTTTTGAAAAAGGACCTTTGGAACAACCATAACCTGGATGACTGAGAATAGTGAACATGTGATGTAGTTAGTTAAAGTACATAAATTTAAGCACCAATGTAACCGTTTAGCTTCTGCGAACTATTATACAATCGGATTTAACCGATTTAAAGAGTCTCATTTCGACCCCAATATAGCAACGAGTTCAAACTCTTAACCTGTCGAACAATTATTTTACCACTTCAATGCGAAATAGGAAAAAATAGCACGTGCTAAGGATTGTTATGAAAATAGAGTTCATTAAAAACCCATCCCTATTTTTCTAGGTGCTTTGACAATCTGTTTGCAACTTGCACGTTTACTTGCATTTCCATTCCATTTGCAGGACTGCAGGGATGACGTTGGAGGTGCCCAGAACGCTGGCATGCTGGGAATACTGGTAAAGACTGGTAAGTAGTGCTATCTGGGCACTAAAAGAACTTACACTGAAAACTGGATTGGTGTTTATTTCTGTTCTGACTTATATAAAAAAAAATCCATGAATTAGAACATTTTCCCTTAGGAAGAAAAAGAGGTAAGCAGGAAGGTGCTCAGAGATTTACCTAGTCATAAGTGACTTGCAGAGACACCCTTAGAAGGGATCTTGGCGATTATCTATACCAACCTGTTCCTCCTGACTCAATGCAGGAATTGAAATAGAAGGATCAACAATCCATCTTTCATGTAAAGATTTCCATTGCGGTTGGCCTCTCCTGTACCCAAATGGGTCTTTTTCTACTTAAGTTCTTTCATTGTCAGATGTCCCTGTCAGAGTCTGAATCCGAGGAGGAACAGCTGACAAGGAGTGGGACCGCGGCTCCGTTGGCTGTGGAGGAAACTGGGGAAGGGCAAAGTCCAGCTGGGCAGAGCAGGGGAGAGGTAGAACAAGGGAGAGGGAGTTCAGAGGAAGACCCAGGCCTACCCCCTCTTCATCCTAGGACACACAGGGAGGAACGGAGAAGAGAGCAACATGGGTTGCGTGGCTTACGGGGGAGAAAAGGGGGCGTGAGGAGGCAGCACGCATTGCCCTCTGGTGCATAAGTGAGCGCACAAGCAATTATCGGCACAGGAGCCGCAAAAGGTTAGCCACCACTGCTATAGAACAAGAGTCTCTCTTTCGTGGCTACTCCAGTAGTAGCTGAACGGCTGTTGCATCTAGATCAGCTGGCTGGGGAATTCTGGGAGTTGAAGTCCACTCATCTTAAAGTTGATCTAGATCAGGGCTGTCAAACTCCCGGCCTGTGGGCCAGATGCGTCACGCACTGGTTTAGCCTGGCATAGTGAAATGGGGGGAAGTTCCGATACGTCACGTGAAACTGCCGCAACTATGTGAGTGGGACGCTCCTGCCCTAGATAGTTGGGATCATTGCCTCGTTGTCTGTGTTACTTCACATCATGATTTTCCGATCTGATTTTTTTGCAAAGATTCATCTCCAGAGAAATAATTAGATCATAGAAAAATTAACAAGAATGCATTTCATCTACTGTTTAACAGGAAGGGACCTCAGTCCTTTGGTCAGCAGATAGGGCCTTCCATGCCCACTGGATGACTTTTAACAAAGCTGAATTACACTATATTATACTACTAACTAGAGCATACAAAACATTTGCTAGACCAATACTCGAATACAGCTCTTCAGTCTGGAACCCACATTATGTATCTGATATTAATTAACACAGTTGAGAAAGTCCAGAAATATTTCACAAGAAGAGTTCTCTACTCCTCTACTCGTTGCAGAATACCTTATGCCACCAGACTCAAAATTCTGGACCTAGAAAACCTAGAACTACACCGCCTTCAGTCCGATCTAAGTATGGTATATAAAATCATACATTGCAATGACTTACCTGTCAATGAATACTTCAGCTTCAACCATAACAATACAAGAGCACACAATAGATACAAGCTCAAGGTAAACTGCACCAAACTTGATTGCAGGAAATACGACTTCAGCAACAGAGACGTCAATGTCTGCAATACTCTACCTGAC
This sequence comes from Pseudonaja textilis, assembly GCF_049901715.1. Taxonomy (NCBI): domain Eukaryota; kingdom Metazoa; phylum Chordata; class Lepidosauria; order Squamata; family Elapidae; genus Pseudonaja; species Pseudonaja textilis. Next base: position 248,001,647 of record NC_141991.1, read on the forward strand.
TCTGTGGTTTCTTCCCCAAACCCCCAAAACTTTAACCTTAGACTGTCTACTATTGACCTCACCCCTTTCCTAAGAGGTCTCTAGGGGGCGTGCATAAGCGCACCAATGGTGCCTACCGTCCCTGTCCTATTGTTTCTTTTTATTTTTTTTATATATATCCATTTCATGTATTCATAACTATGTTTATACTTATACCTTATAAGCAATTGACAAACCAAATAAATAAAATAAATGAATGCACCAGTTAGAACATTGCAAAACTGCGGACACGAGTAGGGCTGCAGAAATTTGCGGTGTAAACATTGATCTCTGGCAAAGTCGGATGCTAATTCTGACCTAATTAGAGAATGTAAATTTATTGATGTCTGGTTTTATCGTTGCAGGGAAATACCGAGATGCTGATGAAGGCAAAATTTACCCACCCCCCTACTTAATCTGTGAGAGCTTTCCCCAGGCCGTGGAGCACATCCTCCAGCATCTGCTGTGAAGAAGCACCGCAACTTTTGAAACCTCACCTTCCGGTGCCGCAAAATGAAATGGCCCAACGGCGGCATTCCACGCAGAGCGTTGGGGCTTCCTTGGTGCATCGCTGCTGGACTCCACCCTTTTGGGGACTGAATGTTCCCAAACATTCAGTTTGATGATGGAATGAATGCTCTCACTGTGAAAATGGCTTCCCACACCCCAAAAAGTTACCCTGTCCAACAGGAGCCTGTGCCCAACCTTGCTTGGTCCCTGAAGGCAAAGAGGGGAATTTGTGAGGTTGAATAAGGAAGGAAGTACGTGACTCGCCCTTATAGATTGCTCAGAATCACCTCAAAAATGTGAGATGGGTGGCAAATAAATTTGATAATAATATTATATTGCCAGTGGAGTTGGTCTGTTACTGCATGACTGTCCACCTTCGTGGAAAGGAGAAAAAGTGTGCCTGGTGCCCAGACCTTGCTAACATACCGTGGACTCACCTACCCTTCCCACTGATGCACTAACCCGGCAGTTTCTCATTATTTGAAAATCTTGTATAGCAGAAAATGGGCACAATTTTAAGGTTCTTCCTTAGGCAAAGACAGTTGGCATCTTTCCATGTGGGCTGCTTTAATGAAGACGTCCGTCCAAGCCAGTGAGTTTCATGTATGTTTGGAAATAAAAGTTTTGCCTGGCTTCTAATGACGAGTAGGTGAGAACTTGTTTTAAAAGGAATTATTTTAGAAACTAAAAGGAGTAGAAGTTGACGTGATGTCGTTGGTTTTGTCAGGTCTCTGAGTGTGTTTTGCTTTTTTTTTTTTTTTGCTGGAAAACATTTAACTTCCAGTTCTTTGCAACAAAAAAACACACCACCCACTGCAGACAATGGGTATCACTTAATGGCAGCTACCAAAAATGTAATAAAATTCAGCCGGTTAGGTGGGTGTCTCAATATATGACCACTATACAGTGGAAATTCCCGACTCTATTATGGATGTACATCATGGACTATCTGTAAAAGAAAGAACTAGTCTTTCATATGCACTGCTTTTTATCCATAAAATAGGATTGGCAAGTGTGCAGTTATGTTGACAATACAAATTCACACTTGCCAATCCTGAATATGTGGGTTAGCCTGAAGAACCTGGATTAATTCCCTTGGTCCAATCTACAGGTGAAACTCAAAAAATTAGAATATCATGCAAAAGTTCATTTATTTCAGTAATGCAACTTAAAAGGTGAGCCTAATATATGAGATAGATAGTTCAAGATAGTTCAAGCCGTGATGTGCCATAATTGAGATGATTAGGGCTTACATCTCATGAAAACCCCAAATCCGCAATCTCAGAAAACTAGAATATTGTGAAAAGGTTCAATATTCTAGGCTCAAAGTGTCCCACTCTAATCAGCTAATTAAGCCTTAACACCTGCAAAGGGTTCCTGAGCCTTTAAATGGTCTCTCAGTCTGGTTCAGTAGGAATCACAGTCATGGGAAAGACTGCTGACCTGACAGTTGTGCAGAAAACCATCACTGACACCCTCCATAAGGAGGGAAAGCCTCAAAAGGTAATTGCAAAAGAAGTTGGATGTTCCCAAAGTGCTGTATCAAAGCACATTAATAGAAAGTTATGTGGAAGGGAAAAGTGTAGAAGAAAAAGGTGTACAAGCAGCAGGGATGACCGCAGCCTGGAGAGGATTGTCAGGAAAAGGCCATTCAAAAGTGTTGGGGACTTTCACAAGGAGTGGACTGAGGCTGGAGTCCGTGCATCAAGAGCCACCACACACGGACGGATCCTGGACATGGGCTTCAAGTGTCGTATTCCTCTTGTCAAGCCGCTCCTGAACGACAAACAACATCAGAAGCGTCTTACCTGGGCGTAAGAAAAACAGAACTGGTCTGTTGCTCAGTGGTCCAAAGTCCTCTTTTCTGATGAGAGCAACTTTTGCATCTCATTTGGAAACCAAGGACCCAGAGTCTGGAGGAAGAATGGAGAGGCACACACTGCAAGATGCTTGAAGTCCAGGGTGAAGTTTCCACAGTCTGTTGATTTGGGGAGCCATGTCATCTGCTGGTGTTGGTCCACTGTGCTTCATTTAAGTCCAGAGTCAATGCAGCCGTCTACCAGGAGATTTTGGAGCACTTTGTGCTTCCTTCCACAGACGAGCTTTATGGGGATGCTGACTTCATTTGGCACCTGCCCACACTGCCAAAAGCACCAAAACCTGGTTCAATGACTGGGATTACTGTGGTTGATTGGTCAGCAAACTCACCTGACCTGAACCCCATAGAGAACCGGGAACCAAAAGATAATAAAACGGTCAACCCCCAGGTCACTGTTTAGGCACCACGAATAACACACCTAAATTAACCCCAGAACCTATGGGGCATTGCCAAGAGAAAGATGAGAGACATGAGACCGAACAATGCAGAAGAGCTGAAGGCCACTATTGAAGCATCCTGGTCTTCCATAACACCTCAGCAGTGCCACAGGCTGATAGCTTCCATGCCACGCTGCATTGAGGTAGTAATTGCTGCAAAAGGTGCCCAAACCAAGTACTGAGTACATATGCATGCATATACTTTTCAGAAGTCCGATACTGTTCTATGTACAATCCTTGTTTTATCAATTGCATGTAATATTCTAATTTTCTGAGATTGTGGATTTGGGGTTTTCATGAGCTGTAAGCTATCATCATCACAATTATGACAAATCACAGCTTGAACTATCTTGCTTTGCATGTAATGAGTCTATCTCATATATTAATTTCACCGTTTAAGTTGCATTACTGAAATAAATGAATTCTAATTTTTCAAGTTTCACCTGTAGAATGTTTTTATTTCAGAAGAACAAACAAAACACATTATCTTCTCCGGTAAGTGCCTAATCGTAAAACATCAAGAGCTTTTCCATAAGTTGTCATAAATCCTTCCTTCCCAATTTAAACCAGGAGAGCTGCATCAGTGATGCTTCATTTTAAGTGGGCTGCCATTTATACCAAGGGTCTTCAAACTTGGCAAGTTTAAGACTTGTGAACTTCAACTCCCAGAATTCCTGAGCTAACATGACCACCTGTGATGACCCGTAGTCTCTCAAAATAACCCCAAACCCAAAACATATTAAAGTCTGGTAAAGCCTTCAACTTAACTTCACTGTTTTATTAAGCACAGTTTAAAGTCACAAAAGTAAATAATGAGGCAAACATAAAACCAAAACAAACCGCATTGATGAGAGTTCCGAAGCAAGCCGAGATAATTATAAACTCCAGGAAAATAACCGAGAAAATTCCATGGGAAGAACGCCAGCGAAGATAAACCTCTTTCAAGGTGAATACTAAATTGACTTCAGCAATTCTAACTGCGCAGTTGCAAACTTATATGCGTAGCTCTCAACTGCAAGCCACAAGGAGGATCATGGTAATCTCCTCTTGAGTAGACCTTGCTTTTCCCTGATCCTCTCCTCCCTGCGTGACCTAGGATGGATAGGGGATGGGCCTGGATCCTCCTCTGACTGCTCAGTCGGCCTCTGCCCGTCCCCAGCCTCCTCCACCACCTCTGGAGCCACACTCCCACTCCCTGTTGGCTGTTCCTCCTCTTCCTCAGAGTCAGACTCCACCAGGGGCATGACACCACCGGAGGAGGAATTTTGGGAGTTGAAGTCCACAAGTCTTAAAGCTGTCAAGTTGAGGATCGCTGCCATATATTAAACTTCTGCTAATCTTTAATAATGATCCAGGCTTGGTTTTGAGGTGGCAAGTAAAGAGTAAACCACTGCTTGCGATCTTCAGATCAGAGGTGGTATTCAACAGGTTCTGACCAGTTCTGGAGAACCAGGAGCAGAAATGTTGAATAGTTCGATAAAAACGGCAAATCCCACCTCTGACTGGAGATTTTACAGTATCCTTCCCCTGCCACGCCCACCAAGCCCTGCCCTGCCCACAGAACCGGTAGTACAAAAATTTGAATCCCACCACTGCTGCAGATGTTTTAATTAGTCCTATTAACAGGAATACGTATTTTCTGACTAGCTTGTAGGCTGGGGGAGGGGGTGTCTAAAATAAGACTTGATTAGACCCTATTAATTTTCTATTATATCCCCTGTTCCATTTGGGAGGGATTCTTCCCTCATTCAATTTTAAACATGGAGGGGGAAATAGCTTGGAAACCAGAGGGACATATATTTTGCTTTTTGGGGTTTTTTAAAAAAATAATAGTTCTGATGTGAGGTAGCAGTTTAAAAGGAGCCCCATTCAGCCTGCATGTACTGTAGTAACACCCACAAATGGTCTTTTATAACAACGGTAAATAGCTTTCCTAGTCCATTTGGAAGATAAACTATATAAGCCCTTTATGATTATTATTTTGGGGGGGGGGGCTCCTGAACTATAAAACTGTAATTGTAATATTGATCGTACTGAAATAACAGATTTCTCAAGAATTCCTGAGGGTGGATAGGAGAAAAATTCAGCATTATCACAGACTATGGCTAAGTGAGCTTAGATTTGGAATACATGTACAAGTCACGAAAAGAAATCATTGACGATTTCTTTTTGTTTTGCTTCTCATCCAAGAAGCTTCTTCAGCTTCTGTAGAGCTGAAGAAGCTTCTTGGATGAGAAGCGAAACATCTTCAAAGAAAAACCCCAGAAAGTCCAGGTGCCTCTTGAAAAAAATCACCTTTGGGACAACTATGACCTGGAGGACTTGAGTATCCCCATAGATATTTGTCTATTTTCAGTCTTCTGATGACCAAGGGAAGAGAGAGGAGCCCTGCTAGTCACTGTAAGGAAGCCTCCAAAAGGACATCTCTGAGACTCCAAAGTGGTTTATTCTTCAAGGATATTCTTCAAAATCTACCGGTTTAATACAAGGATGCCCAAGAAGGCCCAATTAATGTCTTTCTTAATCACGTCCTACTATCTGCTTCCACTAAGGAAGAAAAGTGTAGCAGCAAATATTAAGCCAGCCAAACAGATCCCAAAATCTTCTAGCTGATACGAGAATAAAAATGGCCGGTCATGTTTAATTACAAAAATTAAAAAGGGCAAAAGTGCTAAAATATTTTTTTTTCTGTTGTGCGTATGAGTCTAAAACTGAAAAGATATAAGGAGGTTTCTCTAAGTAACCATTGGTGGCCTCTTCTCCATCATCAAAACTCAGTATCCAGTTTGAAAAGTGACACGTTTCTCCTCCTCTTTGTTTTTTAAAAAGACCCCAAAACTCTTAAGAAATGGGTTGGGTGGGGTGGAGGAGCTGGAAACATGGATGATTGTTCCAGATCTTAAACTAAGCTCAAACCGACTCAAATTCTCTTTGCCAATCAACGTATCTTTGGCTTAAGTTCTTAGCAGAGGGCTTGGTATGAGAAATGACATCCAGGAAGTCTTCAGTTGTGACTGTGTCCAAGTGGATCACCGGTAAGTCTCCACTGTCTGAAGAAAGAAGATCTCCAATTAGAAACTGAAGTGCCACCCAAAATCGGTCCATCAATGGTCAATAAACTACACAGATCTCCTTTCCCCCCTCTTTTTTAATGTCAAGTTTTTTAGTTTATATTCTTTGTACATATCATTGCGTGAATGGTGGAATACCTGGGTATCATACATTTTAATACAAATAGACATAGTGTTATTACTTCCAATTACCTTTCATATTATTTACGCCCTTTATTTTCTAATCCTCCCTCTTATTCTTTCATAGATCTTGGTATATTTATGTGTGTGTGTATACACACAGACACACATATATACACTGTTATTCCCCTCTTATTTCTATCTCTTGTTTTAACTTTTTTTTCTTACCATACCTTTGTAATATTCAAAGATGTGTCTTTGTAATTATATTTCTCTTATTTATGTCTTTCCCTCTATTTATGTTAAAATTTCATCCTTCTTTCTTTCATTAACCCATATATACTCTAGTAACTTGGATCTCCTCTTGAATGGCATGTAACCCAAAAGATGATGAGATAGCAATAGCACTTAGACTTATGTACTGCTTCACCGTGCTTTTACAGCCCTCTCTAAGCGATTTACGGAGTCAGCCTCTTGTCCCCAACAATCTGGGTCCTTATTTTACCCACCTGGGAAGGAGGGAAGGCTGAGTCAACCTTGAGCTTGGTGAGATTCGAACTGCCAAAATTGCAGGCAGCTGGCAGTCAGCAGAAGTAGCCTGCAGTTCTGCACTCTAACCACTGCACCACCGTGGCTCATAACATCATTGAATAAGATCATAGAGATCATAGAAGGGATACCTCCAAACAACACCTTCACGCCTTGAGTCCTGTTCTGGTTCCCACAACTGATTCTCATTCTGGGTGGGTATCATTTTATTCCTATCTCATTCCCCAGTATATCCAATATATCCAATGTATGCTATAGGGACGCGGTGGCTCAGCGGCTCAGACGCTGAGCTTGTCGATCAGAAAGGTCGGCAGTTTGGCGGTTTGAATCCCTAGTGCCGGGTAACGGAGTGAGCTCCCGTTACTTGTTCCAGCTTCTGCCAACCTGCTAGTTCGAAAGCATGTAAAAATGCAAGTAGAAAAATAGGGGCCACTTTGGCGGGAAGGTAACAGTGTTCCTTGCGCCTTAACAGCGTTTAGTCATGCCAGCCACATGACCACGGAGACGTCTTTGGACAGCGCTGGCTCTTCTTTGTAATGGAGATGAGCACCGCCCCCTAGAGCCGGAAATGACTGGCATGTATGGGCGAGGGGAACCTTTACCGTTAATGTGTGCCTACTGCATTGTCCTACTGCAAGTTTTGGGGAGCTGCAGCCCAACCTCGCCCAGAATACCGGACTAAGGGTTGGACTAGAAAGCCTCCAAGATCCCTTCTGGCCCTAGGATTCTACAAGTAGTCCTCAACTTGCAGCAGTTCGTTTAGTGACCATTCAAAATTACAAGGGAATTGAAAAAAGTGACTTGGGACCCTTTTTCACGCTTGCAACCGTTGTAACATCATCAGGTGATCAAAATTCAAATGCTTGGCAACTGGCTCATATTTATGACAGTTACAAGGTCCTGTGATCCCCTTTTGTGACCCTCTGACAAGCAAAGTCAACGGGGAAGCCAGATTCACTTAACAACCACGTTAGTCATTTAACAACTGCAGCGATTCGCTTAACCACTGTGGCAGGAAAGGCTGTAAAATGCTGTAAAATGGGGGAAAACTCACTTAGCCATAGAAATTTTGGGCTCAATTATGGTACGTTGAGGACTACCTGTGTGATCTTAGAATGTTTTATACCAGGGGCCTCCAACCTTGGCCACTTTAAGCCTTGTGGACTTCAACTGCTGGCTTGAGGAACTCTGGGAGTTGAAGTCCACAAGTCTTAAAAGTGGCCAAGGTTGGAGGCCCCTGTTTTATATCACTGACCAAATGGGAAGAGAGTTTACAAACCCTGAGTAAATCTGAATTGGAAACAAACAGAACGCCGCCATCTGCTGGTGCAGATTTGTAAATTTACCATTTACCTTTGTATACGCTTCCTAGCTAACCTAACTAAGACATCGCTGCTTGCTTGACTCTGAGCACCTGTTCAACTCAAACACTCAAGAGGGTTTTGCAGTACCTGCCTGATGATTTTCAAGGGCGCAGAAGATTTTTCTCACAGGGCGCATGGCTGCCTCTTTGCAAACCAACTTAATGTCAGAACCCGAGTAGCCTTCCGTCTCCTAATAACACAAACATACACAGACACGTGTGCTTACCTCTGCAGAGGTCTCCCATTGCGGCTTAGTTGCCAAGCTAGCATTTAGATTAAGAAAGGATGGAGAGGAAGACAGGTTACGGGGATGGGTTCTACATCGGGCCACTTCGGACCCAACCCAAAAGGACTCCTGAGCACAAGGGGCAACTTAGTCAGATAAGCAATAAGAATCCCTTTATGATCTCCAACTTTGCCCCCATTGTCCAGCTTACCTTCTGGCTGGAGAAAAACTCTCCCAGGAACAGACTTTTAAGTGGAGGAAATTCAGTCCAAAAACAAAATACATACAAACTGTAACTAAAAATCCAAACCAACCACACTGCAGCAATTAACTTGACAGGGCAGGAGAAGAAATTGCAGACTTGAAAGCAAACACAGTTGGGAAGACGCCAGGAACGTAGATAAGCCTTGATGATAATTCATGATTTGCTCCCAACAACTTGCTGTGTGCAGCTTCCCTTTTTAAACACTGTGTTCCCAGCTGCAGCTAATGAAGGGAATCAGAGCCCTTTCCTCCCCCGTAAGCCATGCAACTCACATTGCTCCCTTCTCCATTCCTCCCTGCATGCTCTAGGATGAAGAGGGGGTGGGCCTGGGTCTTTCTCTGAATCCCCGCTCCCTTGCTCTACCTCTCCCCTGCTCTGCCCAGCCGGGCTTTGCCCTTCCCCAGTTTCTTCCACAGCCAATGGAGCCACACTCCCACTCCCTGTCAGCTGCTCTGCCTCCCCTTCTGAATCAGATTCTGACAGGGGCATCACGACATGGAACCAGTCCTATGGATCATATTATGGTGGACAAGAGGTTGGTGACGAGCTTGTTTGCCACCACAAGAACATCAAGATAAACTGCCAACCCTGCAGCTGACATGGCTGAAGCCATTTTGACTGCTTCAGTGTTGCCACACTGGAGCTGAGGGACAGGAAGTGGGGAATTGAGATAGCTGGGATGTCTGTAGCCAAAACAACACATTTTCTCTTGGGAACCAAGGACATTCTCACACCTGGTCGAAGGAAGGCAGTGTGATGCCACCAATCACTACCATGATTGGACCATCTGACTGATTGTTTTGAGAAAGTAGAAAAACTTTTACTTTTAATTAAGTGAAAACCGTGGGAACTTTCAGAGTCGGTTTTCACCCGATATGTGCCAATATGATAATTCCAATAAAAGTATTCTTTGAGGAATATATCTGTCTTTAGAGTCTTGCTTGCTATGGATTTATTACTTGGAACCCTTGACAAGAACATTACAAGATCTACACAGATCAGACCAGCAGCCTATCCCATTCCCCATCTTGGCTGAAGGCCACCCGAGATGCCTTTAGGAAGACCTCAAAGAAGGGAAGCCCTGTGCCCTTGTTCCCCGCAGTCTGTAATTAACTGTTCCTAGGAGTGATGGTCCCACCAAACCAACAATACCAGTAAGCATTCTATCCTCCATAAACAGTTTTTCTCAACTTTTAAGATGTTGATGATGATGGTATCCATACAGTCATGTCCAACAATGCTTGGTGATTCTATGGGCCAGGTCTCTCCACATCTCCTGGTCCCCTGAGTTGTTCTATACTCTGACTGGTGTCAGCTTTGATGGTGTCCAGCCACCGTATTTTTGGTGGCCTGGTTACCTTTATATACGGGGATGGGATGGGATGGAATGGAATGGAATAGAATGGAATAGAAAACATGGAATAGAATGGAATGGAACAGAACAGAATAGAAAATATGGAATGGAATGGAATGGAATGGAATGGAATGGAATGGAATGGAATGGAATGGAATAGAATAGAATAGAATAGAATAGAATAGAATAGAATAGAATAGAATAGAATAGAGAGTAGGGTAGGGTAGGGTAGGGTAGGGTAGGGTAGAATAGAATAGAATAGAATAGAATAGAATAGAATAGAATAGAATAGAATAGAATAGAATAGAATAGAATAGAATTTGCCTCTGGTGCATAAGCTGTCAGTGTACATAAAAATAACAAAATAATAAATCATATTTTCTAAACCATACAATAAAAACATTGTGATAAATTATAAGATACCAACAGGAGAATAGGAAAGATGAGAAGGTGAGAAAGATGAGAAAAGGGAGATATAAAGATTTACTATTCTACTATTCTGGCTAAGGAATCCTGGGAGTTGAAGTCCACGCATCTTTAGGTGGCCAAAGTTGACAACCCCTGCTCTATCAATTCCTTGACTCCTGTACGAGGGTCATTCCTAAGAACCCTGGATAACCTGGGTGACTTTCTTCCTCACCTGGCTGAGCAAAGTATAATCCAGCTCCGTCCTCAGCTCCACTCCTCCACTGTTGCTCACGGGGGGAAGCCAATTCTGGATCATGGCTTTCCGGGCCTCTTGATTGGGGAGGTCGACCAGAATCCTCTTCTCCAGTCGGCGCAGCATGGCATAATCCAGTTCCCTAGGAGGGAATAAAGAGATCCTTGGGGATCCAGTTCCCTAGGAGGAAGTAAGGAGATCCTTGGAGATCCAGTTCCCTAGGAGGGAATAAGGGATCCTTGGACACGGTTCTATTAGCGAGAGGATCTCGGGACTCTTTCCCTCAAGTATAAGCAGTAAAAAGATTCTTGAAAAGGCACCAAAACTAGGGAACCACCCAAACCAGAACTGAACCAGTAGAGGCAAAGTTTGTGTCAACTTGTAAAACATTCTTATGCCTGTTTCCAAGTTGCCATGAGACAGAGGGAGGGGGAGGAGGAGAAGACCTGAAGGACCATACGGCAAATAAAATCAGAAGCACATTCCAAGCTTATCTCACAAAGATTGTAACTTAGGCAACCGGGTATTCTGCCCCGAAAATCCTTTATTGGAGAATGTGAGTGAAGACCACCCAACCCATGAACATGTTTCGTTGGAGAAGCTGAATTATGATACATCCAGGGGAGGGGAGGGAAGACAGGGTCATAGGGGATTGTAAACGACGTGTCTCAAAAGTCAGCTTCATACAGGTCATAGCAATAGCAATAGCACTTAGGCTTATATAGGTCATGCCGGCCTGTTGCTCCTAATAAATCTTTTGAAGTTTTTTTTGAAGCTTGGCTGGAGGCTTATGATTTAATTAGGGCAATCGCCGGAATCCTGACAGCTTGTTCATATGACCATGGCTTCACTCGAGCCAAGAGCTGATGTATGAATAGACCATCAGGGTGAACACACGAAAGATGGAGTTTAAGCTTATGCACCATGCTTTAGAATACAGCCAGTTCTTCTTCTCTGTTTTCAGTGACCAGGTGTGATGACCCAAAGGGGCGTGGCAAAAAAGCAACAAACTCACAAAAGTAGGTAAAGTCCCTTTAATACCTCCAACTTGGCCCCCAATGTCCAGTTATCATCGGCTGGAGAAAAAACTCTCCCAAGAACAGTTTTTAAAGGGAAGAAATTCAGTCCCAACCCAAAGTACATATAAATTATAAATAAAAACCAACACAAACCACAAAGCTGCAGCAATTAACAAGACAGGGCAGGATAAGGCATTAATACTTCAAAAGATAACGAAACACACACAGTTGGGAGGGTGCCAGAACCCAGATAAGACTTGACAAATGAAGATAATGCACGCTTTGCTTCCAGCAAGGTGCTGTGCGCAAACACCTTTTTAAAATCCTGTTTTCCCAGCTGCAGCTAATGAAGGGAATCAGGGCCCTTTTCTCCCCCGTAACCCATGCAACTCACGTTGCTCCCTTCTCCATTCCTCCCTGTGTGCCCTAGGATGAAGAGGGGGTGGGCCTGGGTCTTCCCAGCCAGACTGTGCCCTTCCCCAGTTTCCTCCATAGCCATCGGAGCCACAATCCCACTCCCTGTCAGCTGCTCGACCTCCCCCTTGGAATCAGATTCCAACGGGGCATGACACCAGGTGTGAAGCTGTTACATGCTCAAAGTGTGGGGTAGCTAGAGCAGAGCAGCAGGCTGGCTTTATCCAACACCAACATGCCCTTGAAATAGGACTTTGCTTTCTGACAAGGGCCATTTCTACATTATAGGTAGTTCTTGACTTACAACCATTTGTTTAATGAACACTTGAAGTTAGAACGACACTGAAAAAAGTGACTGATGACCATTTTTCACACTTACAGCCACTGCAGCCTCCCCATGGCCACGTGATCAAAATTCAGGCGCTTGGCATCGAACTCATATTTATGACCATTTGCAGCATCCTGGGGTCATGCGCTCCTCTTTTGCGACCTTCTGACCAGTAAAAGTCAATGGGGAAGCCAGATTCACTTAACAACCTAACTTAATAACCGTAGTGATTCGCTTAACCATTGTGGTAAGAAAGGTCACCAAATAAGCTGACTTTCTATCACCGCACAAATGATGCCATGAGTATCAGCATAAGTTCATTTTGTGCAGCGAAAGCCAAATTCGGCCCTAGGTTCTGCCTCAGTTTATCTCCCCACAAAGTGACTGAGTCAGAAGATCATTTAAAAGCAGCTTACTAGGGTACCCTGATAAAGTGGGATCTCCCTACGAAAAGGAGAGAACCCTGAGATCCACCTTGCATTCCTTTTTATAATTAACACAGCATAGAAAATGCAAGAGGAAAGTTGACTGGACAGGGTAAAAGTCACCTCCTGTTCTGACCCACGCCCTTTTCCAACAAATCAAACACAATCCAAAGGGAACAGAAACCTTGTAATGCTTTTACAAAATAATTAGCTGTGATATGCACAAGCCTTGCCAAACTGTGCAAGACTGCCAAAAGATAACAGACAAGAAATAATTTGCAATACAAGAATCTTCAAATACAAACTCAGGATACTGGAATGTCCACGAGGCTGGAGTTTCAAAACGTCTTTGCCTTCTGCAAAATACGTTCGTTTCACAGCTAGCTTTTATCCTCTTGAGACAGGGGCCAGTACTTTGCAGCCTTACTCCCGAGTCGCCCGTGCTGTTGTAACTACTCTTTCCTACGAGCTATCCTGTGTGCACGCGCACTTGGCACAGGCTCCTCAGGAATCTCCTCATCGCTGCTGCCAGCCCCCACAATCTCTGAAGGCAGCAGTCTACTTCCTAATGGTCCTGGCCTTTCATCTGAGTCCTCGCTCTCCTCAGCCATCCGCACCTGCTGCCGGCTAACCACAACACCTCCCCTTTGCAGAGACCATCAGTTACATGTAGTCAAACCCATTACATATTTTCATCCCATAAGATGACACGTGTTCATTAAAAGGAGGTCTAATGTCAGAAGGGGCGTGTGATTGTTAAGGAGAAAAAAATTGATTGGAATTCACAAAAGAGATAAAAACCAGACCCCAATTTGTACTAACGACCTTTTTCTTCTTTGGAGCTAGTCTCCAGCATATTTACCAGTTTAGGGACATTAAAAGCTCATAAACCTGAACATCCTTTTAAAAAAGAGAAAACAAATCAAATTAAAATATGAACTAACTATGTTAACAAATTACAAAACCCATGTCATTTGCCCCTCAGCAGGGAGGCCATTATAACAATGACACAAATTTCTCTCAAATCACACACAGATCTCGAAGTGTGTGTGTGTGTGTGTAAAAAACGGTATCAATTTCTGTCAATTCACACAGATCTCAGGAATAATATAGCCCTTTGCTTGGAAAGTGTTTTGTGCTGTGATCCTGGAAAAAAAAAAAGGATCTGGAGTCATTTCCTCCTTTGTTACTTTTGTACAAAAGCCATTTTTTTTTTCCTACTGCAGCCCTTTTTGATCCCAACTGGATCTTCACGTTAAAAAAAGAGAGAGAGATTTTCATCCTCAAACTTTAGCACTCGTAATTCCAATAAAACCAAACTCTCCCTATTTTTAGAGAACATATTTTTCTAAGCGCCAGACGATTTAAGCACCTTAAAGAGTTTCTCCGCAGAGAATGCTTCTTTAGCTTAACTATAGTAAATAACTTGGCCATCAAGTTGATTTTTAAATATTAGCAGCTTGGCTTGCTCTGGCATCCGCTGATCTTCTGAAGGATTATGTACTTTCTGGTGCAAAGAACAAGAACCGAAGCAGAAGCAAAATGTCAGTAATAATAATAATAATACTAACAAAGAAGCTCAAAGCCCCCAATTAATCTTAGAAGGCTTTTGCCAAATATGAGGGCTTTTACTGCTCTGGGTAAGTAAAATCTTTATCTGTGTTTAGAGGCTCAGGCAGATGTATTCAAAACATATTCTCTGGCTCTCTTACCAGGGTAAGTTGGAAGCGGCTAAAACAAAGACAAGGTCATCGGAGCGAGCCAAGCCGTCCATCTGCACCAATAATTCTGTTTTCATCCGCCGGCTCCCTTCGTGTTCACCACTGTCAAAGTATTGAGGGCAGGAGAAAAGAGGGGGAGATTATTTCTGGGCACGGAAGAAGGTCCATCATTGAAGGTAGACCTCAGCTTACAACAATTTGCTTAGTGGCTGTTCAAAGTTACAACGGCACTGAAAAACGGCATTGCTTTTCACACGTGTAACGGTTGCAGCATCCTTAAATATAAATTGTATCTTTACAATTTACATAGTTTTGTTTGTTTTCCTAGTATGTTTTTGATTGCTTATTAGTAACCTATGTATTATTTGATTGATTATTAGTAACCTATGATTATAACTAAGGGTTGTATCTTATGATTCTTGAGGAATGTATTTTATTTTATTTTTCTTTATGTGCACGGAGAGCTTATGCACCAAAGACAAATTTCTTGTGTGTCCAATCACACTTGGCCAATAAATAATTCTATTCTATTCTATTCTATTCTATTCTATTCTATTCTATTCTATTCTATTCTATTCTATTCTATTCCATTCCATTCCATTCCATATATTCTACTCTATTCCATTCCATATATTCTATTCTATTCCATTCCCATATTTTCTATTCTATTCTATTCTATTCTATTCTATTCTATTCTATTCTATTCTATTCTATTCTTATTCTATTCTAAATTCCATTCCATTCCATTCCATATATTCTATTCTATTCTATTCTATTCTATTCTATTCTATTCTATTCTATTCTATTCTATTCTATTCTTATTCTATTCTAAATTCCATTCCATTCCATTCCATTCCATATATTCTATTCTATTCTATTCTATTCTATTCTATTCTATTCTATTCTATTCTATTCTATTCTATTCCATTCCATTCCATTCCATTCCATTCCATATATTTTATTCTATTCTATTCCATTCTATTCCATTCCATTCCATATATTTTATTCTATTCTATTCCATTCCATATTCTATTCCATTTCATTCCATATTTTCTATTCTATTCTATTCTGTTCTGTTCTGTTCTGTTCTGTTCTGTTCTGTTCTGTTCCGTTCCATTCCATCCCGCTCCGTTCTACAGCCACCTAACCTGGAATTAAGGAGAAACATCCTAACAGTGAGGACACTTAATCAGTGGAAGGGCTGTCCTTCAGACTTTGTGGGTGCTCCATCATTGGAGGTTTTTAAAGAAGAGATTGGACATCCATTAAGTCTGAAATGCTATAGGGCTTCCTTCTTGAGCAGGGGGATGGGCTAGAAGATCTCCAAGGTCCCTTCCGTCATATTTATGACGGTTGCAGTGTCCATGGGTCAAAGGGATCCCCTTTTGCGACCTTCTGACAAGCAAAGTCAACGGGGAAGCCAGGTTCACTCAACAGCCAGGGTACTTGCTTAACAACGGCAGTGATTCACTTAGCAACCGAGGCAGGAATGGTTGTAAAACGGGACAAAGCTCGATTAACACCTGTCAGGCTTAGCAACGGAAACGTTTGGCTCCACTGTGGTCATAAATCCAAGTCTACCTGCATCTAAATAAGGATCAGCTAGGTTGTGGGATTCCTTGGTGGAAACCTCCTGACTTCCATTAGCTGAGAGCTCAGCATGATTGGAAAACTTCATGACTGTTCATGCTGAGAAGTCAACTCAACTAGGAATTTGCTCATTTGGAGGACTGGAATGAAAGGAAAGACACATGTAAAGGTTTATCTTTAGGGGGAGATTAATACAGGCGGGCCTGAGCAAATGCTAACATTGGGTCAAGCCTGGGAAATGTCTGCTAAAGCTCTCGACAAGAATCTGAACTACTAACGGTCAAAGTGATTAAGCGGATTAAAGGCCTGGAGACTAAAACGTATGAAGAAGGGTTACACCATTACAGGACTTGGGTTTGGCTAGTCTAGAGAAAAGAAGCAGTAGGGTGGGACATGATAGCAGTAGTCCAGTATTAGGGAGGCTGCCACAAGGGGTGAGGGGTTGTCAATTTATTTTCCAAAGCACCAGAAGGCAGGACAAGAGAGAGTCCCTTGGCCTGCAAGGCGATGAAATCAGTTCAATCCTAAAAGGAAATCAATTCTATTTTTGGGAAGGATAAATCCTGAAGCTGAAGCTCTAAGACTCTGGCCACCTAATGAGAAGAGAGGACTCCTTGGAGGAGACCCTGAGGTTGGGGAAGATGGAAGGCAGAATGAGAAGGGGACAGGAGAAGAGGGGATGGTTAGATGGGGTCATCTGTGCAATGAACGTGACTTTGAGCAAACATCAAGAGGTAGGGGAGGACAGGAAGGCCTGGCGTGATATGGTCCATGGGGCTCCTTGTCCTGATCCAAACCCTTTTCCAATAAAACAAACAATAACCAAAGGGAACAGAAACCTTTTAATGAGTCTTATGAACCCCTGGTTAAAAGGCTGCTGCAAACTAATTAACTTTGATAAGCACGAGCCTCGCCAAAACTGTGCGAGTCTGCCAAGAATCACAGATAAGAAATATTTCACAACACAAGAGTCTTCAAATACCAACTTAAGATACTGTAATGTCCACAAGGCTGAGTTTCAAAACGTCTTTGCTTCCTACAAAGAACGTTCCTTTCACAGCTGGCTTTTATCTTCTGGAAGGAGGGGCCATTACCTTGCAGCCTTACTCCTGAGTCGCCTGTGCTGCTGCAGATGCTCTTTCCTACGAGCAACCCTGCACGCACACGCACTTGGCACAGGCTCCTCGGGAACCTCCTCATCGCTGCTGCCAGCCCCCACAATCTCTGAAGGGTGCAGTCCACTCCCTAATGGTCCTGGCCCCTCATCTGAGTCCTCGCTCTCCTCAGCCGTCCGCACCTGCTGCCGGCTAACCACAACAGTCCTGAATAATCAGACACAACTTAGCAAGTGAACAAGAACAAAAGATTCACTCCACACTCTGCTCCAGATGAGGGAATGCCTCCCAGCCTCAAGGCCAAAGACAAGAAAAGGCATATTTTGACCGTCTTTCTGAAGGACTACAGGGCTCCTGACCCTGCAAGATAAGGCCCATTTTAAAATCCTTTAACATTGTGACCCCTGGCTTCGACATCCAAGATCAGAAGATAGGTGGCGATTAGAAGGTTAAAACAGCGGGGCGCCCTATATAAATAAGTCTGTTTGGGTGAGCCAATTAAATAGACCCATAAAAGAGGGTATGTATGCCAGGCCTAAGGTCCCAATCCTTTCTCCCCTGCAGGTAAAATATTTCAGAGATGGTTTGTCCGAGAACCGAAAGCGATACAGGCTATTAATTCACACAAGGCTTATCTAATCATCTTCTCTTGGCCGTTATGATTTTATAATCCTCTCTCCAATTAAGAAATATTCAAACACATTTTCATATATGTGATTCATCGCTTGGTGACTGTGCAAATCCACTGATGAGTTCGGGAAGCAAAGCCCACTTCGCTGACCCAGCCTTTGTTGGAGGTCTCCGTGGCCACATTCAGCCGCAGGTCACTTGAGCAATGAGACCTCGAGGGAGGCAGAAGCGTCTGGGAAGTTTCATTTCAGATGTTCGCTGAAGCCTCTAGAGCCCTCTTAGAAACTGGGGCAGAAACTAAACGGGCAGATGTGATCCCTGGTTTCCACGCTGCGAAGGACTTCTGCTCCCTGGCCTAAACTCAGGGCTGGGCTGCTGGAGGTTTGCAGGGCTCTGAGAGAACCCCGAGATTCTGTGTAGTTGGGAGGTTCTCTGTGCAGCTCTGTGCAAATCCTACTCTTGGCTAGCCCTGCCCCACCCTGCCCCTCCGCTCTCCCTCCAGGAGTCCCCTCCCCTCCCTTCCCATGGTCCCCAGGGCCAGGGGTGGGATTCAAATTTTATAACAACCAGTTCTGTGGGTGTGGCTTACGTGGTAGGCGTGGCTTAGGTGGTAGGCGTGGCTTGGGTGGTCATGTGACTGGGTGGACATGGCTTGGTGGTCATGTGATTGGCTGGGTGTGGCCAACTCAATACCACTCACATCGAGGGACGCATCTCCTCGCCTGGCCTCTCATGACTGTGGGGGTGCTGCAACAGTCGTAAGTGTGAAAAAGGGTCATAAGTCACTTATTTCAGTGCCATTGTAACTTTGAAGGGTCACTCCACACAAGCAAAGTACCAGCAAAGGAAGGGGAGAAAAAACTCCAGAGAAGTTCCAGAGACAGGAAGTCTAGTCCTGCCAAGAATGTAATAAAGGTTAATGGAGAGGCAGTTTCTGTAAGCAACACCAGAATGTTTCCTTCCTGCCTTCCTTACAGGATTAGGCCAGTAATTTCTTCTAACAACCGGTTCTCCGAACTGCTTAGAATGTTAACAACCAGTTCTAGCGAATAGGTGCGAACTGGTAGAATCCCACCCCTGGTGTACGGCCCATTTTGGATGCAGGCCACGACCCCCCCCGCCCGAGGTTAAACAGAACCCTGATGCAGTCCTCAATGAAATTGAGTTTGACACCCCTGCTCTAGAATTAGTTATCACTGGACAAAGGAAAACTTTATACCTTTTAGATGTGTGCCAGACTTGGAAATCTCTCTTTCTTCCTTGCGTTTTGGAGGAAGGGAAAAGTTTGCAAACAAGGGCCAAGAGACTTTGGGGTTTTTGCTGAGGGCTGTAGGGGGCTCTATATAGGGGTGGGCTTATGCTGGGGGTTCTCAGGGGTTCGGGAGAGCCCCTAGCTAAGATTCTGCGCAGTTTGGAGAACCCCCCCAAATCCCACTCCTGGCTGGCCCTGCCCACCCCTTCCCTCCCCGGAGTCCCCACGCGGCCTGTTTTGGATGCAGGTAAGTTCGGGGCCTGTACGGAGGTTCGGAGACTACAAAAAATGGGCCTCCTGGAAGCTCGGGAAGGCCAGAAATTCTATTCGTATTCATATTCGTATTCGTATTCTGTTCTGTTCTATTCTATTTCAATCTATTCTATTCCAATGTATTCTATTTACTCTACTCTATCATTCCATTTCATATTTTCTATTCTATTCTATTCTATTCTATTCTATTCTATTCTATTCTATTCTATTCTATTCTATTCTATTCTATTCTTGGAATTAGAAATTTCTATCCCTGTTGAGATGAAAAAAGATAAAATAACGTCAAGAGCAGGGGTGCCCAAATATGGCCCCTTTGCCAATTGTTGACTTTGACTCCCAGAATTCCTCAGCCAGCCATGCACTGATGATGTTACCAAGTTTGGTAATGAGATGTTAGCAAGTAAACAAAACGAAGCTTAGAGAACAACAAGGATCCCTTGTTTTTAATCCTGTGCTACAAATAGACTACTCTAAAAAGGTTAATACCCAGGCAGTCCTCAACTTATGAGCAGAATAGAGCTCTAAATTGCGGTTGCTAAGCGAGACCATTGTTAAGCGGGTTTTGCTCCATTTGATGACCTTTTTGTCAAGTTGTTAAGTGAACCCCTGCAGTTGTTACGTTAGTAACACGGTTGTAAAATGAATCTGGCTTCCCCACTGAATTTGCTTGTCAGAAGGTCACGAAAGGGGATCATGTGACCCCCGGACACTGCAACCATCATAAATATGAGACAGCTGCCAAGCGTCCAAATTCTGACCCCGTGACCATGGGGATGCTGCAAGAGTCATGTGAAAAACAGATGTAAATTACTTTTCTCTGCTCCCAGGGTAACTTTGAATGATCGCTCTGATAACGAACCGTTGTAAGTCGAAGTCTACTTACATTTCTTTTTGAAATATTTTTAAAATCCAATGAGAGGATTGACTTCACATCTCTACTCTCCCCCCAAACCCCAAGAACAACGAAAGCCCAGACCACTGGAGAATTATTACCCAAGAACCGTGCCTCGCTGACTCATGACTGACTCCAGCTCGTCCAGGAAGATTGTGGAAGGCGCATGATAGCGGGCAAGTTCAAATAACACCTGCGGAGAAAGAGACAGAAGCCAAGAAAGGAATGTCAAATGGGACCAAGGGTTTGTGTGCGATCGTTCACCGACAGCAGGAATCTGGGAAGGGGGCCATACTCGTAGCTGCAAAGCCAAGGGTGGGCTTCAAAAATTTTAGCAAAAGGTTCTCTGCCTTGACTGTTGGCTTTCCAGCTCACAAGCCCAGCATCTTAACCACTATCCTTATGCCTGTATAAATCTAGGATGCCACGTATCACTTCTTGTCATCTATGAATTCCACACAGAGTTTTTTGAGCCACCTGACGTGAGGTAAAAAAAAAATGAGCAATCCAAAACCAGATTGTTCCCATGTGGATGCTGTCAACTCGTAAAAATATTTCTATGGTCTTTTTAGAGTTGCCAAGAGAAAGGGAGAGGGGGGAACAGTGGGCAGCTTGCATTCCATAAATGCTTTCAAAGATAGTTTCTAGGTGGCCAAAGTTTCTGCCGGCGCAAAATTCTAACTGGAGAGCATGATTGATGACTCTGGGCTATGGAGGTGTCCCATTGGAGAATATGTATCAGGATGTACCCAGGGGGGTGGGGGAAACCAGGGTCAAGGGTGACAATGAATGATTTATCTCAGAGTTGGCTACACCCAGGCAGTGCTGGCATGTTTCCTCCTAGTAAATCTTCTTTTAAGTTTTGGAAGTTCAGCTCGAGACTCATGATTTAAATGGGCGCAACTGCCGTAATCCTGACAGATGCTTTAAACATCTGTCACTATAAGCCTCAGTTAGAGACAAATAAAATGGGTATCAGTTCCAACACTGCAAAACAGATAAACATTTTTTTAAAAATGTACCACAGGTAGTCCTCAACTTATGAGTGTTTACTTAGCGACCATTTAAAGTTACAACAGCACTGAAAAACCGTGACTTATGACTGTTTTTCACACTTACGACCATTGCCGCATTCTCACGGTCACATGATCAAAACTCAGATGCTTGGCAATTTGACTCATATTTATGATGGTTGCTGCGTCCTTGTGACCCCGTTTTGAGACCTTCTGAGAAGCAAAGTCAACGGGGAAGCCAGATTCACTTAGTGACCCAGTTACTAACATCTGCAGTGAGAAAGGCCGTAAAATGGAACAAAATTCACATAACAGCCGCCTGACTTAGTGACAGAGATTTTTGTCTCAATTTGGGTCATTAGGTAAGGACTTCCTGTATATATTTCGCTTTCTGCCATGGGATCAGGAAAAAGCAGTGGCTATTATAGTAAAATATTATAACGATCTCATTATGAGAATACATGAAGAACATATTAGAAATGCTGCCTTGATATGGACGTACAAAATCATTCTTAAATCCCACAGCTCGCAAAAGAGGAGAGGAAGAGCAAAGAGAGGCAAATAATCCTGTCTTTACATTTTAAATCTTTTCACCTAAATCCTACTCAATTACGGAGGGAATAATGAGAAAGGAGAACGATTCCAGAAAGAGGAGCTGTAACAAAATCCTCCTATAACCTCTGGAGACCAACATGTCCCTTTACAGTTGCATTTATAGATTTTTAAATACACTTTCATAAGCAAAAAATGAATGCAAAGAGAATTAAAAGTTGGGTGAGCTAAACGCTTAGGTACGTTTTACACACTCTATAAATAACCCTCTTCAGAAAAACCAGAATTCTGGTGCAATTTACATGGCAGATCTTTTTTATGTCTTGCAAAAATGTGCTGAAATGTGGAGGTAGTCCGCAACTTTTGACCACAATTGGGACCAGAATTTCTGTTGCTAAGAGAGCTGTTTGTTCAGTGAATTTTGCCCCATTTCACGACCTTTCTCACCATAAGTTGTTAAGTGAATCACTAAAGTTATGAAGTTAGTATCACCGTTGTTTAAGTGAATCTGGTTTCCCCCACTGACTTTGCTGGTCAGAGGTTGCAAAAGGGGACCACAAGACCCCGGGATGCTGCTACGAAAATGTCAGCCAAGGTTTGATCCCCGTGACCACGGAGATGCTGCAACGGTTGGTAAAGGTGAAAACCGGGCGTAAGTCGCTTTTTTCAGTGCCCTTGTAACTTTGAATTTGACTTACAACCATTTGCCATCAAACAAATGGTTGTAAGTCAAGGACTAGCTGCTTTATAGACACAAAGAGTCGGGACGATAAAATCGAACTCAGAACTTGTTATGTCCACTAGAGGAGAGCAAAGAAATGGAGAAAACTAACTCTGCTGTCCTAGTACAGTGGTCGCCAACCAGTGGTCTGCAGAGAAATGTCACCCCCAAAGCAATTAATCCAGGCTACGCGGAAACACAAGGCTGCACCACCCACATGGCCCAGGGGAACACAAGGCTTGCGTCGCTTGCATAGCAAACAACACAAGGTAGTGAGGGGAGAGGGGGGGGAAATTGCCCCACTTGCCCCATGCATTTCACCTGGCCACTGGGCTCCTTCTTTCCGCTTCTTTCTTCTTCTGCTTTTGGCTGCACACAAGGAAAGCAGCAAAAGTCTTTCTTTCTCTCCCCGAAACTCCGCCAGAAATGAGTCTTTGGGACCCTGCAAGGCCTCCTGCTCCAAGAGGCTGCGCCGGTGTGACAAGTCTCACAAAGACTCATTTCTGGCAGAGTTTGGGGGAGAGAAAGAAAGATTTCTGCTGCTTCTGCTGCTTTCCTTGCATGAAGCCAAAACTCTCTCTCTCTCTCTCTTCCCCTGAGAACGGAGCTGGAGACGGTCTCCTGCGATCCCAAATAAAGAATGATCGATCGGTAGGAAAATGGGGTGGGGAATTTTCCTGCAGACTTTTTTGGGGATTTTCCCAGGGTCTCTGGTTCGCGGGATTTAAAATCATGAGTTTGGTGGTCCCTGAGGTCCAAAAGGTTGGCGACCACCGATTTAGTGAATGTTTGGGCTATTACAGCCCGTTTAAAAATCTCTCTGAATTTGTATTAGTTCCACTGTATAATTTTTAATCCTGGCTGATTTTCTAGAGTAATTTTTTTTCAACCACTTGGATTTCGATGCCTCGAATCCACTAGCAAGCATACTGGATGAGGAATTCTGGGAACTGAAGTTTGCGCTCAGGTGGGAAAACACTACACTAGAAAGATATAGATGATTAGTTTAGCCAACGCTTGCCTTAAGCCACATCTTAAGCAAATTCTTTCTTAAATTCTGTGTATAAAGAAAACAAAAGGGATTTTTACTCTGACAAGCTTCTCTGAATCGCCTCTCCATTTGCTGACAATGGTGGATGCGGAGATGTTGAAGAATGTTGTGTTGCACTCAGTGGCAACAGCTTTAGCCAGCAAAGTTTTTCCAGTACCTAGAAATTGAAAGAAAGGTGATGTTTACTCTCCAGTCATAAAACGTATGAAGAATAGTTGCAGAAATGGGGCGTGTCTACTTTAAAAAAATGAAATATTTTAGGATAAGGCAGAATATTCCCCCTAAAATAGAAGTAGAAACTCAACCCCCTCCAACCTTTGTCAATGGGCCATTAAGGCCCGGGCCAGTCTATTCTACATACCAAAGATCTACCTCCTTCAGTCAGAGCCATTCAATTGCCCTTCATTGCATCACCCAGCAAATTTCAACCAAACTTAGCACACAGACAACCTACAAAGCTAGCTATGACCTCTGACAACAACCAATCAGGATAGTCTTCCTGTGCCCCAGGAAGCTCAAAGCCAGAAGGGGTTATAAAACCCAGGGATTCTCAGCATCTCTTCCCTTTTTTCATCACCCAAGAGCTCCAAGGCATGTGATCTTATCTACCATTTCATCTTCCCAAACAGCCTCCCTGTTTCCAGTGTCTTTCTCCCCACTTCGAACTGAACCCAGAAGGACATTTCTTCCAACGATACTTTTCTAGACTAGAAAGACTAGGGGTGACATGATAGGAGGGTTCCAATATTTGAGGGGCTGCCACGAAGAAGATGGGGGCCCAACCTATTCTCTGAAGTTAACCTGAAGGCAGGACAAGAAACAACGGAAGGGAAAAATGATGAAGGAGAGATCCAAACCTACACATGGGGAGAAATTCCCTGACAGTTTTAACAATTAATCGGTGGAACAACTCGCACCCAGAAGTTGTGAATTTTGATTATAGGAACCCTGGGGGATGCTGCAGTGGTCATAAGTGTGAAAAAAGGGCCATAAGAAGGCACTCTTTTCAGCGCCGTTGTAACTTTGAGCGGTCTCTAAATGAACTATTGTAAGTCGAGGTCTCTTTCATGTAAGGAGGATGTTGGCATTCAGAATGAAAAAAAAAAGAGTCCCAAAACTTAATTAAAACAAAAAACAATCATACCCGGAGGCCCATATAGCAGAAGTCCCTTCCAAGGAGAAAGGATGCCTGTAAACAGCTGAGGGTACTGTGGGAAAAAAGAAAGAAAATGACAAAAAAAAAGCCATGACTAAACAACAGGCTGTTTGGAACACGAAGTACACTTGGCAAAAGTCATTCTGGCAACTTAAGCAGCGTTTGTTTGTTTTTGATCAGAACATTGCTAAGGGGAAAATGTAGGATGGCTGATTCGGTATTTCTCACCTTTGTTTGTTTAATGTCCCCCTTCCTTTGAAACATCCAGTTCATTGTTAGATTTTTATTTATTTATTTGATTTTGTCATGCCCCTGTCAGAATCTGATTCGGAGGAGGAAGCCAAACAGCTGTCAGGAAGCGGGAGTGTGGCTCCGTTGGCTGTGGAGGAAACTGGGAAAGAGCAAAGTCTGGCTGGGCAGAGCAGGGGAGAGGTAGAACAAGGGAGAGGGAGTTCAAAGGAAGATCCAGGCCCAACCCCCCTTCATTCTAGGGCACGGAGGGAGGAACAGAGAAGAGAGCAACGTGAATTGCATGGCTTATGGGGGAGGAAAGGGCCCTGATTCCCTTCATGAGCTGCAGCTGGGAACACAGTGTATAAAAAAGGCAAGCTGCATGCAGAAAGCTGTTGGGAGCAAACGTGAATTTATCTTGTATCGTCGATGCTTATCTGTGCTTCTGGCGTCTTCCCAACTGTGTGAGTTTTGCCATGCCTTCAAGTTTGAAATTCCTGCTCCTGCCCTGCCAAACTAATTACTTCAGTTTGGTTTGCTTGGATTTTAAGTTACGGTTTGTGTCGACTTTGTTTTGGACTGAATTTTCTATGGTCAAAGGCCATTCCTGGGAGAGTTTTTCGCCAGCCCAAAGGTAACCTGGACATTGAGGGCAAAGTTGGAGATAATAAAGGGATTCTTATTGCTTATCTGACTGTGTTATCTTTGTGCCACGCCCCGGATCATCACATATTTTTAGTCTTTAGGTCTAGAACTGACTGTCTTCCCACTTTCTAGCCCGATGCCTTCACCACAAGACAAAACGACTCTCAAGCCAGTTCCCGAGTTAATTTTCCTTCCTTCCAAATTCCTTCCTGTTCCCCAATTTAAGTAGTATTTTCAAAATCAGCAATGGTAGCTTGGAAAGAAAAATAAATAAAAAGATTACAGTGGCAACTCTAAAACTGGCATAGGTCATGCCAGTATGTCGCCTCTAATAAATCCTTTGAAGTTTTTTGAAGTTTCGCTTGAGACTCACGATTTAATTAGGGCGATCGATGGAATCCTGACATACAGATAGTCTTCAACTTGCAACTGTTCGTTTCCTGACTGTTCAAAGTTATGATGGCACTGAAAAAAAGTGACTTACGACTGCTCCTCGCACTTAAAACTGTTGGATTGTATTTGCAGTTTATGTGATCAAAATTCAGGGGTTTGGCAACTGCCATGTATTTACAAGTATGGCAGTGTCCCAGGGTCATGTGAGAATCACTTGCAACCTTCCCAGATGGATTCCGGTGAGCCAAATCAATGAGGGAAGCCTGATTTGTTTAACGACCATGTGATTCACTTAACAACTGCAGTGATTTGCGTAACAATCGTGGCAAAAATGGTTGTAAAAGTCAGGAGTGGCTCACTTAACAGATGCCCTGCTTAGCAACGTAAACTTTGGGCCCAATTGTGGTCATATGTTGAGGACTAGTCCTCGACTTGCGATCACAACTGAGCACAGAATTTATGTGGCTGAGAAATTTGTTAAGTGAATTTCGCTCCATTTTGCGACTTTTCTAGCCACCTTTGTTAAGTGAATCACTGCAGTTCTTATGTTAGTGACACGGTTGTTAAGTGAAGCTATCTTCCACATTGACTTCACTTGCCAGAAAGTCGCAAAAGGGGATCAGATGACCCTGAGACACTGCAGCCATCATAAAAGTGAGTCAGTTGCCAAGCATCCCTATGTAAATCACGCGACCATGGGGATGCTACAACGGTCGTAAGTGTCAAGTCATAAAACATTTTGTATGCACGTTTTATAGTTGACAACAGAAGGAAGGCGGGGCGTTTCAAAGAGGAGGAGGCAGTGTGGAATCGAAAGGACATTCCATTCATATTTTCTTCAAAGACTGATTAGATGACTGAAGCTTCTGCCGTGCAAAAATCTAATTGGAGAGCATGATTGATGACTCTGGGCTATGGACGTTTTTCGTTGGATGATACTCCCAGATTGGTGGGGGGTGGGGGAAGCAGGATCAAGGGTGACAGTAAATTACGTATCTCAGAGTTGACTACGCCCAGATAAATGCCGGACGTAGAATGTTACCTTCAAATAAATCTTTTTTTTAGTTTTGGGAGTGTGGCTCGAGGCTCATGATTTAATTGGAGTTAACTGCCGGAATCCTGACAGACTGCTTTTCCCCCGGATCACAAGTCTCTTTTTTCAGTGCGGTCGTAACTTCCAATGGGCCCTCAATGAACTGTTGTAAGTTGAGGACTACCTGTGTATCTTGGCCACAACAACAGAGGCAATTTTTGTGTGACTTTTGAAAAGTTGGCTCAGCTGCTCCTTACCCTGATGGGATACACAACAGCTTCCTTGACCAACCGCTTGGCTGCGTCAAGTCCGATGATGCAGTTCCACTTCACGTTGGGGTTCTGAAGGTAGATATCCTGCAAGACATGGTTTGATCTCTGTAAAAAAAAACAGGCCTCCCATTTTCCTGGGCAAGCATAATAAAACACGGAGCAAAATACGCTCGGCCGTGCCGTAAAATTAATGGGGGGGCGGAGGAAGCGACACGACAAAGAACAGATGGTTAATGGAGATGCTGTTATGGAGGAGCAGAAGGAAAGAGTCAGCTGTGGCTGAACGACAACTTTCGGCCTCTCTGTCTCTTATTAGTCAAGCTTGGCTGAGTCTACAAAAATCGTCATGATTTCAGCATCAGGCTGGAGGTTTTGGCTGGCTCATTTTTTCTTTAATTCAGGGTGTCCAACCTCAGCAACTTTTAAGACTTGTGGACTTCAATTCCCAGAATTCCCAGACTAGACTAGACTAATAACTTTATTGCCACTTTGAATGTTTGGTGTTGAAACATCAGCTACTCTGTTTCCCCAAAAATACGACCTACCCTGGAAATAAGTCCTAGTTTGATTTTTACATGTGCCACTCAATATAAGGCCTAGTTAAGATCCCACCCACTCCAGAGTGCATGGGTGAAAATTAAGCTAGGGTGGGGATAGGGTGGGTGGGGGGTGGAGCTGCCCTACTACTTACCTTTAGACAGTTGTAGCCAGACCTCGCACACCCTGACACCTGCCTTGCCAACCCATTTCTTCTGCAGCCGGCAAGGCTGGCAAGGCTTTCCTGAAGGCCTCTGGAGCTGATAACAAAGAAGCCTCTGGATCGATCCAGAGCTCTGTTATGGGCTGCAGAGGCCTTCAGGACAGCTTTTCTGGCTGCAGAAGAAGTTCCTGAAGGCCTCTGACAGCGAAAAGGAGGCCGGGGGCAGCATGCACAAGTGAGGTTCGTCAGTGGATGACATCCCCCGAAAATAAGACCTGATGCCTTTTTTTCGGTGGCAAAACAACATAAGACAGGGTCTTATTTTGGGAAACACGGTAGAAAATCACCAAGCTCAGAGAGCACCAAGGACCCCCACACTTCATTAATCATGGTATCTTGGGCTCCGCAAGGGATTGCTTTTTCCAGGCAGATATAAATTATGTAACTTGTAGGACTCCATAAGGTAGGAGCATCTGCTAACATAAGAATGTGAGGCTCAGGCGAGAAAGGTCCCCATTCATATTCCTCCGGTCTCTACTGCTTGACTTTATATCAAGATGGGCAGTAGGATCAGTCCCTCAGTGAATGAGGCTGGAATTCAACAACCATCCTTGGTTTGACAAGAAAAAGCTCACCTTACTGATAACCGTTGCAAGCTCCCTCATTTCAGCTGTCATCCCAAGGAAGGCGCCCAAAGGTTTTAACAGCCGTTCCTGGAAACATGGAAAACACACACCGGTTGCAGAAAATACTGTTTGGGTTGACTCCTGGTCTGTCTATTGTTGACCTCCATTCACCTACCTAAAGAACTAGGCATGTTGTCAGCGTTCCAATGAAACTCCCCATTTCGTTCAGCACTCAGAAACAAAGTTTATCCATGCAAGAATTTATTAAGGAAGTCATGCTGGCACATCTGGGAAAACCCAAATCTGAGAGTTTGGGGTTTTCCCTTCCCAATTGAAAGGTCAGTGTTCCAGCAAACCTCCATTCCACCCAATAACTCTGAGACAGATATCTCTCCAAGGTTCCTTTTACTTGGATAATATCTGGCACCTCTGTAGAATCCCGAATCTGAAAGTTCTGGGTTTCCTTAAAATAAGTAAAAACTACAAAATCCATCCCCTGCACCCATCATCACATCACATGGCCCAATCACTATCCACCCCAAGTTAAGACTTCCCCTCACTTATGCGCAACACAACCTGACCTTGAATCAGAAAAAAAGAATGTTGTTATGTCTAATTAGATAGACCCCAATGAATTTCCCCATCCCACTTTCCCTGGCTCAATTGTGGCAGCGTGGGAGCATCGGATCTCAATATGGCTTCCAAAGCTGACATTATATTCACAAACCCATCCCCTGCACCCACCAGTCCATCACATGGCCCAATCATTCTTCATCCCAACTGGAGACACGCCTCCAGGCACTCCTTTCCCAGTGCAGGGTAACTTGTCCTTGACTTTAGGAGAAGAATGTTGTTATGTCCAATCTTCCACTTCTCTATGAAATCCCCCCTCCCAATTTCCCAGGCGCTAAGATGGAAGCTTCTACATACAATATGGCTTCCAAAGCTGACATATGTAGTCCTTGACTTATAAGTTCATTTAGTGACTGTTCAAAGTTACAGTGGGACTGAAAACAATGACTTGGGACCGTTTTTGACATTTACAATGGTTGTATCATCCCCATGGTCACATAACCAAAACTCAGATGCTTGGCAACTGACTCCTATTTATGACGATCACAGTGTCCCGGGGTCACATGATCCCTTTTTGGGACCTTCTGATAAGCAAGTTCAGTGGGGAAACCAGATTCAGTTAACAACCATAGTTGGGGAAGAAATACAGATGCAAATTTGAGAAGTACTATGAGCAGAGGTGGTATTCAGCAGGTTCTGACCAGTTCTGGAGGACCGGTAGTGGAAATTTTGAACAGTTCAGAGAACCGGCAAATACCACCTCTGACTGGCCCCGCCCCCATCTATTCTCCGCCTCCCAAGTCCCAGCTAATCGACTGGGTCTTCGTTGGTTGCCATGTACAGGAGAACAGAGCTGGAAAGCAAGTTAGTGGGGTAGGGAAGGAATGGGGATTTTGCAATAATCTTCCCCCAGGAGTGAGGAGGGGATGGAGATTTTGCAATATCCTCCCCCAAGCCAAGCCACGCCCACCAAGCCATGCCCACAGAACCAGTAGTAAACAAAATTGAATCCCACCACAGATTATGAAACACATCTGGATTCAATTAATGCAGACCTCCTGACCCTTTTCTTCTAAACAGTGCTTTTTCTCCTCCACAAAGCAAAAATTATTTGGCCATCCTAATTAATTTGGGGGAAATTATTTAAGTGTGAACGCAGTTACTCTCATTCTGCAAAGACACAAAGTAGAGTATTCTGTTTTATATGCTGGAATACACTCTCACACATCAACAGTTCTGATTGGGGTTTTATTTCTAACTGAAATAATTGTTTCGAGAGAACTAATGACTTCTGCCAGCTATTGATTGGAAAGGACGCCACTCACCGAAGGATCTGGATTGCAGTTAAAACTGTGTAGGGAGATTTCACTGGACGCCCCTTTGATAGCATCCTGGATCAGCCCACGGAAATCAATGATTTGGCCCTGTAAGGAGAGAGAAGCAAACACCATTTACTAAGCCTGAACTCCTGGAGTACTTGAGACACTAAACAAGATAGACACAGACTTCAGAGGATAATTAGAACGGCAGAAAAAGCAACTGCTACCAACCTGCCTTCCATTGAGGACCCGTATACTGCACAAGTCAAAAAGAGGGCTGTGAAAATATCTACAGACCTCTCACATCCCAAACATAAACTGTTTCAACTCCTACCCTCAACACAATGCTATAGAGCACTGCACACCAGAACAACTAGACACAAGATCAGTTTTTTTCCCCCAAAGCCATCACTCTGCTAAACAACTAATTCCCAAAACACTGTCAAACTATTTAGTAAGGCTGTATTATTATTATTCTCATCTTATCTATTACCTATCACCTTTTCTACTTACAACTATAACTTTGTTGCTTGTGTCTTTACAATTTATATTGTTTTATTTAGTTTCCTAGTATCATTTGTGTTGATTCCTTATTTAGTATCCTATGACTATCAGTGTTATATCTTATGATTCTTGATGAATGTATTGTTATAATGACCATGATCATGATTTATCACTTATACTTTTTATGTACAATGAGAGCTTGTGCACCAGAGACAAATTCCCTGTGTGTCCGATCACACTTGGCTAATAAAGAATTATATTCTATTTCTATTATTTCTATTTCTGTTATTTCTATTTCTATTCCATTCCATTCCATTCCATTCCATGTTCTGTTCTATTCTATTCTATTCTATTCTATTCTATTCCATTCCATTCTATTCTATTCCATTCCATTCCATTCCATTCCATTCCATTCCATTCCATGTTGTTCTATTCTATTCTATTCTATTCCATTCCATGTTGTTCTGTTCTGTTCTATTCTATTCTATTCTATTCTATTCTATTCCATTCCATGTTCTATTCTATTCTATTCTATTCTATTCTATTCTATTCTATTCTATTCTATTCCATTCCATTCCATTCCATATTTTCTATTCTGTTCTGTTCTATTCTTTTATATTCCATTCCATTCCATTCATTCATTCTATTCCATTCCATTCCATGTTCTGTTCTATTCTATTGTGTTGTATTCTGTTGTATTGTATTGTATTCCATTCCATGTTCTGTTCTGTTCTGTTCTGTTCTGTTCTGTTCTGTTCTACTCTACTCTACTGTACTCTACTCTACTCCAAAAATACATCAAGCTAAACCAGAGAAACAACCTCCATTGGTCACAAAGGCTAGAGTCGATCATGTAATGTTTCTCAACCTTAGCCATTTCAAGTAGGTTTATGAATACAGTAGCCCTTGAATTACAACTATTCAAACTTACGGCACTGAAAAAAGTGACTCATGACAGTTTTTTTTCACTTAGGACCGTTGCAGCATCCCCCCTGGTCACATGATCAAAATCCAGACATTTGGCAACTGACTCGTATTTATGACCATTGCAGTGTCCCGGGGACATGTGATCCCCTTTTGCAACCTTCTGATGAGCAGTCAATGGGGAAGCCAGATTCACTTAACAATGATGTTACTAACTTAACAACTGCAGTGATTCGCTTAAAAGTCGTAAAATGAGGGCAAAACTCACTTAACAAATGTCTCACTTAGGAACATGAAATTTGGGGCTCAATGGTGGTCGTACGTCGAGGACTACCTGTATACTAAAAACCATCGGCTCCCATGTTGATTTCTATCTCCACTGCAATTCCTTTTTTTCCCCACTTCCCAAAAATCTTTCCCCTTCCCCAAAAGGAGGACAGGAAGTCCTTGACTTACAGCCCTTGGTTTAGTGGCCCTTCAAAGATACAAAGGCACTGGAAAGAATGACTTATGACTCGGTCCTTACACTGACCTGCCTGAAAAATCCACCTATTGATGGTGGTTTTAGAATCCTGGTGCAATGGTGGGCTGCAAATTTTTTTTAACGACCGGTTCTCTGGCTGAGTAGGCGTGGCCAGTTGGTCATGTGACTGGGTGGGTGATGTCACTCATCCCACCCAGCTCTGCTTCCTGGCCACTCGCCTCAAAGGAACAGGTAGGATTCAGTCGGTTAGGGCTAATCCCACCATTCACTCCCACCCCTTTTTTGGCCTGTTTTTGAGCTGTTTTCAGGATGATTTTGGCTGGAAAAACAGTCTGAAAAATGTCCGAAAAATGACTTAAAAACAGGCCATTTGGGGGCCTTTTTCAGGCAATGTTTCACCCCCCAAACGGCCCAAAATCCATGTCCTGGGGTCATGTGATCACTATTTGTGATCTTTGCAGCTGGATTCCCTTAATGACCACATGATTCACTTAACAACTGTAGCAAAAATGGTCATAAAATCAGACACAACTCAACAACCTCCTTGCTTGGCAGTGGAAATTATGTTCCCAATTGTGGCCGTAAGTCAGGAACGGCCTATATATTAAACAACCCTCAAGATGTCTACAAGTCTTTCCCCTTGAACGCCTCAATGTTACCTAAGACCCTTAAGGTTTATAGGATTTTGACTAACTCTTTTAGAAAGAGGGCCTTCTCCACCGCCTTTGTGGATTGCAGATACATTTAAACCAAATTCCGATGCGACTCGACTTAAAGGACCTTCATTCTCCTGTAAGGGGAAAAATAGATATAATTATGAAGTTAGTGAGAGCCAGTTGGGTCTATTGATTAAGGCACTGGGTTACAAAGTGGGAGACCGTGAGTTCGTCCCATCTTAGCCATGAAAGCCAGCTGGGTGACTTTGGGCTAATCCGCAGGATAACATGTATTCTAGTCCTGCCTTAACCATATAAAGCCAGTTGAGAGACTTCGGCCAATCATCAGGAGACGGTGAGTTCTAATCCTGCCTTGGCATGAAAGCCAGTTGGATGACTTTGGGCCAATCACCAGGAGAACATGTGTTCTAGTCCCGCCTTAACCATATAAAGCCAGTTGGGAGACTTTGAGCCAGTCACCAGGAGAACATGTATTCTAGTCCCGCCTTAACCATATAAAGCCAGTTGAGAGACTTTGGCCAATCACCAGGAGACGGTGAGTTCTAATCCTGCCTTGGGCATGAAAGCCAGTTGGGTGACTTTGGGCCAATCACCAGGAGAACATGTGTTCTAGTCCCGCCTTAGGCATGAAAGCCAGTTGGGTGACTTTGAGCCAATCACCAGGAGAACATGTGTTCTAGTCCCGCCTTAGGCATGAAAGCCAGTTGGGTGACTTTGGGCCAATCACCAGGAGAACATGTGTTCTAGTCCCGCCTTAGGCATGAAAGCCAGTTAGGAGACTTTAGGCCAATCACCAGGAGAACATGTGTTCTAGTCCCGCCTTAGGCATGAAAGCCAGTTGGGAGACTTTAGGCCAATCACCAGGAGAACATGTGTTCTAGTCCCGCCTTAGGCATGAAAGCCAGTTAGGAGACTTTAGGCCAATCACCAGGAGAACATGTGTTCTAGTCCGCCTTAGGCATGAAAGCCAGTTGGGTGACTTTGGGCCAATCACCAGGAGAACATGTGTTCTAGTCCGCCTTAGGCGTGAAAGCCAGTTGGGAGACTTTGGGCCAATCACCAGGAGAACATGTGTTCTAGTCCCACCTTAGGCATGAAAACCAGCAGGGTGACTTTGGGCCAATCACCAGGAGAACATGTGTTCTAGTCCCGCCTTAGGCATGAAAGCCAGTTAGGAGACTTTAGGCCAATCACCAGGAGAACATGTGTTCTAGTCCCGCCTTAGGCATGAAAGCCAGTTGGGTGACTTTGGGCCAATCACCAGGAGAACATGTGTTCTAGTCCCGCCTTAGGCGTGAAAGCCAGTTGGGAGACTTTGGGCCAATCACCAGGAGAACATGTGTTCTAGTCCCACCTTAGGCATGAAAACCAGCAGGGTGACTTTGGGCCAATCACCAGGAGAACATGTGTTCTAGTCCCGCCTTAGGCATGAAAGCCAGTTGGGAGACTTTGGGCCAATCACCAGGAGAACATGTGTTCTAGTCCCACCTTAGGCATGAAAACCAGCAGGGTGACTTTGGGCCAATCACCATGAGACGCTGATTTCTAGTCCTGCCTTAACCATGAAAGCCAGCTGGGAGACTTTGGGCCAGTCACTCCCTCCCAGCTCAACCCACTCCAGAGGGTTGTTGTTGTGAGAAAATAAGAAGGAGAAAGTGTATCTGATATATTTATCACCTGGAGTTATTTAATAAATAACAACAATAGTAATAATAATAATAATATTAATAAAAATATGGGATACCAATAAATAAAATAATAATTAAAATTATTGCTTCGTATGCAGTTAGTCCTTTACATGAAGAAGGCATAGTGGATATATTCACCACCTTGAGTTGTTTGAAAAAATAATTATTATGGGATGCCAATAAATAAAATAGCAAATAATTTAAAAATATTGCTTCGTAAGCCGGGAGCCCTTGACTTGCAACCGTTTATTTAGTAACCGTTCAAAGTTACAACGGCCCTGAAAAAAGTGACTTACAACCAGTTCTCCCCCTTAAGAGTGTTACAGCATCCTCACAGTCACGTGATCGAAATTCGGACGCTTGGCCTTGTATTTATGGTGGTTGCAGCATCCAACAACAGCCGTTTGTGACTTTCCCAGCTGGCCTCTGACAAGTGAAAGCAGGAAACCAACGCAAGGGAGATTTACCTGCTTCAGATTTTCTTTGCAGAAGGCTTTGAGCTCTTCTACTCTTTTGGGTGACACTTTCGACTGGGGCCTCCCCTGATGTTGGCTAATCTTGGGGAGATTCCGGCATGTGCTGCTGGGGCCCCTAGATGGGAAAAACGGATTTCAGTTGAGTCTACCCGTTCTATACTATCTATGTAGCTATGTATCGATCTACTGTATCTATCTACTCTATCCTTCCATCCACCTATTTATCTATTATCTATCATTATCTGTCTACCTGTCCATCCATCCATCAATCTATCTATCCATCCATCCATCATCTATCTGTCTGTCTGTCTATCATCTATCAATCTATTATCTATCATTACCCAACCATCCATCCATCATCTGTCTGTCTGTCTATCTGTCATCTATCAATCTATTATCTATCATTATCCAACCATCCATCCATCATCTATCTGTCTGTCTATCATCTATCAATCTATTATCTATCATTATCCAACCATCCATCCATCATCTGTCTGTCTATCTATCTATCTGTTATCTATCAATCTATTATCTGTCATTATCCAACCATCCATCATCTGTCTGTCTATCTATCAATAATCTATCAATCTATCATCTATCATTATTTATCCACCTATCATCTATCAATCTATCTATCCATCATCTATCTACCTATCATCTATCTATCTTCTATTTACCTATTATGTATCATTATCCATCCATCCATCAGCTACCATCTATCAGTCATCAATCAATCAATCAATCAATCTATCTATCTGTCTCTGTCTGTCTATTTATCTATGATCTATCTATCTATCCATCCATCCATCCATCATCTATCTATCAATCTCTCATATATCTATCTATCCATCCAGCATCTATCATCTATCCATCCATCTAGCTATCCACCCATCCACAAGACTTAACACATTGAATACAAATACCATTTGCATTTCACAAGTGGAGGGGAAAAAAATTAAATGAATCAATAAATGTGGCTAGTGAAGAATTATTACCAAATGCTATCCAGCAGCTACACTGTTCTTACCTTTTTGCTTTCCCTCCACTTCTTGGTTTATTATCTGCTGTGGAAGAGGAGAAAGACAGCAGTTAAAAAAGAGGAAGAAGGAAATATTACTTGGAACAGAAGCAAAGATGTTCTCGAGTTTGTGTCATGCTCTGGTTTGCTATCTGTTTGTGGTGGGAGGTCCGGCTTCTTGAACTCAATGCCCACTGCTACACATACCTACAGGGATTTAGAAGGAAAAGAACAAACTTTATTCCAGGTGAACATTCCAAGAAACCTGGGCTGTAGGCAGTAAAAATCTAGAAAGAACCTGCTGGGCAGTTACCTTGCTCGAAGCAAAGACACAAATGCCAGGGAAGTGACAGGAAAGGAGTTCAATTAAATCCTTGTTTCCCAAACTTTAGCACATGTGGACTTCGAGTCCCAGAATTCCACAATCAGCACAGCCGTTGCTAAGAATCCCGCCAGTTGAAGTCCACACAACTTATAATGGGGAATGTTTGATTAGATGAAATTCTTTTGGTCCCTTGCAAACCTTGATGCCATGATTCTATTAAAGCTTGCTCCAGTTGGGTGCAGTACGTCAGCAGAGCAGCCCTGACAAAAATAGGACCTGCTCAGTTTTCTCCTTGCATTGGATAAAAAAAGGTTTGCATCCAAGCTTGGTAGTGATGGGAACCAGTCTGGTCTAGCAGTGAAGGTGATGGCCTGGGCCAATAGATGGTGAGTTCTGCCTTAGACATGAAAGCTGGCTGGATGACTCGATCCTAGGAGCCTGTGAGTTCTAGTCCTGCATTAGGCATGAAAGTCAATTGGGTGAGTCTATCATCAGGAGCCTGTGAGTTCTAGTCCTGCCTTAGATATGAAAACCAGCTGGATGACTTTGGGTTGAACACCCTATGAGTTCTAGTCCTGCATTAAGCATGAAAGCCAGCTGGGTGACTTTGAGTCCATCACCAGGAGGATGTGAGTTCTAGTTCTGCCTTAAGACATGAAAGCTGGCTGGGTGACTTTAGGTCGATCATAGGAGCCTGTGTGTTGTAGTATGACATTGGGAATGAAAACCAGTTGGGTGACTTTGGACCAATCATCAGGAGACTGTATCTTCTAATCTCCCCTTAGGCGTGAAAACTGACTGGGTGACTTGGGGCAATCACTCTCTCTCTCTCTCTCTCTCTCAGTCCAACCAACCTCACAGGGTGGCAAAAAATGGAGGAGGAAGGGAGTATGTACATTCACTGCCTTGAGTTACTTATAAAGTGATAAAGGTGGGATAAAAATCAAATAGATAACTAAAATGAGTTCCACTAAAGAAGCCACACCCCATATAAGTTTCTGCTCCACCATGTGGTGGACTCAAGGTCCATCCCACCCCTGAAAGGACCTAATGGTAAAGACTGCAACAACGACACCATTAAAGCCAACCTCTTTAACACATTCTTTGGCTCAGTATGTGTAAATAGCAATGGACCATGCCCAGTATTTCCTAGTCAAACCACAGAAAACTACAATGATCTAATACATATCGATTTTACAGAAGACAATGTTGAAAAAGCACTACACAATCTAAAACCATCTCTATCTATTCAACCGGATGGAATATGTGCCTACTTCTTTAAAAAGCTATCCACTGCCATAGCTGAACCTCCAAGCATAATCTTTGAAAAATCTTTCAGGACCAGCTCCTTGCCAAAACTATGGTCACAAGCCACGGTCACCCCCATCTTCAAAAAGGGAGACCCCAGCCTAGTTGAAAATTACAGACCAATCTCCTTATGCTGCGTCACCTGTAAAGTCATGGAATCAATTATTAACCAATCCATTATCCTCCACTTAGAGACAAACAACCAACTCTCTAATAAACAATGTGGTTTCAGGAAAAAAACTATCCTGTAATCTGCAACTCTTACACTGCAAAAACATATGGACTACACAACTTGACCAGGGCAAAGCAATAGACGCAATCTACATAGACTTCTGTAAAGCTTTTGATTCAGTGGTACATGACAAACTACTCCTAAAACTAAAATCTTATGGTATCTTTGGACACCTATATAACTGGATAGAAGCATTCCTGTCAAACAGACAACAAATGGTCAAAATTGGGAGTGTCCTATCAAATTCTGTACCTGTCAACAGTGGTGTCCCCCAAGGCAGTGTTCTAGGACCAGCTCTCTTCATACTCTACATAACTGACTTCTGTGATTATATCAAGAGCAACTGCGTTCTTTTCGCTCATGATGTAAAGCTATTCAACACCACAGACAATACTACTACCTCCAAAAAGACCTTGACTATGTATCAGAATGGTCAAACAAATGGCAACTTCAAATCTCAACAAATAAATGCTCTGTCTTACATATTGGCAAAAAAAAATAAAATACAATATAAAAAAATAATATAAAATACAAGCTAAATAGTCAAGACCTTGTTGATGATCCAAACTCTGTCAAGGACCTTGGAGTACTCATCTCTAATGATCTAAGTGCTAGAGCCCACTGTCACTACATAGCCAAAAAGGCGTTGTTGTTAATCTAATCCTACGTAGCTTCTTCTCTGGTAATATCACACTACTAACTAGAGCATACAAAACATTTGCTAGACCAATACTCGAATACAGCTCATCAGTCTCGAACCCGCATTACGTATCTGATATTAACACAGTTGAGAAAGTCCAGAAATATTTCACAAGAAAAGTTCTCCACTCCTCTACTCATTTGCAGAATACCTTATGCCTCCAGACTTGAAACTCTAGACCTAGAAAACCTAGACTACGCCGCCTTCGGTCCAATCTAAATATAGTATATAAAATCATACATTGCAATGTCCTACCTGCAAATGAATACTTTAGCTTAAATCATAACAATACAAGAGCGCACAATAGATACAAACTCAAGATTAACCGCACCAAAATTGATTGCAGAAAATATGACTTCAGCAACAGAGTGGTCAATGTCTGGAATACTCTACCTGACTCTATAGTTTCTTCCCCAAACCCAAAAAACTTTAACCTTAGACTGTCTACTATTGACCTCACCCCTTTCCTAAGAGGCCTGCAGGGGTTGTGCATAAGCGCACCAATTGTGCCTACTGTCCCTGTCCTATTGTTTCTTTTTTTTTTATTCATATCCATTTCATGTGTTCATAATCATGCTTATACTTATACTTGTATCTTGTAAGTGATTGACAAATCAAATAAATAAATAAATGTGGAAGGGCCAATATGCCAGAGTGGCAAACCATTGTTTACTCTTTAACAGAGTTCCTTCGGAGGTGGAGGTTCTGTATTAGTGGCAGAGACAACTTTTAAAAAGTTCTGTCTGAGCAACGCAACGTACTGGAGTCAACAACTTTCTTGGTAATCTTGGGGTACTTTTGGAACTTGACGTAGTAGTAGCTTTCATATTCCATCAAAATGGTCTCCAGATCGACGTTGTCGCACACTTCAAAGCGGCACAGCCCAAATTTCGTTTCTTGTTCCAGTGCGTTAGCAGCATCTACGTACCTGGGAGTGACAGATTTAGAAAGTTTCAGTGTATGAGTAGAATAGTAGCTTGAGAATGGTAGTCATTTACGACACGAGTGTTATACAGTGGGGGGGAAAAGGACAAAATATAAAATACGATCAGGATCGCCATTCAGGAATCGATTATTTCTGAATTTTTTTTCCGTATGCGGAGTTGGATTTCAACACCCATCGTGCTGAGTCACATTGGCTGGGACTGATGGGAGCTCTAGTAGGGAAGAAAGCTGAACTTCATTATCAGAGACCCTGCGAAGTTCGCTTATTATGGCAACAATCACAAGTTTTAGTCATCTGTATCTTGTAAAGCCAATGAATGCTTACCCTTCTTCCGTTAAATAATGTAAAATCAAAATAAGGAGATTTTTGCGCCGGGCTTCTGTTCGTGTGTGTTCCTACAAAAAAGAAAAGAAAAAGAAAATCATAAAAAGATATAGCTCCGTAAAGCATGCATTAATGACTTTGCATTCACTTTTTTTGAATCAGCTTTCCTGATGGAAACAAGAGTTTCTTAGGAACTGGAGCACCACCTAGTGGCTCTAAATGGAAATGCTCTTTTTTATTATTATTCAATGCCTTTTAGAAAATTAGTGTTTTAATTCTCGGAAAGTTGGAAGAAAGAGGTCAGCTGGAAGCAAGGTGGATAAAGTTTAACTCAACTGCAGCAGCAATGGGTGCATCATTGGAAGATATGAAGGGCCAGGCTGGGGACAGAGCTATTCCAGATTGACTTGATGGCACATCAATCTAGCAATCATAAACTAAATTTCTCACTCATAATTTTTCGGGTTTATCTCAGCAGCTGAGGGTTAGAAGGGAAGAAAGGGGGGGGGGGGGTTATAGAGTAATCCTCGAGTTACGACCACAACTGAACCCAACATTCATGCTGCTAAGTGTAACCTTTGTTAGGTGAGTTTGTCCCATTTTACGATGTTTCTTGCCACTCTTGTTAAGTGAATCATCGCATTTGTTAAGATAATAACACGGTTGTTAAATGAATCTGGTTTCCCCACTGACTTTGCTTGTCAGAAGGTTGCAAAAGGGGATCATGTGGCCCCGGAGACACTACAACCATCATAAATATGAACCACTTGCCAAGCATTGAATTTTGGTCACGTGAGCCCAAGGACGCTGCAACGGTCCTAGGAGTGAAAAATGGTGGTAAGTCACTTTTTCCAGTGCCGCTGTAACTTTAAATTTTGCAGCGATAATTCAGCGCCAGAAAAATAAACACAGAAGGCTGATGCTTCATTTAACATCTTTATAAACATAATAAGTAGATTTTACAAACCAGTTGTAGATTTCTCCAACATAGAGCAAACTCAAACAGAAACACGTTGCAAGTAACTCTCAGCAGAGCAGACAACAGCTTCACTTTAGTTCAGCAGGCAAGCAAGAGGAGAGAAAGAGTTTCACCTTCAATAGACAGACTCAGAGCTCAACAGAGCTGCTGAGCTTAATTGTTGTGGTTAGCCGGCAGCAGGTGCGGATGGCCGAGGAGAGCGAGGACTCAGATGAGGGGCCAGGACC
Source organism: Pseudonaja textilis (assembly GCF_049901715.1). Lineage (NCBI taxonomy): Eukaryota > Metazoa > Chordata > Lepidosauria > Squamata > Elapidae > Pseudonaja > Pseudonaja textilis. Next base: position 248,042,857 of record NC_141991.1, read on the forward strand.
ATAAGGGAGTGGACTGCTGCCTTCAGAGATTGTGGGGGCTGACAGCAGCGATGAGGAGGTTCCCAAGGAGCCTGTGCCAAGTGCACATGCACGCAGGATTGCTTGTAGGAAAGAGCAGTTACAACAGCACGGGCGACTCGAGAGTAAGGCTGCAAGGTAATAGCCTCTCTTTCAAGAAGATAAAAGCTAGCTGTGAAACGAACGTACTTTGCAGAAGGCAAAGACGTTTTGAAACTCCAGCCTCGTGGACATTCTAGTATCCTGAGTTTGTATTTGAAGATTCTTGTATTGCAAATTATTTCTTGTCTGTTATCTTTTGGCAAGCCTCGCACAGTTTGGCGAGGCTTGTGCTTATAACAGGTAATTATTTTGTAAAAGCATTACAAGGTTTCTGTTCTTTTTGGATTGTATTTGATTTGTCGGAAAAGGGTGTGCGTCAGAACATTAATATAGAGCCACGCTTAAGCTACTTCTAGCTTCAGTTTCCAAAACAGTCCTCATTGGCTGACTTAGTTGTTATGCCTATTCATTGGCTGACCTCGCTACCATGCTCTATTCCAGTTGAGGAATATACTCTGACACTTTGAATGGTCACTAAATGAACTGTTGTTAAGTCAAGGACTACCTGGATTTTAAGGAGCTCTCAAGGATCACAGGGACTTTGTTAAGCTAAAATCCTAATAAGGTAAGGAGGAAAATGAAGCTAAACCCTGAAAATTCAGAAGATTTCCTGAATCGAGATCATTACTTTCTGGATCAAGCAAACTTTCTGGAGCCACATCGCAACCGTCTCTCCTGTGAAGCCTGTGTCCCTTGCCAGTGTTGAACCTGTATGCCCTCCCATCTCTTATCTAGTTTTATACCACATCCTTCCCTCCGTATATTAAGACGATGCTGCCATGGTTTGTAAATTGCAACGTATTTTGAGAATTTAGGAAGCCATTTTGCAGACAATACAAATAGTCCTTGACATACAAACCTAGAGAAGCCTGCCCGATACAGTTGTAGGTCATTGTGGTCATAAAAGGGGTCGGTCACATGACTGAGTTTTATCATAGTTTTTCATGGCAGTCATTAAGCGAACACGCAGTCCTTAAGCAAGCCAATGATTTACTATGGGCACATGCTAAAAACCGGAAACGCCGGTTTTCAGCGAAACATCATAGAATGTGGTCACATGATCGCAGGGGGTTGCAAATAGTCACACATGTGGAAGTGTTGCTCAGTGCCTGGAGTTTGGTCACGTGACTGCAGAGGGTGCCCATTGGAACTTCGATTCTGGGTTGTGTCTTCTTTTCAGGTTGGTTGAAAGTTTGAACCGTTGTTAAGTGACCGGTTGAAACTCAAGGACTACCTATATGGCACACGCTATCCAAACCATGTTAACAAATGAGTACGCTGCATGTTATCCTTAGCGAAGCGTGCAAACCAGCACCTGCATTTTCTACATTTGGACGAGGAAAGCACGCATCTTTCTCCTTCTGTCCTGGCCACTTTTTACAGAGGCAGGATCGAGGGCATTTTAACAAATTGCATCCATGTTTGGTTTGGTGGCAGCAGTGCCTCCAATAGAAAGTCCCTACAGAGAGTGGTGAGGACAGTGGAGATTACAAGAAGCTCGCTTCCTGTTATTCAGGATGCTGCTTATAAGTGCTATGTGCTTAGAGTTCGAAGCATTGTTAGAGACCCCACATACCCACTTTGTGGTCTGTTTCTGTTGCTCCCCTCTGGGAGGAGGGTTTCGAAGTATTTCTAGCAGGACTTCCAGATTCTGTAACAGCTTTGTTCCCTATGCAATCTGTCTGGTAAACTCGCAAAGTTTGTTCTTCTCGCCATGTACACGTATACATCTGAACTAGACTGTGTTGTTTCTCTGCGTCATATCATATATGTGGGTATATGCAGAATGGTTATCTTTTGAGAGCTGAATGCGACGAACTTTTATTTTAATGTACACTGATTACTAGCGCACATTTAAAGTGACAATAAAGTTTTTATTCTATATTATGGGATACTAGCAGGAGTCAGGGAACTGACTGATTGGAAAATGAATACCACAACTGCGAGATTATTTCCAATATCACTTGTTCAGCAGTGAGGTTCACGCTGGAAGAAGTTTAGCAAACTATATGAGAAGGGCCTGCTGGGGCATTTCTGTTCCTTCTGTTTTAATTGGTTTCCCTCTTGGTTCTACTACATCCATCAGCTTTTTCCCCCTAAATTTCGGTCCCCGATACTCTATAACGTATTGTTCATATTCTCAGATGAAACAAGCCACATTACAAACACGCATCTGCATTTGAGAGTGAAGTGTGCAATCAACAAACATCCATGTGGATTTTTACATTCTACATAATTTGTCCCAACCACAAGATTAATTCTTTATCAAATAAACAACAACCAGAATTAATATGAGCCTTTGAGCTGCTAAAAATAAACGGTTACTATAGAAGCCGTAGAACTTGTACATGCATAAAAGAACCGAAACCCTTAAAGAACAAAACCTTAGTTAAAATTCAGTTTAGGTTTATACTGATTTACTCTTGCTCCTTTAATTGCTGTGCGGAATGCCACCATGTTTACAGCTATTGGTATTTCAATAGAGGTTTAAGTGTTTAAAGTTTAATAAGCTCCCAGTCCTAGAATGAAAAAAATGGGTGTAATTAAAATTTCAATTACTGTAAGAGATTTTTGGTCCATACGATTAATAAAAGCTTAAGGCACTTAAACAGGAACTGGTTTTAAATGCTAAAAGCGTTTCCCTAATTAGCTTTAATGCTTACAGAGCACACATTATTCATTTCTTAAAATGCCACACATTGTTTCCCTTTGCAGCTGCCAGTCGATGAATTAGGGTGCAATCAAGATTTAGCCATACAATCAGATAAATTTCGTCCAGCCTTTTTTTTTTTCCTTTCCCTCTTCTTAAATGGTGCGGAGATTGTTCCTCCAATTTTAATAGTCCGGGCCTAGTTTGTTCAGCGTTTATCATGGACATTCTGGTGCCTCTTTTCCATCTTCAAGAAGGCACACGAGCACTATTAAAAAATCGATTCCTGAATTGAAATGAAAATAAAGTGGGTTCAATGCATGTGTGTCAAAGCCTTCAGAAAAATGTTATGACCGTATTCTATAAAAGCCACCTTCTCTACCAGGGCCTGATAACAGAATAACAGAGTGGGAAGGGACCTCAGAGATCTTCTAGTCCAACCACTGCTCAAGCAGGAAACACTAAGCCATTTCAGACAAATGGGTGTTGTCATGCCCGTTAGAATCTGACTCCGAGGGAGAGGAGAAACAGCCGACAGGGAGTGAGAGTGTGGCTCCGGAGGTTGTGGAGGAAACTGGGGAAGGGCACAGGCCGGCTAGGCAGTTGGAGGAAGACCCAGGCCCATCCCCTTTTCATCCTAGGGCACGCAGGGAGGAGCAGATAAGGGAGAAACATGGACGGTGTGGTCTACAGGGGAGGAAAGGGCCCTGATCCCCTTCATGGGCTGCAGCTGGGAGGACTGTTTAAAAGGACAAACTGCACATGACCTAGTACTGGAAGCAAAGCATGGAATAATTATAGTCTGTCAGTTCTTCACTGAGTTCTGGCATCCTTCCCAGTGTGTGTATGTCAATATCTGGGGACATCTTCAAGCCCTTATACTGCCTTGTCTTATTAAGTGCTTCAGTGTGGTTTGTGTTGTTGTTGTTTTTCTGTTTATAATTTATATGCATTTTGAGTTTGAATGGAATTTCTTCCTTTTGGTAACTGTTGGTGGGGGAGTTTTTTTTCTCCAGTCAATGATAATTGGTCCTTGGAGGCCAAGTTGAAGGAATTAAAGGGACTTCACCTATTTTTGTGATTTTGTTGATTTTGTATCCCACCCTGGGTCATCACAGGTGTTCAATGTCTGCATAAAGATGACAGCTCCCATCATTCCCTAGCTGGCCAGTTGGCTAGGATGGAGGCTGATGGGATATGTAATTGGCACATCTGAGGGGCATCGAGATAGGAAAGGAAGACAGCCAGTTAAGTAGATACAGCTGTTCTGACCCAAACCCTTTTCCAATAAAACAAACAATAACCAAAGGTAACAGAAACCTTTTAATGAGTCTTAGGAATCCCCAGTTAAAAGGCTGCTGCAAACTAATTAACTTTGATAAGCACGAGCCTCACCAAAACTGTGTGAGACTGCCAAGAATCACAGATAAGAAATATTTCACAACACAAGAGTCTTCAAATACCAACTAAGATACTGTAACATCCACGAGGCTGAGTTTCAAAACGTCTTTGCTTCCTGCAAAGAACGTTCGCTTCACAGCTGGCTTTTATCTTCTTGAAGGAGGGGCTATTACCTTGCAGCCTTACTCCTAAGTTGCCCGTGCTGCTGCAGCTATTCTTTCCTACGAGCAGCCCTGCACGCTCGTGCAATTGGCACAGGCTCCTCGGGAACCTCCTCATTGCTGCTGCCAGCCCCTCAATCTCTGAAGGCAGCAGTCCACTCCCTAATGGTCCTTGACCCTCATCTGAGTCCTCGCTCTCCTCAGCCGTCCGCACCTGCTGCCGGCTAACCACAACAACAGCGCAGGGGAGAAGTATCAAGTACTACAAAGAACCTGCTCAGTACTTTTGGGGGAAGCTAGGTTAGAACATATACTTTGGAATGTTTCTGCAACGTAGGATGAACTATGCAATCTTCTTGATTGCACTACAGAATGAAAAACTGAGTGGGGAAGTTTTACAATGAGAGATAAATAGAAGAACCTGAAAGGGGAAGAAGATAAAGAGAAAAAGATGTCATTGTTCCTAGAGTTTGCTCCATTCAGAAATCAGGCTTTGCATTACAGTTTCTTTTCCTACATCTCTGCAGATGACATGACTCAATGAAGGCAATTTTAAAATACACGAAAAACAGCATACGCCAGAGATAAGACTCCCACTCTGCAGCCTTCAATGTCTATAAAAATATTTCTTTGCTTTTGTTCAGAGTCCCTCTTTCTTGTAAAGCAAACACCCGACGATCATTGCAACAATTGTTCTTCTCAACATTGTGCTCCTTACTTCAGCCAAAAATAAAATAAAATCCACTACAATACCCCCAAAAGTGGGCTTGAATATGCATCAGTTACACCAAGCTAAATAAATTCAACCTGCAAAACTGCACTATGCTGTACTTGGTGATTTTAATTTATTTCTCCATTACTGAGTTGTCCAGCCTTTTGCAAACACCTACCAATTGTACAGCATTTGGACTACAATATCCAAAATCCTTAAGCAATATGGCCAAAGGGCAGGCAAGTGGAATATTTTGGGAGCTGCTCTTGTAGAAAGTTAGCACCCACCCCTCTCCTAGAAGAATGAAACATTTAGAAAAATATTAAAAAGGCAGGACTTTATATTTCCGTGGATGAGAAATGGAGAAACCATGCTCTTGGAAAGCAGCCCCCCATTCCTTAATAGCCCTCAGCAGATGCCAGCACTTAAGAGATAAAGAGATAGGTAGCCGTATTCATAAGCAAATACCCTCACCCAAGATCCAAACCAGGACAAAGCCATTAAGCCACGATAAAGAATTTCCCAACACCCTTTCAGAACACAAGCCCCTTCATTGCATCACCCTCACAAACTTCAACCAAACTTAGCTCAAACACCTAGGATTTGTATTTTGCCTATAGAGCCAGCTATGACCCCTACATAACCCCTACATGGCTCCAAGGGAGTCTGACAACAACCACTAGAATACATGTTCTTACACAGGAACAGGAAGCTCAAGTGCAAAGCACAGAGATGGTATAACCCCTCTCCCTCTCTCAACTCCATGTGGTCAGCTACCCAGAATCACACATGCCTGGTTGTTCTGCTTCATCAATAAATGGACCCTCTTTCCCATCATCCTCCATTTTGTTTCCAGTGCCTTCTTCCCGGCTTGGAACTGAACCAGATGGATATTTCTTCCCACACTCTAATAATGAAGCTTCAGGTTGCCAGGTTGCAGACGGCTGCAGTCTACTCCAGAGGAAAAAGCAGGAATTAAGGGCGCACAGGTGTCGTTTATTTCATTGTGTTAATAATGTACAATTCTGCTTTTCAAGATAAAATCTTTGCAAAGTGACTTTGTACATGGTAATAAATCAGGAGCATTTAACACTAGAGCAAAACCTTTCTCAGCTGCTGCTAGATACTGAGATGTGCTCAGGTTGCTGAGAAACACACAGACAAAGCTAGCAATTAAAAGACCCCCTTGAAGAATGTGTTGAAAATTTTGAAGCAGACTCTGAGCCAGCAGAGATTCACATCTTGAGCTAAACCATGATTTATTTATGCCAGATGGTGCGTTCAATAAGCCAGAACAACTGAATACCTCGACTTGAGTTCGTTTAGTGACTGTTCAAAGTTACCACGGCACTGAAAAAAGTGACTTATGACCATTTTTCACACTTGTGACCATGGCCATGGTCACATGACTGACTTTCAGGTGGTTGACAAACTGGTTCACATATATGATGGTTGCAGTGTCCCGGGGTCATGCAATCCCCTTTTGTGACAAAGGGGGAAGCCAAATTAACTTAACAACGGCCTTACTAATTGAAACACTGCAGGGATTCACTTAACGAATGTGGCAAGAAAGGTCGTAAAATGGGGCACAGCTCACTTAAGAAAAATTCTCACTTAGCAAGATAAATGTTGGGCTCCATTGTGGTCATAAGACAAGAATTACCTGTATGCATCGCACGACACTGCAAAAACCACAGTACCATTTTATTTTGAAGTGGAGAATCCCAAGGAATCAATTGACTTATAGTCCTTAAGTTACAACCCTAATGGAAGCCCACCCATCGTGGTAAAAAATGATGATGGTGGCAAAATGGGTCGGTCATCTGACCAGCCCAATTTAACAAGCTTATTTTTTTTTTTTTTGCAGGAGGTGATAGGGGAATCCACGGTCAATAGGCAGGCACCAAGGCTGTGGAGCGAACCAATGGCTTGCTATGGGCATGGTTTTGCCAAAAACTGGAAGACAATGTTGGGTTTCCAAGCAAAACTGGCATAAAACACCATCATGAGACTCGGGGTGCAAGAAATGATTTGAAATGCAGCTTGGCTGCCAAATAGCTGAAGTGCTAGTCATGTGACTGGGCCCCAACCATTGGAGTTCCAAATCGGAGTCATAATAGCAGTAGCATTTAGACTTAAATATCACTTCACAGTGCTTTACAGCCCATTCCTTCCTTCCCTCCTTCCTTCCTTCCCAAGCAATAGAACTTAGATTCAAATACCGCTTCACAGTACTTTACAGCCCCTTTCCTTCCTTCCTTCCTTCCTTCCTTCTAGTACTTAGACTTATATACCGCCTCACAGTCCATTACAGCCTTCCTTCCTTCCTTCCTTCCTTCCTTCCTTCCTTCCTAGTAGACTTATATACTGCCTCACAGTGCTTTACAGCCCCTTCCTTCCTTCCTTCCCTCCCTCCCTCCCACCCTCCCTCCCTCCTTCCTTTCTTCCTTCCTTCCTTCCTTCCTTCCTAGTAGACTTATATACTGCCTCACAGTGCTTTACAGCTCCTTCCTTCCTTCCTTTGCTTTTTTCAGGAGGCAACTGGACTTTCTGGTTTTTCTTTGAAGACGTTTCACTTCTCATCCAAGAAGCTTCTTCAGGTCTAACAGAATGGTGGGGAATGAAAGGATTTATACTCCTTGCAGACAGCTGGTCATTTGCATTCTCTTTATCGAGTCATTGAGGCCACTTGGAGGTTTATCTGTGTCCCCAGGGTCACCTGACATTGTCAGAAAGTCGCAAAAGGGGATCACATGATCCTAGGACTCTGCAACGGTCATAAATATGAACCAGTTGCTAAGATTCTGAATTTTGATCCCATGTTTATGGGGACGTTGCAAAGCTCGTAACTGTGAAAAACAGTCATAAGTCTTTTTTTTTCAGTGCCATTTTAAGTCAAGGACTACCTGTAGGTTTAATTAATGTGGCCAATACATCTTAGCAAAGAGCTTGGGAATTGAAGAAGTCTCTTGGTTAGCATTTAACATAACAACAGATAATCAGAGTTGGAAGGGACCTTGTAGGTCATCTAGTCCCGTCCCCCCTGCCCAAAGCAGGAGACCTTACACCATTTCTGACAGATGGCAGTCCAGTCTCTTCTTGAAAGTCTCCAGTGATGAAGCTCCCACAACTTCTGAAGGAAACTTCTGTTCCATTGGTTGATTGTTCTGTCAGAAAGTTTCTCCTTATTTCCAGATTAAATCTCTCTTTGCTCAGTTTCCATCCATTATTCCTTGTCTGGCCTTCGGTGGCTTTGGAAAATAGCTTGACCCCTTCCTCCTCTCTGTGGCAGCCCCTCAACTATTGGAGCACTTCTATTATGTTTCCCCTGGTCCTTCTCTTCTCTAGACTAGCCAGGCCCAGTTCCTGCAACCGTTCTTCATATGTTTTAGTCTCCAGTCCCCTCATCATCCTGGTTGCTCTTCTCGGCACTTTTTCTAGAGTCTCAACATCTTTTTTATAGTGCGAAGACCAAAACTGGATGCAGAACTCTTAGGTGTGGTCTTACTAAGGCTTTATAGAGTGGTATCAGTACCTCCCTTGATCTTGACTGTATCCCTCTGTTAATGCAATTTAGGATTGTGTTGGCTTTTTTGCTGCACACTGCAGGCTCCTATTTAGCTGGTTGTCCACTAAGACTCCAAGATCCCTCTCACAGTTACTAATATTAAGCCTGGTTTCTTCCAGTTTGTATGTGTTCAGGTGGGTCAAGCTCCATCTGGATTTTGAGCCTATCATCTAGGGCAGTGTTGGCTATTCCTGTCAGCTTCTGCTAACCCTTCTGCCTTCCACCCCGTTCCAAACGTTGCTCTTTAATGGGAGCTCGAAGAAAGGAAAGGCAGAGAGGCCCACCTTCCACTGAACAGCAATCAGCTCCTCAAACAGCTTAAGGCAGAGGTCCCCAAACTTTTAAGACTTGTGCACTTCAACTCCCAGAATTCTCCAGCCGGATATGCTGACTGGAGAATTCTGGGAGTTGAAGTCCACAATTTTTAAAGTTGCCAAGTTTGGAGATCTCTGGCTTAAGGTCAAGATTAACTGCAAACATTATTTTTTTTTTTGCCAATGGCGCTAAAACGCATGCGCAGCGCGGGCGCGACTCTTCCCAGCGGGCGCGCGCCACGAGCCCCGCCCCTTCGCCTCACGGTTACCATAGTTACTAGGGGAAACAGGAACGGATTCTCGTTTCACTCACTTCTTCTCTGGCCTGGTGCGTCGTTCTCAGCGACTGATACGTCAACTCCATTTCAAGAGTGAGACTGAAGGGAGGGGGGAAAAAAAACCCGACTCCACGTTCCTATTTCGTTAGGGCTTTTTAAATCTCCATCGCTCCCTCAGCGGCGGGTGCTTTTCGTCCGGAGAAAAGAAGGCGGACCAATCAATGTCCCCCAGTGGCCAATACTGACAGGCGAGGGGTGGGATTAAAAGCGAGCCGGCGAGCCCAAGGAAAAGCCGCCAATCGATTCGAGAATCAGAGAGTAAAGCAGCGGAAGGCGGGGGTTCTTTGAACGGTGGCCAATCACGACGGGGCGGGAGAAATTTAACCAATGATGGCACTGCAAACGGTCGCCGACTCGCCTATCGCCTCTGGACTGTATTTCCTTCTGCCAATGGATCCGATGCTGGTGGCGTAATTAGGGACGGCCTTGGTTGAATGGGGCGGAGTCCTCGCAGAAGCGTATTTGATTGACAGCAGCCGTAGGTCCAGTTCACAGGATGGAATGCGGTTTGCTAGTTTGGGTCCTCGCATGCTTTGTGAAGGCTTACTGGGCCAGGATTTTAGGCAGGTAACAGGTTATATCCCTGGCGTAACATTGAACTGACCTAAAATTTGCTCACACAGGACATATCCATGATTTACTGGGCCAAGCAATTTTAAGAGGGAGGAGGGCAAGAGGATTAAGGGGACTGGAGGCTAAAACATAGGCTGAATGGTTGCAGGGCTTGGTTAGTCTAGTGAAGAGAAGGACCAGGGGAGACACGGTAGCAGTATTCCAACATTTGAGGGGCTGCCACAGAGAGGAAAAAGGGTCAAGCTATTTTCCAAAGCCCCCGAAGGCCAGATAGGGAACAATGGAAGGAAACTGACTTAAGGAGAGGTGGTGGTATTGGAAGAATTATCCTTCTGGGTTCAGTTCCAAGTGGGGAAAAAGGAAACATGGAGGCTGTTTGGAAAGATGATTTAATGGTGGGCAAGACCTCATGGCTTGGAACTCCAAAGTGAAAGGTACAATTACATGCTTCAAGATACTGAGAGACCCTTAGTTATATACCCGCTGTTTCCTGTTCCTGTCTAAGAAATGTATCCCATTGGCTGTCAGACTCCCAGGGGTGGGGGTTTTAGCTAACTTTGTAGGCTTTGTCTGGACCACATGGCTTCACCTGAGTGCTGGCTGATGCAATCTTCCCAGGCCAGGTGGTGAGATGGGTAGAGGGCTTTGTTATGTAGAATACTCTGGCCCAGGCCTTAATGGCCCACCCATTAACAAAGGTGGGGATGAGTTTCTGCTTCTGAGTTTCTACTTCTTTTTTTAGGGGAAATATTCTGCCTTTTTAGTACATCCTAAAATATTTCATTTTCCTAGGAGAGGGGGAGTGGGTTTGAACTCCCAATAGTGTGTTGTGTGAAACCTAGAACTAAGGAGAAATTTCTTGACAGAACAATCAGTGGAACGATTTGCCTTCAGGAGTTGTGGGTGCTTCATTAGTGGAGGTGTTTAAGAAGAGACTGCACAACCATTTGCCTGAAATGTTATAGGGTTTCTTATTTATTTTTATTTAGTTTAGTTTGTCAAGCATGTATGAGAAAAAAGTGTAAGTATGAACATGACATATAACATAAGTATAAACAGGTATAAGTATATAATAGAGTACAAATAAATGGGAACAGTAGGACAGGGACAGTAGGCACACTGGTGTGCTTATGCACGCCCCCTCTTAGGAATGGAGTGAGGTCCACGGTAGACAGTTTAAGGTTAAAGTTTTGGGGGTTTGAGTTTTTTTGCTTGAGCAGGGGGTTGGACTAGAAGACCTCCAAGGACCCTTCCAATGCTATTATTCTGTTAAATACCTAAAATGAGAATAATGTTACCTGCTGTGGAGTCAGGATAAAGAGAACTGATTGCAACTGCTTGAATGGCAGCAGTGTTATATAGGGGTAGCCTTCTACCTATGACTACAATTGAGTCCAAACTTTCTGTTGTTAAGTGAGACATTTGTAACATGAGTTTTGCTCCATATTATGACCTTTCTTGCCACAGTTGTTAAGTGAATCACCACAGTGTTAAATTAGTGGAAGTTGTTAAGTGAATCTGGCCTCCCATTAAATTTGCTTGTCAGGTCACAAAAGGTGATCACATGACCCCGGGATATTGCAAGCGTTATAAATATGGACCAGTTGCCAAGCATCTGAATTTGGATCACATGACCATGGGGATGCTGCAACTAATATATGTGTGAAAAATGGACATAAGTAACCTTTTTCAGTGTCATAACTTTGAACATCACTAAATGCAGAGTTATGCCCAAAAGTACAGTATTTGTCAGTGGCCACTGTCAGTAGAATTATTCTTGACTGTATCTTTTGAGTGATCATTTAGGCCAGATGAAGAAAAGGGTGGGTTGCTGGTTTGTCACAAGTATAAACATCCATGCCTTTAAGTTGAATAGATATGTAGAGTAATTTCAAAACAGCACCAGCAGTTGGCAGACTGTGCCAGCACTGGGAATCTTAAGCTGAGCAGGGTCTTTTGAATGGGGGACCTCCAGCGGATATCAGTTTGTAGGTTAGAATGAGAGGCCTAACCACATCCTGGCAGAATGCAGAGTCTCTTGGTGCTGAGCTAACCTTGCCAGAAACACCTTCCCTATGAAATATCACCAATGCAGACTGACTATATCATTGCAGATCATGGGAATAGCTGTAGGAACAATACACTAGTTCCCAAATGTGAAAATTGAGTTCGTCAAGAAAACTTTATTCAATAAATTTGCCAAGTAGTCTGAATTCATTCAGCACACTAGGTTAAGGTGTGATTGGCAATTTTATGGTTCAGGATGTTTCTTATAACATGCAAGAAAAACTAACTTTGGCTTAACGCTTCATGTTGATTATGACAAAACTTTTGAAAGAATCAGCATGCCTGCAAGAACTCTTGAGCCATATACTTACAAATTAAATTTTAGTCCATTAGGTTATACAAAAGCAGCCCAAGAAGTTACATTTCAGTGTGTGCTATACAAATCCTGAAAATGGGCTTAGCTGAAATTGCTTCAGTTAACTGTGGGTAAGAATCTTACCTAATAAAATTACCATTTTAAAAAACTTTGGTTTTACCTTACCAGCTAAACCTGACTTAATAAAGTATAATTGCTGTTCAGATAACAGGCTATGCCCAGATATATTTGTTGTGGCTTAATTGGATGGCCTGTTCATACATGCTAAAATAATTGTTGGCTTCCTAACATGATTCCCTACAAAGTCATTTTAGTTCAAGCAACTGTGATATGTGAATCTAGCCAATGTGGTAAGCTTATGATTCATTATGTATTGCAGCCCCAGGCAACAGTATATATTAACCACGAGTGCATTATACAAACTCAGCAAAAAGTAAATATGGTTTAAATAGAGAAAATACAGCACCAATCAAAATTAATGTGTCTTAATAAAGCTGGTGGTAGAACTGTTGACTATACTTAAGCAGTTGATTTTAGGTAAGAGTTTTCATACCTCTAATTTGAATAACTGCCTGTGTAACATACTATGAAAACTTCCCCAGGTGTTGTAATAGGGTTTCTTTAATTCCAGTATAAATTACTACCTTTTTAAAAATCAGACTGTAAGAGTTGGAAGAAATCAGGGAGATCATTAAGCCCAACCCCCTATCCAGAAATCAGGGAGATCATTAAGTCCAACCCGCTATCCAGTGCAAAAAACCCCTATTACCTCAGGGGTATCAAACTCACATCGGCATGGTGTTGTCATGAGACATATCACAACTTTCCCCCCTTTGCTAAACTGGACATGGACGTGGCCAGCACATGAAGCACCTGGCCTGTAGGCCCCGAGTTTGACAGCCCTGGACTACACGGCCTCTGAAGGGTGGCCATTCAGCCTGTTGAAACTTCCCAGCAAAGAAGAGTATATCCCCTTCCAAGGCAATCTGTTCCATTGTTGAACAGTTCTCGTTAGCTTTTATTTTTCATGATGTCCGACCAAAATTTACGTCCTCATAATATTAAGGGTTTTTTTGTTGTATTTTCTGAGACTCTAAGAGTGCAGAGAAGAGCAACGAAGATAAGTAGGGGACTGGAGCCTAAAACATATGATGAACATGAACTATGTCTAGTCTAATGAAGAGAAGGACTAAGGGGGTGACATGATAGCAATCTTCCAGTATCTAAGGGGCTGCCAAAGAAGAGGAAATCAACCTATTCTGGGCACCTGAAGGCAGAACAAGAAACAATGGATGGAAACTTATCAAGGAGAGATCCAACCTAGAAATAAAAAGTAATTTCCTGAAAGTGACAACAATCATTGGACGGCTTGCCTTCAGATGTTGCGGATGCTCCATTATTGGAGGGTTGTTGTTTTTTTTAAAAAAAGGCTCGGACAGCTATTTGTCTGAAATGGCATAAGGTCTTTTGAGTGAGCAGGGAGCTGGACTAGAAGACCTCCAAGGTCCCTTTTAACTCTGTTATTCTGGGACAATCTGATAACTGCTTGGTCTTCTATGAATGTAGTCTTCTGCATGTAGTCTTCTCTTTGCCAGGCTAAAGTTTACTATCCTTTGCTTCCTTCTCTTATCACCTTGGTATCAATCCTCTGGATTGTCAATGCCATTCCTAAACGGTGTTAACCAGAACTGGATATAATCATTTAGGTGAGATCTGACCAATGCAAGGTAGAAAAGAATTATGTTTTTTCTTAATTATCACACTATTCTTTTGGTAATGCAGCAGTTGGAAGACCCCTGCTTATTTTGCAGCTGGACCATTGTTCACCAACAAATATATTATCAAGTACAGAAACTACAATAAAGTTAAATGGTACACCATTTAACACTATCCAACTTGACATGGAACCAATGACACACTTGTTGAATATGACTGACTATTAACATAAGCCAGCTCACATGCTGTGAACTTTACTAGAGATTTCATGGGCCAATTAGTCAAATACTTTGCTAAATTCAAGCTAAACTACAGAATTCCTGGGGTCACTGATCAAAAAAGGAAATTGTTCTGGTTTGGCTTAACTTATTCTTGACAAGTCCATGCTGGCTCCTGCTAGAAATGCTCAAAAACCAACTGCTGAATGTTACACAATTATGATCAGTAATGATGCCCGTCTAACTAGTCTGAATTTACCCAGCTCCTTCTTTATTCTTTTTGAAGTCAGGAACACTTACCTTCCTCCAATCTTCTGGGGCTAAACCCATTCATAAATTCTCAAAGGTCAGAGGAGAGTTCTGAAATAACATCCATAAATCCGTCAAGATTTGCTTGTAATAGGACTTCCGGCTTGAGCTTCTTCGGCGACAGACCAAAACCTCCTCTCTGCAAGGCTTTGATCCGTGCTCGCCGCTGGAGCGCCCCGAGCCGGCTGGTTTCGGAGCTAAGCCACCCCGTAGAGGTGGTGAAGAGAGGGGAGACTGCCAGCAGGGTTGAGGAGAGCTGCATCTCTCCTCCCCAGCTGGCCATTACTCCCTTTCCCGAAGGCGGTTGTAGCGGTGGTCAGAAATGGCCACCTCAAAGAAGAACTCGACCGGAAAAGAATGTGCAGGAGGAAGATAAGAAGAGAAAGTTTTGGCTGACTGGGTCAAACAGCAAAAGCAACAACATAAGGTACCCTGGAATTTAAATTAAGTAACATTGTTCCCAAAGAAGATTTTGAAGCTGCGAAGGAGAGAGAAAAGGGAAAGGATTGGGCTTTTTTAAATTCCCTTCCTTATACTGACAGCTAAGAGACTTAAGCAAGAAATTGAAAAAAATCCACTTTGACATTAATAGGCATCTAAGCTGAAAATAAAAGTCAAAGGGATAATAAAGATTTCTGGATATTTAAAAGTTTTTAAAAGCAGGAAAGGAGAAAAAAAAAAGAATAAAAGGGTAGGATTTGGAAAAATGGAGGAGACTGCCTGGAACTAAGGAATGGAACTGTAACTAAAAGGAACTTACAGTGAAATTTCAACAAGATTCCTCAAAGATACATCTTAATTGAAACTTGGTAACAAAATAATAGAACCCCAGGAAGAGAAAGTGGAAAAAAAGAAGCAGAAAGAAACAGCCTTGGATTATTTGGATTACTTGGTGATTTTTGGTTTTTGCATCTGGATGACTAAAATTAACTGGGTGGTTGTTTAAAAGTCTTTAAAATGGTATCACTCTTAGAAGAACCAAAAATGGAACTTAAAAAATGGAAAGAAGATGCACAAGAAGGAAGAGGTTCTTTTGGCTTCGTATTTCAATTCTTAGAAATGGAGATCTGGAACTATGAGAACCAACAAGAAACGCTTGCAGAACAAGAAGATTGGGACAAAGAAGAAGCCATCTTTAATGATCAAATAATTTTAAGTCGGGGGGGGAAGAAAAGGGGGGAAAGAGAGTGAAAGGTTTAAGACTAGAAAAAACAAACAAAAACAAGAATAATAATTTGAAAGAGTATAATATTAGAAAGCAACAGAAGAGGGGATTACAGATGAGAGAGTTAGAAGTAGAGAGACGAGGGGGTAAAAAGGGGAGAGAGAAGAAGAGGGGGAAGAAGGCAAGGAAAAGAAGTTGTAAAAGACAGAAACAAGAAATGGAGAAACAGGGAAAAGATGTAAGGATTGTAACCATAAGCTTGTTTAGAGATAATGGGTGAAAATTTAATTGCAAAAGGGATTCTGCAAAGGTACGTAAGATAGCATTGTTATATTATAAACAGAAATAATTTTAGAAAATATGATTAAAATGATGGATAAAATATTTACTGTAATGTAGTTGAATGTTTGGTAATAAATAAATGAATTAAAATGAGAGAATTAAATGGGAACATTTTTAATTATTAATAATGATTTATAAAAATATAAGTGAGAAATACGGAAAAAAAGAATTAACTATGGAAAGTTTATAAGTGTTCCCAAGGAAGTATGATATTTAATTGAAAAGAAATGTTAAAGATGCTAAGATTTTAATGAATATTAATGATAGAATTGAATTGGAATGGAATGTGTGATATATATATATTTCTTTTTAAGAATATAGTGTGTATTTTAAGAATGTACCAAGCAGAATTCGATTGGAAGTTATGTATTATATTGAATGCTATAATCTTAAAGGTATACATTGAAGCTTAAATAAGAGTTTGAATGGATAAAATTAAAAGATATAAAGGTGTCATACTCCAATTGGTAACTACAGGGAAAAATTTGTTTAATAAGAAAAGATAATATGAAATTGAAAGGACAGACAAAAGTATAAATATAATGATTTGATTGAGATAATTAAAATAAAGTTGAGAAAATTAAAAGAGGGGAATAACTATGTAGAAAATATAAAACGGTAATATGGAATAGAATATAAAAATGAGCATGAAATTGAGTTTGGTGTCTGTATGAAGAAGTGATAACCTGGGACCATGCTTTTTTCAAAAAAGATGTTTTATTTGTATTTTGTTTTTGTGAAAACCCAAATAAAACTTTTAAAAAAAAGATTTGTTTATAATTGAGCTGCTCCTGAGAGAGTTAAACTCATTCATGGTAGCTAGTAATCACTATTGACTAACTTGGGTTGCTGCTTTCCTATCTTAATTGCTCTGCTTAGGGTTTATTTGAAGTTTTCCCTGGGGAAGAGAGAAGCAAAATAGCCATTGAGGAGCCCTTCCCTCTATCATGCTACTGTCCTACAATCTTTTGATCTTTTGCAGGATTTAAACTATTTTCTTACTTTCAACAGACTACTTATCATAATTCCATTTCTCTTTGAGCTTAATTTCTCAAAATTTATAAGAATCAGCAAATCTGCAATTTGTTTTTCCTGCTTTGCCCACATTCTCTATACACTACATTTACACCAGTTTATAGTTGATGTACATCTTGAAATATGTTCATGTTATATTAAAACATTAGACTTAATTTTTTTTAAAAATATGCATGAATATACTAAGTATAATACAAAATATAAGAATAATATAACTAAGATGAGTGTTGACATGAATTATTTTCCATTGTGAACACCTGGCTGCAGCTATATAACAGCCCTCTCCCCCTTCTGCCTTCTGGTGACAAAGCAAATGGAAGAGAAAGATAGTATCTAGGCAGGAATGGATGGCTAACTCTTCTTAAGTTTAATTAATTTTTCCTTCTTAAGTCCTTATAGCAATGGTTCTCAATTTACATATATATATATATATATAAATTTTTCTTCACCACAGACCCTCTTTAAATACCTTTTGTGGCTATAGACTCAAGATTTAAATTTATTTTTTCAAGCCTTCGCAAGACACCCTATGAACTATGACACCTGGGGGTCCGCGGACCACAGGTCGAGAACCACTGACTCTTGTCCTGCAGGATGCTTTCAAATTCTCGAGAATCCTAATATTCTTCAGTCAATTTAAAATAAACTGCTACAGGCAGTCCTTGACTTACACTTATTCATTTAATGACCAAAGTTACAAAAGCGTTGGAAAAAGTGAGTCGCAATTGTTGGAAGAAATATCCTTCTGGGTTCAGTGCCAAGTGGGGAAAAAGACACTGGAAACATGGTGACTGCTTGGGGAGATGGTTTATTGGTGAGCAGGACCACATGCCTGGGAGTTCCTGGGTGAAAAGGGAAGAGATGCTGAGAGTCCCTGGGTTTCATGCCCTGTTGGGATTTGAATTTGAGCTTGTGTTCTGATTGGTTGTCAGACTCCCATGGGGCCATGCAGGGGCGACTTGTAGGCTGTCCTGAGTATCAGGCTTGGTTGAACCTTGCTGGATGATGATATAATGAAAGGGCTTTGGGCAATTCCTATTATGGCTGTGCTTGAAGGAGGTAGATCTTTGTTATGTAGAATAGACTGCCCAAGACCTTAATGGCCCATTGACAAAGATGGGAGGGGGGCTGAGTTTCTGCCTCTCTCAAATTTCTACTACTCTTTTAGGGGAAATATTCTGCCTTTTTAGTATATCCTAAAATATTTCATTTTTCTGGGGGTGGGGTGGGGTTTAACTTCCAACACAACCTTGCACTTATGACATTTACAGCATCTCCAGTCACATGATCAAAATTCAGGTGCTTGGCAACTGGCATGTATTTATGACAGTTGCAGCACCTTGGGGTCATGATCACCACCTGCAACTTTCTCAGGCAGCTTCCAACAAGCAAACAACATAAATCATAATAGGATACTAAATAAACAGCATAGATCAAGAGATACAACAAGTTAGACTCTTAAAGAGTATAAAGAAATAGGTAATAGGACAGATGAGAAGTATAATAAGCACCTATTAGGTGGTTTGACATCCCAAGATATAGACTGTTGTGGGAATTGTTTTAACTCATTGGAGGGGGGGACCTGTCTTTGTGTCTGGTTGTTTTAGCATGCAATGCCCAGTAGTGACATCCTAAGGCAAGGAATTGAAACAGTTTGTGTCCAGGATGTGAGGGGTATGTAGAAATTTTCAGTCCCCTTTCTGGCTCGTGCATTATACAGGTTCTCAGTAGAAGGCAGGCTCGTTGTAATTATTTTATCTGCAGTCCTAACTATCCATTGAAGTCTGTGCCTGTCATATTTGGTTGCTGTGCCACACCAGTTAATAGAGGTGCACATGACTGACTCAATAATTCCTTTGTAGAACTTGTATCAGCAGCTCCTTGGGCAGTCTTGAGCTTTAAGTTGGTGCAGGAAGAACATTCGTTGATGAGTTTTTTTGATATTAGGTGTCCATTTCAAGTCCTTAGATATTATAGAACCTAGAAATTTGGAAGGTTTCTACTGTTGACACTGTGGTCTAATATTGTAAGAGGTAGTAGAATAAGAGGGCTTCTAATATCTACTGTCATCTCTAGTTTTGAGTGTGTTCAGTTCAAGATTGTTCCCACTGCACTGCAGGGCCAGTTGTTCAACTTCCCATTTGTATGCAGATTCGTCATGGTTCCTTGACTGCCTGGATAAGTGAGTTGACTTTTTGCCAAAGTCATTTGCCATTACCTTTTTTTTAGGGCTGAAACAGAATGACTGGCTCAAGGTCACTCAGCTGGCTTTGGGCCTAAAGCGAAACTAGGACCCAGTCCCAATTTTTAGCCTGCTGCCTTATAGAAATAAAGAGTTGCCTTGTGACAAGATGGGCAGCAAATAAATTTAAATAAATAATAAAAAGAAACAGTAAAGCCAACTATAGAAAAAACTGGTGCCATCCTACTCCCTGATGAAATTTACATTATTACACTCTGACCTAAGAGTGAGATTTTAAATGGTCTTCCGAAAATTAAGTGGCGGGGAGGTCAGATCACAGAAGTTATATCTTGTGTACCAATTAGGTCTATTCTTAAATTGGGAGACACAACTCATGGTTACTACTTGATTGGACTACTGCAATTATATCAGGCTGGCCTTGAAGACAATTTGCAAGCTGCAGATGGTCCAGAAGACACTAGCTTCTAGTGTGATCAGCATGTCCTGTACTGGGTGCATACAACACAGCTGTCCTGGAATTTTATGTTCATCCCAGTTCCCTGGGCAGATGGACAGCTATATAAACATGTTAATACTTCCTTTCTAAACAGGTTTCAAAACCTGTTTTGAAATCAAACAGGATTGCTATAGTATATAGCCTGTGCCACTTTTTGTCACTTAAAAAGGAGGAGGAACATAATTTTTATAACACAACCTCCTGACTATGGGGAAACCAGGTGGTTTCTCCCTTTCCTCTGTTGAAAGGTGTCAAAATGCCTTTCTTTCGAGGATTCGATTTTCCCGCTGGGAGAGCTCTGGCGCAAGGATACGGACAACTGCTTGAAAGCTGGATCTTTTTATTTTTCAGGAAGGCGGAGAACAGTGTTCCTGGGCTAGCTAGCTTTTTATGGTAAGTCCCTGATTGTAAGTTGATTTTGTTTGAGTGTTTGTATTTGTGCCTAATGTTTCAAATCCTGTTTGAGTTTGTCTTTATTTCCGCCGGAGGGCAAACTCCGCGGGGTGTGGAAGGCAAACTCCACGGGGTGTGGAAGGCAAACTCCACGGGGTGGCCAGATTGTATTATTGGTTTTCTGTAATCTCTTTTAGTTTTAAGATAGTTTTTCATATTTGTTCTGTGGCAATCTCCTGTCTGTCCCTTTTGTAATTTGTTTTGTCTTTTGTCTGTTTGTTTTGCTTATTTGGTATGTCCTTATCTTTTGTTTTCCTTTTCCTATTTGTCTAGTTTTCTTAATTACTTAGGCTTTTGTCTATGGGGATTCTTTAATACTTTTTATTTGATTCCTTTTCCTATGTAAGTTTGTTTTCTGGCTGACCCGATGCTCCCCTTGGGCTTTTCCTGTTTTTTTGTGACACTGCTGTCTTCATGAAGTTCCCATTCCACACCTCCTTTTTGGCAGGTAGGCCAATCTCACAAGAAATAAATCGAAGCATTTTCATTAAGAGAGGTTGTAAAGCTCCTCTCTCTCTTCCTCCTCTGCACTCAGCAGCTCCCCACAGATCAGTCCTTAACCTTGCAGGCTTTGCAGAGGGAGTGGGAGGTGGTTCTGCAGGTGCACCAGCAGAGTGGGTTTCACAGATGCAGCCTGCACTCCATATGTGTGAGTGGCCGACATGTCACCCATTGCTTGCACAAATGAAGTTTCATGCATGAACCATTCACGCAAGTGGAGCTGCGCGCGCTTGCTGCTTGTTAGGGACCCCGCCATAGAACATCCAAAGATAAAACAAACACTACAAAGTAGTCCTTGCCTTACAACCACAACTGACTTAAAAATGTCCATTGCTAAGCAAATGAATTTTGCTCCATTTTACAACCCTTTTTTTTTGGCACATTTGTTAAGTGATTAGTTTGCTTGTCAAAAGATTGCAAAAGGAGATCAAAGGATGCCAGGACACAACTATCATAAACACATGCCAGTTGCCAAGCATCTGAATTTTAATCACATGACCCCGGGGATACTGCAAGTTGTGAAAAACTGGTTTTTTTTAGTGCCATAATTTCAAATGATTATCAAATAAACGGTTGCAATTTGAGGACTACCTGCACCTTGAAAAGGGCCTGCAGGAGAGATAAAGGAGACCTGGGAATAAAATAATTAGCAGGTGACACATGGCTACTCTACAGATAGTCCTTGATTTACAAGTTCATTTAGTGACAGTTCAAAGTTACAATGGTAGTGAAAGTGATTTATGAGTTTTTAACACTTATGACTGTTGCAGCATCCCCATGGTCACTTGATTTGAAATTCAGCCTCTTGGCAACTCATATTTATGACGGTGGCAAAGATCTCCCGGTCATGCGATCCCATTTTGCGACCTTCTGACAAGCAGAGTCAATGAGGAAGCCAAGATTCCCTTAACCACCTAACTTAAGGGCAGTGATTCACTTAACAGCTGTGGCAAGAAAGGTGGTAAAATGGGGCAAAACTCCCTTAACAACTGCCTTAACAGAAATTTTGGGCTCAATTGTGGTCGTAAGTTGAGGACCACCTCTACCGCTCTCCTCATAACGGACCCCATTAGGAAGGGACCCCGAGACAAGCAAAGGGTCCGTTTTGGCAGTGGTTTGCTTTCCAAGCTCGTTTCAGTTTTCATTTCTGAACGTTTCCTTACCACACCAGGTAACCTCATCAGTAGGATTTTCTTGTCTTAATTCCTCTTTAGCTTATGTACGTTTCAAAAAAGGACCCTTTTGCACGGGACCCACAAGGCAGGAACTTGAATACGGACCCGGACCAGGGTCGTTTTCGACCCTTATTCTCTGGAGGATGATTTCCCTCAGATTTCTTAATCATAGAAGGGTCCCACGAGCAAAACGCCCTTTCCACAGCCGCCCGACTGCCTCAGGCGCGGGCCTGCAGAAATAGCAGCCTCTTGTTTCCCCCGCCCCCACCCCCCTTGTCCGCGCCTCGCTCGAAAAGGGCGGGAAAAGCGCGCTCGCCTCGAGAGCCCCGCCCCCTTTAACGGCCGGCGCCCTCAGCAAGCCGGGTGGGCGTAGCCAACGGGGCGGCGCCCGCCCCTCGCGTCAGCGCGGCGGCGACGACATCGGGCGACCCTGCAGGATGGTGGCTGCGGCCGCGGCGGCGGCGGCGGTGGTGCCGGCGGCGGAGGCTGAGCCAGGCGGCGGGTAGAAAATGGCGGATTTCGAGGAGCTCAGGGTGAGCGCGAGCGGCCCGTCCCGGCGGAGAAGCCTTTCTCCCGTGAGCCCCGGTGAAAGGGAGTGGGGGAGGGGTCTGTCCTCTTCCTTTCTTCCTCCGGCCTCCCCGAGGCTGATGGGAATTGTAGTCCGGCGCCTGGGAGTCGCGCTTCAGGGTCGGGACCAAGCTCCTTTCCCGGTGGTTTTTTTTTTTTTTTAACCCCCCCACCCTCCCGACCTGCGTTTCTTCTGGTCGCCCTCGGACTACAAGACCCATCCTCCTCTCCCTGCCGGACTCGTCTCGGCGGGCGGCTTGTGAGAGCTCCCAGCGGACCCTCTCGGCGCTTCGGAGAGCGGGTGAAAACAAAGGAGGGCTTCTAACCACGTTCGGTGGGGGAGGAAACCCGTGTTTTTGTTTTAAATCACCTCAGGAGGGAGCCGGGACTGAACTTGGCTGCCTCGTCTGACTCCCCCGACTCTTATTTCTTAAGTCACCCCCTGAACTCCCCTTTTGTCCTAAGGGACCCCTTATCAATCCCTCTAATTTCCCAAGTCACCTCTACCAAACCTCTCTCTACTCCCCAAGTCTCCCCTATCAGCCCCCACTTCTTTCTTAAATCTCTCCTAGCAATCCCCCTATTTCCCAAGTGATTCTTAGCAGCCCCCCATATTTCCTTTACTCACCCTAACTCCCTCCCTTATTTCTTAGGTCACCCTGTCAGCCCCCTTTATTAAGTCTCCCCATAACCCCCTTATTTCTTAAGCCATCCCAATTAGCCCCCTTATACTTAGGTCACCCCTATCAGTCCCCCCTTATTTCCTAAGTCTCCCCTAACATCCCCCCTTTATTTCTGAAATCACCCCAATGTCCCCCTTATTTCTTAGGCCATCCCTATCAGTTCCTCCCCCTTATTTCCTTCTCCCCACTAACCCCCTCCTTTATTTCTTAAGCACCGCTATCAGCCCTATCTTCTAAATCACCCCAATCCCCTTCTTTTTAAGACCCCTCTTGGCCCCCTTATTTTCTAAGGCACTCCACCCCTCCCTTATTTTTTATTTCACTCCTGTCAGCCCCCCCCAATTCCTAAGTCAGCTCCATCAACCTCCTCCCTATTTATTAAGTCATCCCTCGCCCACGGTACCTCCTTTGTGTTTCTTAAGACATCTCCTTTCCCACCCCAGCAATGCATTCAGTTTGGCTTCACCTGTGGCCCAGAACGATGAGCTTTTCTGTCCCTTCATAGCCTGCAGCTCCCAAGTTACTCAGTCCACATTTCTCCCTTGCCTCTTTCCCAGCCTCTCTTTCTACTGGTGTTTCGTTCTATGCCAGGCTCTTTTGGCGAGAAAAACAGCTTCGTTTCTCACTTTCATAAAAAGGGATTTTTTTTTTGGAGACTATATTAATTTTTCCCCAGTGCTTAGTATCCACCTTAACCCACTTCTTGGATCCTAATTTTGTTCTTCCTTTGTTGTGTTTTTCTTCTCCCCTCATTTTCAGCACCGTCCTTTTTTTAAAAGCTTCTGTTTTACCCTGCTGGATTTCATTCCCTCCATTGAACCACAGAAAGTACTAGGCTTTCTTTGAGTGTCAGGATCCAGTATAATATTCTACATAGTTGAGAGGCAGTCCCATCTATTATCTGAGACAGGTTTTAAAAAATAGGCACGATTGGGCTTTTATTCTCTGGGTTTATTCGTGGAGTCCTGATGTGAAGATACTTTTCCTGAAGAAGTCTGAAAGCCTTTATAGGCAATCTGCTTTAAATTCATTGTTAGATACAGATTACTGAGCTGAAGATAATACTGATGGGTTATGGCACTTCAGTCTAACAATGCTTTGTAGATTTAACTATAGGTAATTCTCATTTAATGACAGTCACTTAGCAACTGTTTGAAGTTATAATGGGCCCCTCTCCCAAAAGGTACTTAGGACCCAGTTCTAGGTTTCTGAAGGTGGCAACCCTCCTGGTAACAAGGCAAGATTAGCAGCTGCCTTGCCATAAGGCCAGTTTATATATTTATATTTATTTTTCACACTTCTTAATCTGCAGTCTTTTCAGACTTGCATCACTCTGCAATCATGTGATACTGTTTATGGGGTTTTAGCCAGAAATTGGCCTTTTCAGTCAGTTTCCAGGAATAAACACCCATAGGAATGCATTGACTCGCTTATCAACTGCCACGTTTGCTTAACAACTGTTGCAAAAAAAGGTTGTAAATCAGGTTGGTCACAAAGAGTGTCTTGATTTACAACTGTCATGATTTATGACAGAAATTCCCAGCTCCATTTAGGTCATAAGTCAAGGACTACTTGTATACCACCACCTCTTGTATACCTTATGACAAGAGTCTTCAAACTTGGCAAATTTAAGATTTGTGGACTTCAACTCCCAGAATTCCTGAGCTAACATGACTAGAGGAAGGAATTCTGGGAGTTGAAGTCCACAAGTCTTAAAGCTGTCAAGTTTGAAGACCCCCTGCCTTATGATTTTAAACCCTTTGTTTTGTTTTATGTCCTGAAGCTGATTGAATAGGGGGAGGGATATGCAGGGTCTAATAGTTATGATTTTATTCTGACTTGTTAAAAGTAATACTTTTTAGTATACAAAATATTTTTATCAATGGCCAAAGAGAGAAAAGAAAAGTACAAGTATGATTTGAAAGAGTCTTCTTGAATTGCTGTTTCCTTTCCCCCAGTATCTTCTATTTGATTTGATTTCAGTGTTTCAGATGAAGCTCAAATTTTAATTTATGGCATAGTCTTTGGAAGGTTTGTTGACCTAAGAACTGTTAAAAGGGGAAATTAAGATGTTATAATTTAACAATACCCTCCATATCTATTCAATACTCTTAACTGAGAATTCTGTCTTGATTTTTTAAAAACATGTTTTACATATTTGGTTTCTCTCTCCATTGTTGAAAATTTCTCCCTTGAAACATTAAATGGCAACCTGACATGTTCAGTATCGATTAACCAAATAATACTGTGTACCTAATTTATTTGACTATAGAAATGAAGAGACGGTGGTTTAAGTTTTGTAATGTAAAGTACTTGAAATTGCAAAAGTATATTTCTACTCATTTCTTTTGTCATTTATCACAGTGCTATTATGGCCATGCTGTGTTTTGGGGTAATTGCATGTGCACGGATAACAGCTGAGAACTACTCAGATTAAGGAAGACTTTTCCCAGGGTTGCATTGTAGCTGTAGAAGGTGGCCATAGAGGTGCAATCCTGGGAAAACACACCGCTTCTTTAAGGAACTGCTGACAGGTGCTGTGTGTGAGAGATCCTTGGTATTCTCTGAGCTTGGTTGCTTTCTTGCATACCTTTCATTACTCAAATTAAGTAGCATGAATCCTAGCACTGATGGTAGGAGTAGCACTAATGATTTTACCTAGCTTGGGTAATTAAACTTATGCAAGAAAACAATCCAAGCTCAGAGAGTACCAAGGATCTCTCATTTCAACCCTGAGCTACAAATATTCTTTATTGGTGCTGCGTGTATTTCTGCATACCTGAAAACACCAATTTCTCTTAAAATCGAAATACTAGACACCATCCAAATAATATAAAGTCAAAGTGGAGATGAGATTAGACTTTACAAGAAGATAGCAAAATATGTCCCCAAAATTCCAAGAGAAATAAAGTTCAGAAGTTGTATAAATATGTATTATTATACAGATAGTCCTCACAATGATTGAATTAGGGATAGGAATCTTCATCGCAAAGCACCACGGGTATAAAGTGTGACATCATCTGACTGATACCTGGGGGCGGGGGAAGCGGTACTAAAAAAAATAAGAAAAAATATATGTGTCTCTGAAAACACATCAGAGAAGACTGGAGAAACTTAGAAAACTGGAGTATAGTCTAATAAAAAGCATTAGGCTCTTTCCCATGTTAATTAATGGGGAAAGCCAAACTTAAAAATTGGGAAAAAGAGAATGATAAGAAAAGGAATCAGACGGAAGCAGGGACTTTGTACCTGTTGGTAGATGATGAAGATGTAACATTCTCTGTGTCAAGAGACAAAAGCCATCTACCACAGCATCCCCAACATTTCTGATTTTGTGCATCAGGGGAGGGAGGGAGGGAGGGAAAGAGAATGATAGGCAACCATGCTTGCAACTCCATTTATGCAGGTGGCAGGCACATGCACACGCCGCTCACACAAATGGAGCTGCACGCATGCACTCGCCCCCTTCTTTTGCAGCCTGGTTCCAACTGAGTCAAGGCCTGTGGTAATGGGCTGCAACCCAGGGATTATGGACCCCTGATCTACCAGATGTAACCCAATGGTAATATTAATAGTCATAATATTTGTTAACATTGTTTGATTGCCAAGTGCTTGAATTTTGATCACATGCCCATAGCAATGCTGCAACGGTCGTGTGAAAAATAGCCATAAGTTATTTTTTTCACTGCCTTTATAACTTTGAACAGTTGCTAAATGTATTGTAAGTTGAGGACTCCATGAGTGTATATGAAAGTTGATTGTCATTAGAATAATGAGACTAGATTGACAGTTATGAAATATGGAAGATTGCAACTGGGAATGTAAAAAGGAATAAATGAGAATGTGTTGGCAAATGGAATGAATGAAAATAGATGCATGTGAAACAAGAAAAAAGAAAGGATGTGATAAATCTCAGCATATGGTGCCATGAAGTTCCTTTCCACGTGAAGGAAAGTGTAGGTTTTATCATGAATTAAAGAGCAAGTGCATACAACAGAAATCTGCTGTATATCTTTAGATGTGGTAGAAATATGCTGGTAGAAATAGATATATTTGTGAGAGTTCTATGTTAAAAATGAAAAAAACCAGAAATAACCTAAGGAAAAATATAACAAAGAAAAGCAAGAAGCAAACAACTGCAGGAATGGAAAGTATGAATTCTATATTAAAACATAATAGATGACAATCTCCCAACGAACAATGGAAAATGTATATAAGAAAAAAATATGGGGGATGCTTTCAACAGCATGGAAAAATGATATCACCCAGTGCTACAAGAATGTGTGATGCAAATGAGGAGGATGAAAAAGGATGATTGGCGGGCCTGTGATTGAAGAAAAAGAGCATATAAGGAATGCTGGAAAAGTGAGAGAAATGAAAGAAAATTGTAGAAAGGATGTTGCATGAAGAAAGAGAGCTTTGATTCTAATGCAAAGAAGCCCAACTTCCTCTTTTCCCATCTCCCCACAAACCATTAAATATAAAAATAATTTCAATTGCACAGAGCTGCCCAAATTGCCTGGTTAAACTGGAAGAACTACAGGGAAACATAGGACCCAAGGCAGCAAATCAGGATAACTTATTGAAATTGGTGTAAGACCTAAACATATTTTGCCATTCTTTAAGCCAGAGTTTGCCAGGATAAAAGGCCGGAAACAGAAATGATAGTAGATAAATAATATGGACGAGAACTGAAAAATAAGGAAGCTTGACCCTTGATTTTTGACATTTTTTGAAAACCAATTCAGATTGAAATAATTCCAGGGAGAGGAAAAAGAAATGCCATTTAACTTATCTTTCCTTAATATCACCAATACTTACATTTTCTGCATCAAAAATAAATAGATGACTTATGTGTTTGGTATATTTTCAGTTTCTTCTAATAATTGCTTTAGGAAGTTCCGTCTTGACTGCCCACATACTGTCAAGCTGTTCTTATTAGCACCTGAATTTAATCAAGCATTTAAAAATAATCATTTTGTGCCTTGCAGCATAATATAGAATGGAATTACAATACTCTGAAGTGTCCCCAAATTCTTGAGAAGAGGTTTTGATAGTGTAGAGAGAGATGGAGAATTGCCCCCTCCAATTTTATTTCTGGAAGTTTTTCTCTAGGTGGGGATTTCCATCATTTACAGCCCAACCCACCTCACAAAGTGATTGTTATGGGAAAAATAGGAGGAGGAAGGTGTGTTGGATATGTTTGAGTTATTTGTAAAATAATAAAGATGGGATACAAATGCAAAAATAAAATAATAACACCCATCTTTCACAAGTAACTCTGAGTAGCTTACAGGATTAAAAACAACTCCCCCCCCCCCTTAAAAATATGATTCCCTGCTCCCTGGGCACTCAAACAATGAACAATTAATCACCTGTGGTAACAGAGCTTATCTCCACCCTGATTGGGGAGCAGCCAGGTCTCCGGTGCCTTATGGAAGGCTCACAGGATTGGGGGCTTCTGAATCTCCAGGGAGGGGGCTAGGCTGTTCCACAGAGCAGGTGCTGCTACCGAGAGGACACGACTCTCAAGATGACATTGTTTAATAGAAAGGAACTGGAGCACTTTACAAGGTTTGCAATAGTGGCAAATATCTGTAGCTCGGGTGTAGGATGAGGGTGAAGGTTTGTTTTCCAAGCTTGTGGGTTGGTTTCCAAATGTTTTGTTACCAGGCTAGGTAACATCTTCGGCATTTATGGGATGTCAGTGTTTATAAGCGCTTCAGGTGTGGGTGTGTCAAGGGAGGTCTCTTTACCAGGTCTCTGGAGACTCTTAAGGCCAATTCTCGGGAAGCGTTTAAGGACAGATTCTTATGGATCTCCAAGAAAGGGAGATTTCTGACTTCTGGGGTAACTTCGCAAAGCCCTATCATTCATTTGTTTTTACTATTGGAACATTGCTTTTAGGAAGAAAATTCTAGACCTGGGATGGGACTCCTGTAGCCCTCCAGGTGTTGGTGAATTACAAGCTTTGGTAGCACAAATTAGCAGACTCGGTGATAAGGAATGCCAGAAGTTGTATTTCGGTAATACCTTGAGGAATAGAAGATAACTTTTGAAAATGGAGGTGGAACAATAAAAGAATATTGTGATAGCCACTGTGGTTGGATTTTGTGGTTGGAAACTGACTTGCTGTTTCTCAACTCTCTGTAAAGCTAATGCTATATTTTCAGAAGGTCTGCAGTCCTTAATTAGGACCATTTGAATTTACAACCTCACTGAAATAAGTGACTTACGACTGGTCCTCACACTTAAGACCGTTACAGCATCCTTGTGGTCACATGATTGTGATTCAGGTTCTTGGCAACTGGCGGTGGTTGCCATGTCCCAGGATCATGTGATCACTATTTGTGACCTTTATCAGCCAGCTTCCAGCAAGCAAATCCAAAGGGGGAAACTGGATTTGTTTAACGACAGTGTCAAAAAAAGTTTGTAAAATCAAGCATAGTCATGTGCATGACTCATTTGGCAAAAGGTGTTCTGGTTCCAATTGTGGTAGTAACTCAAGGACTATGTGTATTCAGTGGAAGGCCGAATTGTGAAAGATAGGCAAATACTCAGAAGAGTAGGTACATTTAGCCGTGAGAAAATTTAAGGAGATAATCTTGTGCTCTGTTTTATTTATTTATGTATTTATCAAATAGAATTCCACCTCAAGCCACTAGTTTAGTGTTCCAAAGAATGAATGCAGATTAACTGATACATTTAAGCAGATTATATAGCTTTCTTCAAACTGTGCTATAATCACAAATATCCTGCATGGAACAAGACGATGGGTATGAGACACCCTGTAGCTATAAAAATCTGAAAAACTGTGAAAAACAGTATAGTTTTAACTCTGTGCTATAAATGTGTCACTTCATTAGAACTTACATTTTACTTTAGTGCTGCTATTGTGGAAGTTAATGTTGCTTGTTCTATGAAAAATTATACTTACTGAGAGGAATGGGTGGAGTGTATGTGTGAGGCGCAGTTTGAGTAGGGCTTTTAACTCCATCCCATTTGCAATACCATCGCTATTTCAGTGACTGAATTGGTTAAAAAACCACCCCTAAATTGTGAAGGTTTTGTTGCCCGTATATGGTATGACACAATATTATGATGTAAATAAAACTTGATCATATTTATTGTAACTTTTTAACCTAGGGCTGTCAATCCATCCTGCCACTGCCCATCATTTCACCTATTCTTGATCTGTTGTTACTCCTAGAATATGGTATCAAGTTTTCGGGTGTCTGAACTGCAAGTGTTGCTGGGTTTTGCTGGACGTAATAAAAGTGGGCGCAAACATGACCTCCTAATGAGGGCTCTGCACTTGCTGAAGAGCGGCTGTAGCCCAGCAGTTCAGATCAAGATCCGGGAACTCTACCGGCGCCGCTATCCCAGGACAATTGAAGGCCTTTCTGACTTGACTGCTCTAAAATCTTCAGTTTTCAACCTGGACAGTAGCTCTTCTCCGGTGGAACCTGACTTAGCCGTGCCCGGATTGCATCCCGCACCTTCAACCTCGGTCACTCCCCAATCTCCTTCCTCTCCTCTTGGTTCAGTGTTACTTCAGGACACCAAGCCTCGTTTTGAGATGCAGCAGCCGTCCCCGTCAGTTCCTCCAGTGCATCCCGATGTTCAGTTGAAGAATCTCCCTTTTTATGATGTGCTTGACATTCTCATAAAACCTACCAGCTTAGGTAAGTGTGCAAAAATAACGCGCGTTCGATACAAAGCTTAGTCAGGGCAAAAAATAATGAGGTGATGTGCCAAACTGGTTTGCCCTGATTATCGTTTCCAATCCAGACAGAGACTAACTTAGAATTGCTTGCTTGTTAATAAAGGATCAGCAATCCTCTTTTATGTATCCTATAAAAGGAGCTGTACCTATAGTATGGTGTCCCAATAGCTATTATATATGTATATTTGTTTTCTTAAGTTTTCGAGGTTACTTACATGTATGGTATTCAGCTTTGTTTGGGTATTTTCCCACGTCGTCATAGTTGTGCTTTTAAAGTTGTAAACGTTTGCAGAATCTCATCTGCCATCATCAGGCTTCTGTATGGTGTTTGTCTGTATAAAGCTGTACAAAGCTGAATACCATACATGTAAGTCTGAAAACACACACACACACACACACACACATGTGATATATATATATATATAAGTTTTGTGGTATTATATGTATGGTATTCAGCTGTTCAGGCACGTCTACAGTTGTCGCGTTTGTAGAATCCATCTGCCATCATGCTTCTGTATAGTGTTCATCTGGAGTAGTCAGAGCCATTTCTGTTTTAAATTTGGTGCTAGCCTACTGCTGTGCCAGAATGGTTTTTTCTTATTCTCATTGGTTAGGAGTCCTGGTCTGTGTTTATTGGTCTTGGAGTTGTGCTATGTTCTTGTTTGGTGTTTCTAATATCTTCTGTCTGTTTTGTAGCATTCTTTTTTTTTTTTGTCTTGATTGGCTGGCAACATTGTGTTACCTGTATTGGAGGCTTTTAGTGCGGCTTGGCTTCAGATAAACGGACGGCAAACACCTGGGCACAAACAGACCTGATACCCCCGATACCTCTAGCTCAGATACACCCCAATCAGGCACACAGATGAAACCTAGCTTCCTAATAAATGATAGCCGTCCGTTTACCCGAAGCCAAGCCACACTAAAAGCCTCCAATACAGGTAACATAATGTTGCCAGCCAATCAAGCCAAAACCTACAAAACAGACAGAAGATATTAAAAACACCAATCAAGCAGAACACAGCAAACTCCAAGACCAATAAACACAGACCAAGGCTCCCAACCAATCAGGATGAAGAAAAAACCATTCTGGCACAAGCAGTAGGCTAGCCCCAAATTTAAAACAGAAATGGCTGTGAAAGCCTGACCCACAGACGAACACAATACACAAGCCTAATGATGGCAGATGAGATTCTGCTGAAATGTCGCAACAGCTTTAAAAGCACAACTATAATGACATGGGAAAATACCCAAACAAAGCTAACACACACACACACACACACACACACACACACACATTTAAATACAGGTAATCCTCGAGTTACGACCACAATTGAGCCCAAAATTTTTGTTGCTAAGTGAAACATTTGTTAAGTGAGTTTGTCCCATTTTATGACTTCTTGGCAGGGAATTGTTAAGGGAATCGTATTTGTTAAATTAGTGATCCTAGCCTCAAGGACACTGAATAATAAAGCCTATGGGACAGCTCTTCAGATACTTAAAAAATTCCTATCAAATCTCTTCTTAGTTATCTCTTCTGAAGGCAAAGCATACTCCAATCTTTTAACTGTGTCTCATAGGGCTTGGTTTCCAAAATCTTCGGCACCTTGCTTGAATTTGTCACAATTCTCTTTGAACAGTGTTGCAACAGAACCAGAAACAGCACTCCTGATAGATGGAATGCAGCAATTATTTTCCATTTAAAAAATGTGCTCTTGCCATTTGCCTTTTTAGCCACTACAATACAGGTAGTCTTTGACTTATGACCACATCTGAGTCCAACATTTCTATCGCTAAGCAAAACATTTGTTATATGAATCGGAAGTCAGTGCCTTTTTCTTTCCTTTTCTCTCTCTACATTATATACATCTTCTTTTCCCTCCCCCTTTTCTTAGTTTTCCACTACTTTTTTTTCTTAGTATTTTATACTTTGATAAACTAATAAAACATTGTTATGTGAATTTTCATCCATTCCATGACCTTTCTTGCCACGAATCACTGCCGTGAGTCACTGTAGCTGTTAAATTAGTGACACGGTGGTTAAGTGAATCTGGCTTCCCCATTGATTTTGCTCATAAGAAAGCGGCAAAAGGGGATCCCCTGGGACACCGCAACTCTCATAAATCTGAGCCCGCTGCCAAGCAGTTGAATTTTGACCCCGTGGATGCTGCAACGGTTGTGTGAAAAATGGTCATAAGTCACTTTTTTCAGTGCCATTGTAACTTTGAATGGTCACCAAATGAACTGTTGTAAGTAGAGGACTACCTTCACTGGCTTATGTTTAACTTATGGTTGACAAGGATGCTCATATCTAAGCGTCTCCTCAATACTTTCATTTAGATAATTAACAAAAATCTTGGAACAGCACAGGGTCCCTGACAGAAATCTGTTGCTTTTTATTTTAATACATCCATCCAAGATGAAATGCAGCCATGAACAATACACATTTCGGGCATTGTCATTTAGCCAACTGTTACGTCCGTTTAGCAGTATCATCTACCCCATACTTTAATTAAAGAATATCATTAAGCAATCTGTCAGAGGCTTTGTTGAGGGCCAAATACAATATGTTTATAGCATTCCCCCGATCTACCAAGCTTCATTTTTCTCCCAAGATTGAAAAAGTGCCGCTTATTCTATCGAAGAAGGAGATGAAGTTAATCTGGCAAAGATTGTTTGCTACAATTCCCATGCTGGTTTTTAATTATGGCCTGCCCATCCATGTGCTCACAAACATGCGGAACCTTCCCCAGGATTGATATCAGGTTGCCTGTCTGTAGCTTCCTGGGACCTCCCCACTTTTTTGAACATGGAGACAACATTTGCTTTCCTCCAGTCTTCCGGGACTTCTTCAATCCTCCAAGAATTCTCAGAGATTAAAAGAGTGGGCTTTTGAAAATCAGATTTTCTTTTTCAATAGTGAGATGCAAATAGTAACGGCACCACCAACAAAAAAAGAGGTGGTGATTATACACTGCAGAAAGAAAACCAAATGATTAAAATAAATTAAAAGAGACAAACTAATCCAAACTTATTGTTAAAGCTTATTAAATCTGGACCATACACAGACATATTGCATTATCTTCTCATTTTGAGAACAAACTTCTAAAATACCAATAACAAATCAATATTAATATCAGAAGAATTAAGTTTTTTAGAAGATTATACTTTCAGACCTGCAAGGGTCTGACAACGTATTTTTACAAGAAAGTAGTATTAGCTCATCTGCTTGCGATTCCCATTTGGTTTACCCCATGAAGCCAACACACACATGAGTAAACACATACAATTTTGAAGGACTGATGAGAGCTTAGTAAATGCCTCCAGAACCACAAGTCTGAGGCACGAGCTGCTTTCTCAGGGTATACCTATTTCAAAGTACCCTGCCCTTCACACAGAAAAGACAACTTTCCAGAGAGCTACCACAAACTTCCCTTGGGAACCCAGAGGTGCTTTATCAAGAGGCAGCTAGACTTTCTGGTTTTTTCCTTGAAGACCTTTCACTTCTCATCCAAGAAGCTTCTTCAGCTCTGACTGGATGGTGGGGAATGGAAGGATTTAGATTCCTTGCAGACAGCTGGTCGTTTGCATTGTTTCAGAGAGTCGTTGAGGGCACTTGGAGGTTTTATCTGTGTCCTCAGGGCCACCTGAGTGGTGCAAATGGGTGTGGAATCTTCTTGGAACTGCTCAAAGGACCTTGTTGTAGACTGGAGATAGATGATGTCATATCCCTCCCCCTCTGTTGAGAGGGCTGTTCAATTTTGACCTAAATGGCCTCTTTGACCCCTTTTTTCAGAAGAAGCAGTCTTTATCTAAAATGTGGACTTTGCTGTCTTCAAATGAGTGGCCTGTGTCTTTTAAATGGAGGTGGACTGCTGAATCTAGTCCTGATGAGTTTGTTCTCCTATGTTGTGCCATGCATTTGTGAAGTTGTTTTGAAAGTTGCCTCTCAAAAAAACACCTTTGGGACAACCATGACCTGGATGACTGAGTATCTCCATAGACATTCTCTTGGGAACATTTCAATATCTCAACTTTCCAGAGATCCCTGCTAGTCTCATGGATCTGAACCTGATAGTCTGTTGATTATCTTGAGGACAATAGAAGCCATTGGCCATCCTTTCAGAACTGTTGTTCACATGAGATGTTTCATCCTTCAGCTATTCTTGTTTGAATATCTCCTATGATATACCTTCCCTACCTTCCAGATCCTGGAAGGTATATACCTATACCTTTCAGATCCTGGAAGGTATATACCTATACCTTCCATGATCTTCAGCCCCACAGCTATCTCAGAGCTAAGCTTTAGTGCCTACTACAGCAACTTCCTTGTAGCCTAGCCCAAGTATGGACCTGACTTCCATTGCCATCCATTTTCAGAGCCAGTTGATAATAAGACTAGTGGTTCAGTCCAGAATGGACCAATTCGCCCAGGCCAACTCACTGTCAGACAATTCAAGAAATATAAAAATTGAATTAACTTAAGACAGAACCATGACCAGTAATAATAAAATAAATGTGATCAGAAATACAAGAGTTACAATAATTTTGACAAAAACATCACTAATAATAAAATACCTGAATGAAATAATTAGTACAATCTTGAATTGTCTTGCGGCGAGTTGCTCACAGCGACTTGGCCTAGACCCAGTTCAGTCATTTCTGGCAGTTTCTTCAGTATTCCTGGATGTAACCCATTGAGGCTTGGTGATGTTAATTCATTTAATTAGCTCTCTCTTCAGAGGGTTTTTTTTTGGGGGGGGGTGTCTGTTTTTTTGCGGGGGGGGAGAATCTCATTCCCCAGTGGCCTATCCATGATCAGCTAGGTTTCAGTTTCACTTCTGAGAGAAGATAGGCGCAAACCAGAAATTAAGTTCTTTTTTGTTACCATGTCCATTTTTTCCTCATAACAGTCTCAGTTTTTCACAAGCCTCAGCTCATTTCTGAGTTTTCTGACAGAGTTCCTACCACTATGTATTCTTTTGCTACGTTCTCATCTGCCCATCTCTTATATAAAGCTTTTTTTCTCTGCCCAGTACAATCATTAAAGAATTACGTCGGTCATCAAATGGAGCATCAGGTGTGTCAAGCTACTAGTTATAGCCTGTAGTAGGCCTCAACTTGCTTCCCGTTCTGCCTCCCACCCTATGCTCCTCAGGAGTTCCCCATGCCTCAGCCTGCTCCCAAGATGGCCACCCAGCCATGCAGAGGAGCCTAAAGAAGCTACTATCCAAGGCCCACAGGCTGTAACTCCTCTCTGGGTGCTGATAGCTTATTTAGGCTCCCTTGCATGGCCGAGTGGCCGGTCTGGGAATCCTGAAGGACGGAAGGAGGCCTTAAGGTCCTGTGATGGCTGGGTGGCAAATAGTGATAGCCCTTAGACTTATATACCGCTTCCCAGTACTTTACAGCCCTCTCTAAGCAGTTTACAGAGTCAGCTTCTTGCCCCCAGCAATCCGGGTCCTCATTCTACCAACCTCGGAAGGATGGAAGGCTGAGTCAACCTTGAGCCTGGTGGGATTTGAACTGCGAAATCGCAGGCAGCCGGCAGGCAGCCGAAGTAGCCTGCGGTACTGCTTTTCTAACCACACCATGGCTCAAAATACCTATCCTCCATCTGCCAGTTGCTTCTTTTGGCCAAGTTTGGGCTTCCGTGCCTGGCTGAATAGTCAACCTGGGAGCAGGCTAAGACCCGAGGAACCTCGAAGAATGGGGAGTAGAGTAGCGGGTTCCTTGGGGATAGGGGAGGCCCCGTGGAGGCAAGCCTGGGCCTGTGTTAGTCCTCCAAGGCCCTTCCCCACTTTCAACACACCTGATGCTCTTCTTAATGGCCCACATCATTCTTTAATGATTGTACCGGGGAGAGCAGGAATGGCAGGTCGTTAGGTGAGAAGCCAAGGACTGTCACAACATGCGGCTACAATGGACAGATGCCATTACGGTTGTATCTTGTACAACCAGCTGTACCACTTTTTTCTTTCCTCCGTTTTGGCTCCTATCTCTGATTTTCCTTCCCACCATATTATTCTTCCTTAGCTTTGGGTCATCTCTCCCCCATCTCTTCTTTCACTTAGTGTGCTCCCCGCCTTTGACCTGCTATCCGCTGCTTGTTCACTTTTATTTATCTGATCCTGGCCAGCAAAACCTTCAGTCCAGAGATATCAGGGTATAAATGATCAGGGAAATTGAGGAAACACATTACACATTCTAGAAATTAATTTTGAAATTTAGCACAGTTCTGAATGTGCTGATTATATGGTTGGAAAGCAAGTGTATATAAGATATGCCATTCAAAGCCCTTATCCTACATACTTAAGTAGGTATATAGCATTCTGTATCTGGATGTGTTTTAAATATTTATTATCAATGTAGTTTCTTAGCCATCTGTAAGGAGAAAACATTTTTCTTGGTTAATACTGCTTGCAACTTATCACTCCTCTGTTATGATTACTTTAAAGTTGTGAGCTTAACAATTTCCCGAAGAATGTAAATACAAATGTTTTGGGAAAGGATAGAAGTATATGAGTTTTAGAGCTTTCTCAATGCACAGGTGATATTTATGTGTTGAAGCTTTACTGTGCATTGATAATTCCTTGTAAGGTTCGACATGTTTTTGTATCAATAAGAAAAAATTTCCTGTATTCAGCTCAAAAGATCTTTTCTCTCTCTTTCTCTTTAGTACAGAGCAGTATTCAGAGATTCCAGGAGAAGTTCTTTATTTTTGCTTTAACACCCCAACAAGTCAGAGAAATCTGCATTTCCAGGTAATAGCAGAAAGCTTGGACTGAATTTTCCTATGCACAATTTCGTATCATGAAAAACTACCTTAGACATTTTATCTCCCAATACTTGCTGGGTATTAGGCATTTTGTGAATTCTCTCAAAGCAAAATGATTGCTTCCTTGTGTTTGTTTTTTTATATACAATGCCTGTTCTTTAGTTATAGAATGTTTATTATATGAATGCAAACTGAACCGTAATTGGATTAGTAGGCCATTTAATATTTTGTTGTTCTGTACGATATCTGAAACTCCATTATATATTGCTGGGACATATACCTATAAAAATGATATATACATATTGAAATAAAATTAACCATTAATTTATAACAGTTCTCATACATGTCCAGGAAAACAGGCTTTGAT
This sequence comes from Pseudonaja textilis, assembly GCF_049901715.1. Taxonomy (NCBI): domain Eukaryota; kingdom Metazoa; phylum Chordata; class Lepidosauria; order Squamata; family Elapidae; genus Pseudonaja; species Pseudonaja textilis. The sequence goes on from NC_141991.1 coordinate 248,080,808, forward strand.
ACATCAAAAGAGTGAACAGTATCAACACAGCAAAGCTAAACTCTAGGGGCAATTATTTCCAAAAAAAAGCAGGTTTTTCATTACGGTTTCAGAGATTCACACTGATGGAAGTATCACTCTTTGTTGAAAACCTCTAAGCTCACAGTATTTCTTTTATACTGTTTTAAGGCCTTTTCCTCACTACAACTTGGATTGCCCAAGAACCTCTGGAACTATTGGTTCTTCAGCAACATTTTGCAAGCTTCCAATTAATATGGCCCCTTCCTTGTTTTAATTTTATTTGTTCCTGTCTTTCAGCTCTGCTTTATTCTTTCATTTTATATTTTTATTCATCCTCATTGGAGTTTCTTGCTTTTTGCCAGTGGGCATTTTTACGCCTTCCAATGGAGTTTATGGCTTTGAGTTTCTGTAAATGTGTAACACATGACAATAAATTCACTCTACATATAGGCATCCTCTCTGTTTGAGCTATTCAGAAAGGGGTATGTTGCTTATTAAGGCTAGACAACAAAAGCAGGATTCATCCATATGTCTCCCGGCTTAAATGGGGGCGGGGTGGGGGTAAGAGTTTTTGAAATTGTATGATCCAGTGGAGAACATCTCAAGAAACAAGCATGCAAAACAGGAGACCGTGCCAAGATTTCTTATACACTGCACTGACCACAATGAATAGTGGCTTAGGTAAGAGACCCCTATATTCTTACAGGCCAGTTTTTAAATCTAATTTTCTTTCAATACTGCGGCCTGACTTTTTGTACCTACACCACAAGTATACATCCTGTTTGGGCCACAAGAAAGGACTTAATTGCAAACTTGTAGTAGGTAATTTCCGAGCAATCCTAGTGAACTGATGAAAGCATCCAGTTTCAATAGACCTAATCAAAAAAGGAGGGAATGGTGGTAATTGTCACTGAATATTTTGATTGGTTGTTCTGGGGCCAACTTAGCCACTGCTGAAATAAAACCATTAGACAAGAATATTTGTGGCTCAGGGTTGAACTGTGGGGTGCTCCTTGGTGCTCTCTGAGCTTGATAGGGTTTTTTACAGACATTTCATTACCACACTTTAAACCTGACAATCAGATCTTTTGGTTCCTGAATGTTTTACTCAGCAATGTCAGAAAGAAGGTTTGATGCAAAAGTGAAGCCTAATAAAGGAGAAGATTTGTAGCTTAGGGGTGCCATGAAGGGTCCTTGGTGTTCTCTGAGCTTGCTTGTGTTTCATTACCCTAAGAAACATGCCCAATGCTAAAGCTAGCACGGATGATGTTACCTAGTTAAGGTAATAAAACATTTGCAAGAAAACAAGCTCAGAGAGCAGCGAGGACCCCTGGAAGTGAATCCTACATCTCTGACCAGGCGCACTTAGCCTGCATCTTCAGTCCCATATGCAACTGATAAGGCCACGATGAGTAACAGTCTTATCACAGTTAGTCATGAAGTCCTTAGGTTGCAGTTGCCCATGGCTTCCAATACGACAGGCTAATGTTTAAAATGTGGTCATTCATCCTCTGAGACTTCATATCTCTGAACAAACCTATCAACTTTCTTCATTTATTTCTGCCACTGGGGAAGCTGGTTGTATGTTGTCTGAAAACAACTAGCCGTGTGGGGAGAAAACTGCCTTTGTGAATGCATCTTCAATTCTTTATTGAAGCGGTGGATCATAACACTGGCCGAAGCAAGTTCGTGTTGAAAGATGGAGGTCGGAAAAATCAGCTTTGTCTAAACCGTTTCTATTTCCATTGCTACAGGGACTTCTTGCCCGGAGGCAGAAGAGATTACACAGTGCAGGTTCAATTGAGGTGACTTCCATCTTTCTTACGATAACGTATCCATAGTGCCTTCTTTTAACTAGAATGAATGGTAACTTAAATTCATGGACTGAACAGATTTTTCTTTTGCAAATAGACTGTGCCTAGCAGAAACAAGCTGCCCTCAAGAGGATAACTACCCCAATAGTTTATGCATAAAAGTGAACGGGAAGCTCTTTCCATTGCCGGTATGGTTACTAAGTTATTTTGATGTATTTATTATTTTTATGTGTATGGGTGCCCACCTCAAATTCATGACTGGGTGACTCACCATGTTAAATAGAAAATACAAAAATATTTTTTAAAAAATCAAATGTTTGCAATTCTTCTGCCTGAAACTGAACTTTGTTTTGTCTTTGTACTTAAATCTCCTGGATGTAACATCATACAGCAATAGCCCTTAGACTTATATACCGCTTACAGTGCTTTACAGCCCTTCTCGAAGAGGTTTACAGAGTCAGCATATTGCCCTCAACAATCTGGGTCCTCATTTTTCCCACCTTGGAAGGATGGAAGGCTGAGTCAACCTTGAGCCTGGTGAGAACTGAACTGCCCAATTGCAGACAGCCGGCAGTCAGCAGAAGTAGCCTGCAGTACTGCACTCTGACCACTGCGCCACCATGGCTCATGTAGACCGGGGGTTGGGGTGTGTGACCAACACTGGCATCTTTAACACCTGTGGACTTCAACTGGCTGGGGAATTCTGGGGTCTTAAAGTTGTCAAGGTTGGATACCCTGATGTAGATTGTCCACTGGAATATTATGGTCTTTTCTGAAGACAGTTAATACAAGAACAATTCTGGGAACAGACAGAAAAGAAAGAAAAAAAGAATCCTACGATTACAAGTAGTCCTCAACTTACAACAGTTCATTTAGTCCATTTGAAGTTACAACACTGAAAAATATGACTTATCACCATTGTTCACACTTACAACCATTGCAGCATCACCAGGGTCAAATGATCAAAATTCAGATGCTTGGCAGCTGACTCATATTTATGACGGTTGCAGGGTCCTGGGGTCATGTGATCCCCTTTGGCGACCTTCTGACAAGCAAAGTCAGTTTGTAAGCCAGATTCACTTAACATCCGTGTTGTTAACAACTGCAGTGATGCACTTAACAACATCATAAAATGGGACAAAATTCACTTAACATCTGTCTCACTTAGCAAGAGAAATTTGGGGCTCAATTATGGACATAGGTCGAGGACTACCTGTATTTGCAAAAAATAAGTGAATACCGTTTCTATAATTATCTTTGCATTTCTTGTTCTGGTTTTCCTTTTCTACACAAGAAGAGAAGGGCCAGAAAGAGATATTTCCAGGGCTGCCTATAACCTGTGATGGTAATGTTTGAAATAACCTTGTAACTCCAGATGCTTAAGGCATTGTGCCATTTTTACTGTCCCTGAATTAAATCATAAGAACCGCAGCCCTTACTTATGTGGGAATGAGCTCCAGGGGAATACATCCACTCAGTTTTGTACCAAATACCTCGAAAGAACTAAGCACATACTTAATGCTTCTGCAGGCATCAATTGAACCTGTTCATAATTTTAGATGAATGTACTACACCACCTATTCCATGTTGTGAGGGAAAATACAAGGACAAAAGAGCATTAGATAACATTTGCTGCCTTGTGTTATTTATAAAAGTTATTTATAAAATATATGATGGGGGAAATGCCGTGTTTTTCAGGGATATGCACCTCCACCTAAAAACGGAATTGAACAGAAGAGGCCTGGACGTCCCTTGAACATTACATCATTAGTTAGACTTTCCTCTGCGGTGCCAAACCAGATTTCTATATCCTGGACATCTGAAATAGGAAAGGTAAGCTGTAAGATGTTTTTCCCCCCCCTTTAAGTGACTGTGCTCCTTTCTGTACCTGCTACAGACCAGTGTTTCTCAACCTTGCCAATTTTAAGATGCGTGGACTTCAATTCCCAGAAAGCTTTGCTGGGAATTGAAATCCAACCATCTTAAAGTTGCCAAGGTTGAGAAACATCGCTGTAGATTAAAGCTGAGTGTATTAATTCTTCACTACAGAGTAGAACTCACTGATTCTTTTATGATTTTCCCCCTGTAGAATTACTCAATGTCCGTGTATCTCGTGCGCCAGCTGACTTCAGCAATGTTGCTACAGAGACTAAAATTGAAGGGTATTAGGAATCCTGATCATTCTCGGGCACTAAGTGAGTAAAGCAGTTGTTTCATGCATATGGAAGCTGTTATTGGGCTCCAGGTTTTTCCAGCAAATGTACTCCGATGAAAGTGGCTGGATAGTTCCTTACCAAAGTATTCTTGGGAGTTCCACATAAATGTAGACATTTCTGTTATTGTCTTAACAAGGTTGTAGCCGGAATAAAATGATGTCTTTTGTTTTAGAGAAAGCTGAAAAGAGATGAAACATAAAACAGACTAAAAAGTTTCCAGGCAACCTTTAAAATGCAAAGAGATTATATAGATAATTTTCAGCTTACGATCATAAACTGAGCCCCAAATTTCCATTGCTAACCTATTTCCCCTCCAGATGAATTAATTGTACACTGGGAGGCAAGCTTTTGTATGGTGAGGTTTTTCAAAAGTTATACCACGGAGCTTCATTGTTTTTTTAAAAAATATTATGTCCTATTTTCTAATGATAAGCAGGTAAAGCAGAACTTTTATTAGGCACTGTATTTAATCTGACAGTCATTCTGCATTTTTAATACTTCTCTCTCTTTTTCCATTTAAAGTTAAAGAAAAACTCACTGCTGATCCAGATAGTGAAATTGCTACAACCAGTCTGCGGGTATCACTGATGTGCCCTGTAAGTAAAATTAAGGAGAAAGTCCTCTTGACTTTTCTCTCTTTTTTTTTTTTTTGGATTAAGCTTTTATGGGGAAAATAAAAACACATTAACCATGGATTGCTCTGCTTCCAGTTTTATGTAGAATGTTATCTGGAATGTATACTTTCTGCTTGGAATTCAAAGTTTCCTACAATAACAGAAATAAATAGGTTGTCAAAAAAAAACCCTTCTTTGTAGCAGCCCCTCAAATATTGGAAGACTGCTTTCATGCCACCCCTTGTCCTTCTTTTCATTAAACTAGACATACCCAATTCCTGCAACCGTCCATGGTATTTTTTAGCCTCTAGGCCCCTAATCATCTTTGTTGCTCTTCTCTGCACTCTTCCCATTTGGTCTTAATTATCAGTACAAATATATATGGACTGGGTGTGGAATTCTGAGAGTTGGAGTCCACCCTTCTTAAAGTTGCCAAGATGGAAAAAAACATTTCTCCAGTAAATTAGACGCGTTCATGCAGTGGCAGGACCTCCATTGTGGGGAATGCCCTAATTTAGATCCTCGCATTTGGGAGGGATTTGACCGTACGTCCAAAACGAGGGCCTTTCCGTTTCATTTCCTGAGAATGGAATTTCTTTCTCTTCCTCCCCGATTGGGTCTCCAGCTGGGGAAAATGAGGCTGACCATCCCCTGCCGTGCCGGCACTTGTACTCACCTGCAGTGCTTTGATGCTGCTCTCTATCTTCAAATGAATGAGAAGAAGCCGACCTGGATCTGTCCCGTGTGCGACAAGAAAGCGACATACGAGAATCTCATCCTGGATGGGTAAGAACCCAGATAAAGGGCTTCCTTCCAAGCCTGTGGGGCGGAGTTTTATATGGCTGCTCGTGTAATCCATGTCTTCTTCGGATTACAAAAAGCAGTTGAGCCACAGTACTAACATTTCCCGCATATGTTAAATGAAAGACAGTTTTAAATATAAGGCAGGGTTGTATTTGTTTTTTAAAAAGGAAAGAGTAGACAGGTGGGAAAACGCACACAAAAAATAATCCTTGCTCCCTTATGATTCCTTTTAATAACTCTGTAAGGTGCAGCGAACATATATCCATGTTCATTTGTTGTTGTTGTTAGTCATGAAGTCGTATCCGACCCATTGCGATCCCATGGACAACGTTCCTCTAGGCCTTCCTGTCCTCTACCATCCTCCAGAGTCCATTTAAGCCAGTGGTTCTCAAACTTGGCAACTTTAAGACTTGTGGACTTCAACTCCCAGAATTCTTCAGCCAGCTGGCTGAGAAATTCTGGGAGTTGAAGTCCACAAGTCTTAAAAGTTGCCAAGCTTGAAGACCTCTGATTTAAGCTCATGCCTACTGCTTCAGTGACTCTCTCCAACCACCTCCTTCTCTGCTGTCCCCTTCTCTTTTTTGGCCCTCAGTCGTTCCCAGCATTAGGCTCTTCTCCAGTGAGTCCCCTTCCTTCTCATTAGGTGGCCAAAGTATTTGAGTTTCACCTTCAGGATCTGGCCTTCTAAAGAGCAGTCAGGGTTGATCTCCTCTAGGAGTCGAGCATCTGACAGAGAGTGGGAGTGTGGCTCCGGTAGGTGTGGGAGAAACTGGGGAAGGGCACAGTCCAGCTGGGCATTCAGAGGAAGACCCAGGCCCACCCCCTCTTCATCCTAGGACATGCAGGGAGAAACGGAGAAGGGAGCAACATGGGTTATGGGGGAGAAAAGGGCCCTGATTCCCTTCATTAGCTGCAGTTGGGAAATCAGGATTTAAAAAGGGCTTTTGTGCACAGGATCTTGCTGGAAGTGTGAATTATCTTTGTCAAGTCTTATCTGGGTCCTGGCTCCTCTCAACTGTGTGTGTTTCGTTATCTTTTGAAGTCTTCAATCCCTTATCATGTCCTGTCTCGTTAATTCCTGCAGCGTGGTTTGTGGTGGTTTTTATTTATAATTTATATGTACTTTGGGTTCGGACTGAATTTCTTCCCTTTAAAAACTGTTCTTGGGACAATTTTTTTCTCCATAACTGGACATTGGGGGCCAAGTTGGAGGAATTAAAGGGACTTTACCTACTTTTGTGACTTTGTTGCTTTTGTGCCACATCCCAGGTCATCACATATATACTATATACTATATACTATATTGTTGTGATTGGAAGGATCGGTCCTGTAAGAAACTTTGAATCTGATGACTGTTAGATCGTGGATTGACGTCAGAACCAGGAAACGTTAATCTGAAGGGCAAGCCAGTTAATTAGCACGTTGCCTTAATGGGTATAAAAGGACACAGCTGAGCTGGTGCCTTTTGCCAGAAACAAAATGTCTATTTTGAATGAGGACGTTACTGCAAAGAGATCTCTGTTTGTTTGAATTTTGAAGGGGAGTCCTAACAGTTTCTGCCAGCCTTTATCTTGTTATTTCCTACAGTTTGATTTGATTGTGAAACGGCTGCTTGTGTTTGTTCGTTTGAATTTCCAAGAGGAGACATAACACTATATATATAGTCTTCAACCATTTACAACCATTCGTTTAGTGACCATTTGAAGTTGCAACAGTACCAAAAAAAGTGACTTACAAGACACTTTATCACACTTTATCACTGATTCAGCATCTTCATGTCACATGATCAAAATTTGGGCACTTGGTCATTGGTTCCTATTTATCCTATTCATGTGATCACTTTTTTGCAACCTCCTGACAAGCAGCAGGGAAGCCAGATTCACTTAACAACCCTGTGACTAACGTAACAACTGCAATGATTCATTTAATAACAGCGGCAAGAAAAGTTGTGAAATGGGGCAAAATTCCCTTCGTAACTGTTTTGCTTAGAAACAGAAATGTTGGGCTCAGTTGTCACAAGTTGAGGACTACCTGTAGTGTGTGTGTGTGTGTGTGTGTGTGTGTGTGTGTGTAGCTTACTAGTAGTTCATGTGAATAATAACCGTTGGATATGGGAAGGATGCTCCCGGATGTTACCTAGGAAAGTATCTGAATGATTAATGGAATCACTCCGGTCATGTTTAATGTGTTGTTTTCTAGGCTCTTTATGGAAATTCTGAATGAATGTTCAGATGTTGATGAGATCAAGTTCCAGGAGGACGGTTCCTGGTGCCCTATGAGGCCCAAGAAGGAGCCTTTGAAAGTCGTAAGTCCACAGTGCCCCAAAATAGAAAGTAAGTAACTTGTAGGGTATTTGGGTTTTTGGGTGGGGCTGGGAAGTTATTCTGCTGATCTGGGTTGAACTTGGTTGGCTTTTTTGAAAGACAGACCTTATCACCCGCTTCCTGGAGCACAGCATGGTTAACCGAGGCAGAGGTAGAAGGGAATGCCCCAGTTGGGCCTTTAGGTTTGAAATGGGCTGCTGGCTGAGGCAAGTGGCTGCAGCCCTGAATATTATAATATATTAAGAGAGGAACTGCTGTCTTTAGAAAGCTTACTTCCTACTGGTGGGTAGAGAAGGTCTCCCCGAGTTCCTTGCTATTTCAGGTGGTTTTCTTTCTTTCTTTCTTTCTTTCTTTCTTTCTCTTTCTTCTTTCTTTCTTTCTTTCTTTCTTTCTTCTTTCTTTCTTTCTTTCTTTCTTTCTTTCTTTCTTTCTTTCTTTCTTTCTTTCTTTCTTTCTTTCTTTTTTTCTTTCTTTCTTTCTTTCTTTTTCTTTCTTTCTTTCTTTCTTTCTTTCTTTCTTTCTTTCTTTCTTTCTTTCTTTCTTTCTTTCTTTCTTTCTTTCTTTCTTTCTTTCTTTCTTTCTTTCCTGTCTTTACAAACATCCCAAGGTGGCAAACATATCTAACACATCTTCCTCCTCCTGTTTTCTCCACAACAACCTGTGAAATGGGTTGGACTGAGAGGGATTGGTCCAAGGTCACCCAGCTAGCTTTCATGGCTAATATGGGACTAGAATTCACATTCTCCTAGGGATTGGTCAAAGTCACCCAGCTGACTTTCATGTTTAAGACGGGACTAGAACTCACAGTCTCCTGCTTTTAGCCTGGCGCCTTAACTCCTAGACCAAACTGGCTGCTATTTTCACTCTTTTTACTGACATCTGTTCTAAAGTCCACAAACACTCCCATAAACTCTTTAATAAACACTCTTAATAAACACTCTTTAATAAACTCCACCTGCTTGTAATGCTTTCAGCCCTCTCCCCCCCCACCACCACCCCGGGAGAGAAGCCTTCTCAAATGAAGGAAAGTGGCTAAGAGCACAGATTCTGTTCTGACTTCATGGCAAATAAATAACCCCATACAACTTCAATTAAAAGCAATCTGAAGAAAGACAAATGAGATAGGGAAACTGGATGCCTGTCAAAGGGAAGGGTGTTCCATTGAAAGTAGTCTTCCTCTTCCACCAGTTTCCCCAAGACAGGTAAATTGGTTCTTAATCCTAGTTCCTGATCCGTTATCCTTTCTCACAAGGCAGCTATTTCCACTTTTCCTTTAAAGACAAATGTGGAAGAGCAGTGTTGTTTAACCACAACTGTAAAAGATGACATCACTGCAAGACATCTCAGTGTTAGCAATAGCACTGAAACTTATATACTGCTTTACAGCCTTCTCTAAGCAGCTGTAAAGTGGTATATAAGAGCTTTTGCTCTGTATGTTTACTGCAGGGCCCCCCAAACTTGGCAACTTTAAGGCTTGTGGACTTCAACTCCCAGAATTCTCCGGCCAGCTATGCTAAAGAATTCCTCAGCCAGCTATTCTCAGCCAACCAGCTATGCTGGCTGGAGAATTCTGGGAGTTGAAGTCCACAAGCCTTAAAGTTGCCAAGTTTGGAGACCTCTGGTTTACAGAGTCAGCCTATTGCCCCCTGTCAGAACTGCAAGGCTTTAATATAATTGTGCCCAACTGTGTCCCATGATGGAAGTGGATAGGATTAATTTTAGTGAGGAAAAAGTAGCAAGTTAAAACAATATCAATGTTTTGCACCTCAACTTTGCCAGTATTGTGGGTTCTTGATGCTTTCAGAGCTTGGTCGTTTTCTTGCAGACATTTCATTATCCAGCTAGGTAAGGTTACCGGTACTAGAAGGGAGTGGGGTTTGCTCTCTGTTTATAGACCCAGTGGCTTGTTCTGTTAGTGTTGGTGGGTCCTCATTTGACTGACCTCAGAAGGACGGAAGGCTGAATCAACCCAGTTGAATTACAACGGCTGTCTTTTATCTCTTCAGTCCTGCACTCTCCAGGTTCTGCCATGGTCAGTAAGCAGGGCTCGACCCCCACTGGCGAAGTCAGCAAGAAGAAAGTGGACGTCATCGATCTCACCGTAGAAACTTCGTCTGACGAAGAGGAGGACGCCCCGCCCAAACGGAAATGCATATACATGTCGGACACACAAGCGAGTCCCACCAAAGGGTTGGTTCATTTTCCTCTTTTGTAGGGCTACCCTCGGCATTGGATTGGAGGATTTGGGTTGGATCACAGAGGTCAGGAAGGCTCCCTGGCTTTTGAACCCCTTTCTCAACATCCTGCGGGACGTTTTCATGAGAAGATAATTTATCGTTTTCATTTTCTACATTTTCAGCTTAGAAAACAAGTTTAGCCAGGCGAGAGCCTAAGAGGCCATTGTCACAACTGATAATCCAGTTTGGATCAAGCTTCTTAGTTTACCAATAGTTCTGGTCGGCAGAATGGTGCAGCAGGCCGCCCAGGCTGAAAATGAGGTGTGGAGGGGGCTGCTACCAAGGCCCTCTCGCCCCCTTTTGGCTAGCAGAGTGCTGCAGGAGGTGTCTGTCACACACACACACACACACACATGCACACACACACACTCCCCCCCTTCCCCTGGCCAGCCCGCAGAAGACAACTGCAATCCTGATCTGGCCTTAAAGAAATCCAGTTTGACACCCCCGTTCTAAAGGGAGACCAAGCTGAAGCTGTGCAAAGAGGATGCTGTTAGCTTTCCCTCCTCAGATCGCTTCTGACATTGGCAATTGCCTGCCCTTTTTGCAAGCCCTTCATCCTTCCACAAGGATGTCCTTGTGATTTGCTTTATCCCACGCTTACATTTCTTTCCAGAGCTCAGCAGTGGTTTTACTCTAAAATTAGCCACTTTCTAAGAAAACCCTCATGGCTCTGGGACATTAGAAGATCCTGCGGCATTGGTTTTCCAGGAAACAGGGTTTGGTTTCATGGTTTTTATTACTCATAAAGGAGAATATTTGTAGCTCGGGATTGAAATGAGAAGTCCTTGGTGCTCTCTGAGCCCGCTTGTTTCCTTGCAGATGTTTCATTACGCAGACTAGGTAACATCATCCGTGCTAGTCATTATTTATTAGTCATTTAGTAAAGGCCTCTCTTTCTTAAATTATAGCTTTGCATTTTTAAAATATATTGAGAGTTAATTGTGGCATTAATACCATAATTATTAATTATTTTAATTATGGCAGTATAGAAGAGTGATTAATAAAATCATTAATTGGGGACTTCTTTTGTTTAACAGATACAAATTCAAAATGACAAAATGTATACATTTTCTCATGCTTTGGTGTGATACTGTACAGGTAGTCCTCAACTTACAACCACAGTTGAGCCCAAAATTTCTGTTGCAAAGCGAGACATTTGTTAAGTGTGTTTTGCCCCATTTTATGACCTTGCTTGCCACAGCTGTTAAGTGAATCCCCGCCGTTGTTAAGTTAGTCACATGGTTGTTAAATGAATCCGACTTCCCCATTGACTTTGCTTGTCAGAAGGTCGCCCAAGGGGATCACGTGACCTCAGGTCACTGCTACCCTCACAAATGTGGGTCAATTGCCAAGCATCCAAATTTTGATCATGTGACCATGGGGACGCTGCGAAGGTTATTAAGTGTGAAAAATGGTCATAAGTCATTTTGATCAGTGCTGTTGTGTCTTTGAATGGTCACTAAATGGACTGTCGTAAGTCAAGGACTCCCTGTACTGTAGTGCAGAGCTCCCCAACTTTTCTGGGTTGTCTGCCTGGGGAGGGGGAAGAGAGGCAGGTGCCTTTATGTGCGCATATGGGCTCACGGTCGGGGCTGCACACGCACAAAGCAAGCGCCGGCACCAGCATCCGGGCAATGCTAGTGCCTGCATGATGCTAGCACAAGTGAGGGGGTGTGGTCACAGCAAAACTAGTGACATGCGACAGTTGTGTGAGTTAGGGCGTGTGCTCGCAGCGACGCCAACGCCTGTGCAATGTGACTGCAGGGTCATGCGGGCACCTATGCACACTGGCCAGCCATTCATGCAGCCCAGTGGCCAACAGACCAATGGCCTAGAAGTGGCCCACAGTTTGGGGACCTCTGCTCTAGTGAGCTGACGGACACCCCTGCTCTAGTGAGCTGTTACGTGGTAGATTACATCTCTTTCTGGTTAGTTCTGGTTTATTTTAATGTTTCACCTGCTTTTTTTCCCCCAACCAGCGTCCTTGTGTATCAGCCGGCAGCCGTACGAGTGCCAGGAGTCAGCACGGTGGATTCTACGGCCATCGCCCCATCATTAACGGACTACTCTGTACCCTTCCACCATCCACCAATATCAAGCATGTCGTCTGACTTGCCTGGTAGTACATTTTTAGTTTTTTGTTTTTTTTAAGTGATTGAGATTGTGGCTAGAATGACTAACAGAATAGCAGAGTTGGAAGGGGCCTTGGAGGTCTTCTAATCCAACCCCCCTGCTCAAGCGCAAGACCCTATGAAAGTAAGATGTTGACGAAAACGTCTCTCTTCTCTAGTGAGCTGTTCTGAGCACCCAAGCCAGGGTAATGCTTCCATCTGCTGCTTGATAGGCTGAGCAAAGTTCTGAAGACCTGCCTCCTTGACCCTTGTCCCCAGTTGTAGCTGAGCCTGTCTTTTGAGCTAGACGTGTTCTTTGGCTAGGATTCTTGGAACGCTACTCATTTCACTGGTTTTGAATTGTCTACGGTGAGAATGCAGCCCTCTGAGCAGTTTGCGATCCCTTTCCAGCCTTCAAAGGTATTGTTAAAGACTCTGACAACCTACACCATTTTTTTCCAGCTGGCCGTCGGTTGCAACCGGCCCTTAACAGCGGGCCGTAGCAGTGCGAAGAGCGAGAGCTTGATTCTGCCGCTAAAGCCTCTTTACGGCCAGAGGCGACATATCAATAACTGTCCTGAACAAGAAGCACGTTGGCACGATTCCACTACTCAGCGCAACTTTTCTGAGCTCCTTGAAATTCTTTTAGCTCATGCCAAGTCCTCCCTTAACTGCCGACGCCATTTTGGTACTCTGATTTTCGCGCCGAGACTTGTAACAGCTGGCGTCATTTTGGATTTAAATTTCACGCCGAGGATTTTGACAGCCGGCACCATTTGGCATCGACCGAAACCTTCCATTGAGACAAAAGATTCCTTTACTATTTTCCCAATTTTACTATTGAGGCTTTTCACAGCTTGCCTCTTATTCCAAATAGTCCTCCAAGGCAGCAGAGAAGGATGAGAAAAGGGCCCAAAAGGCACTGGAGAAACAGCTGGAGAAGAGTCTTCAAGAGGCTGAAAAAAACAGGCAATTGGCTTCTCCAGTAGCTGCGATACCTTCTCCCTGCCCCCTTCCAGCCCCTCTTCTGGACCTGACGGACTCTAACAGGGGCAGAGACAACCTGAGAGCCCAGTTTGGTCACCAAGGGGAGCACCTGAGACGTTCGTTCCTCAGGCCCCAGACCCAGTCATCAGCAACGCAGTTGATCCAATTTTCCCTGTTTCCCAACAGGGCAAGTGGCTCACCAAACTAAGAGACCCAGGTTAGCGCCTGAGGCTACCTTCACCCCAACTGCAGTGGGGCTCCATGCAGAGGAATTCCTACCTCAGGACATTCCCCCATCTATGAGGTTTTGGATATTGGAGGCAATCAGACATGGCATCACCGCTGTGGTACAACAGATCTGCCAGGCGAAGTATTGGATGTCAGCCCCTCTTCAACACCAGGGGCAACCTCAGTCCATGCAACACAGGGTGAACCTCTGTGATTTCCAGGCACCACCCCAAGCCATCCACCCGAGGGCAAATTTTCCCGAATTTCAGATGCCTCCTCACCCCATGCAATTCATGGGAGAACCTTCAGAAGGCCAAGATCCTGACTCTCCAGTGTCATCCGAGGACACTGATTCCTCCCCGTTGGAGACAGAGGGCCAGCTAGACAAGGATGAAGGGCCAGACCAGACCAGCTAACATTTACAGGACTGTTCTGCCCGCATCTTTTTGAGACCTTGTTCAAGGCCAAAAAAACGCATCCCTTGACATCCCTGCGACTTATTTCAGAGCCATCCTTGACCTCAGGGGAGTCGGATGGCTTAATTTTCTCGCAACCAGTTGCAGAGGGGGAGGTCATCCCGGTTCCTAAGATGTTCATGGATATGGTCCAACGACAGTGGACCTTCCCGGGCACCTATCCCAGCCCTACTGGCTACATTAGAAAATGTTATAATTTAGCTCCTGACCTGGCACGGTTGCTTCAGACTCCCGTAGTAGATGAACCAGTGGTGGCCCTAGCAGCTTCCTCCACTGTCCCCAGCAAGGTGGAGGATGCTTTGAAAGTGGAGGAAAAGAGGGCAGAACCAGGTGCTCCATAGGGCGCACCAGGCAAATGCCTGGGCCATTAAGATAGCTGCAGCCGCGTCCTTTTTCACGCAAACCTCCCTAAAGTGGCTACGCCACCTGCAGGATTCCATTCTGGCCACTAACATTAGGGCATACCAAGACATCACAAAACTAGTGGCGGCCATGGAATTTTCTGCTGATGCAACTCTGAATGCGGTAAAATTCTCATCCAGAGCCATAGCTTCCCAAGTCACAGCCCATCGTCTGCTATGGCTCTGCCATTGGCAGGTAGATACTAAAAGTAAGTTAAAGCTGGCAACCGCCCCTTTGATGGGAACAAATTGTTTGGGTCCACCTTGGATCCGGTCCTGATGGAGGCACAGGACAGGAGGAAGATATTACCTTCCCGTTCTTGGCGGTTCGACTACCGCTCCGCCCAGTCCTTTCGGAGGGCTTCCTTTCGATCCTCCGACCAAGGAAACAATTTCCAACGATGCCAAAGGTCCTTTGATTTCCGTCAAGGACAACAATCGGATAGAGCGGGTTTCCAAGACAGGAACAGGCGAGGAGCCCAAGCTAAGAGGTCCGTTCATGGCGCTGGGAGTAAATCCTTTCATCGCTCCAAATGACCACCAAACCGACCCATTGGAGGCTGGTTGACCCTTTTTGCCAACCAGTGGGACCTGACCACCTCAGACGTTTGGATCCGAGAGACCATAAGATCAGGTCTCTCTCTAGAGTTTCTCTCCATACCTCCAAATTTCTTTATGCAATGCCCTGTCTCAAGGGACCTCACAAGGAGGGCCCTCATGGAGACCCCGATCTATCAGTTGCTGGACATCCATGCCATGCATCCCAGTGGATCAACATGGGCAGGGGTTCTATTCCCACCTCTTTGTGGTTCCAAAGAGTTCGGAAGGGTGGAGGGCGATTCTAGACCTAAAGCGTCTGAACTGCTTTCTAGTCCACAAGAACGTTCAAGGAGAGCTCCCTGCAATCCATCCTCTTGAGCATCAGGCAGAGAGACGTCTTGACCTCAGTGGACCTGACCGAAGAGTACCTGCACATTCCTATCAGACCTATGGGCAGAAGATTCCTGCGATTTTGTTACGCCAACCACCATTCCGAATACAGGACCCTGCCATTCAGGCTGGCGTCGGCCCCCTGAACCTTTATGAAGATTTTGACAGCCTTAGCAATGTATCTCAGGAGCATGCCGGTTCACCTGCAATGTTACTTAGTTAATATTTTGATACAATCCATGTCTCACCTGCAGGCAGAGATAGATCTACAAACCACGCTCCGAGTACTTTGGGATCATGGCTTCCTGGTCAACCTGGTCAAAAGCCATCTGATGCCTACAACTCGTCTTTTGCACCTGGGTGCCATAATAGACACAGTGACAAGCGAGGGTTTCCTCTCGCTGGACTGACAGGTCAGCATCAGGGATTTGTCCAATTGCATTCGGACTCTTATACGAGTGCCCCTGGCCCAGTTATCTCAACTTCTGGGAAAGATGATTTCCTGTATTGCAACAGTCCCTCGGGTCCACTTCCAGTCCAGGATATTGCAATGGTTTCTGCTCCCATTCCGGAGATCCAGCAGGAACAATTCCATGGCCAAGCTCCTGGTCCCACCAAAAGTTCTTTTATGACCCCATTGGTGTACTTCCAGGAACATCACCATGGGCTGCCTCTTCAGAGAGCCATGCCGATTGACAGTTACTACCGACACCAGCCTCTTCGGCTGAGGGGCTCATTGCCAGTCCCTAGGAGCCCAGGGTCTCTAGTCTCCGACAGAATGAACCTACACCATCAATTGGCTGGAACTCAGGGCAGCTCATCTGGCCCTCCGCAAGTTCCAGCACGAGATCCAGGGACAGCATGTCCTCCTCCTGACAGACAATGTGGCCACAGAGGCCCACATAAATCGAACCGGGGGCAGGGGGCACACATTCAAGGTTCCTTATGAGGGAGGCAGAAAGGCTTTGCCGCTGGGCAGAGAAACATCTCCACTCCCATCAAGGTGGAGCATATCTCGAGACTGTCCAATATTCAGGCAGACTGGTTGAGCAGGGCCACTGTCGACCATTCTGAGTGGCGCCTGCACCCGAGCCTCTTCCGGGAGATGTCGGATTGTTTCAGCCAGCTGATCCTGGGTCTCAACCAAGGTAATCAGGAAATTTATAGAGGGGCCCATACAACATCTGGAGCCACAGTTGCTCCAGCTGGTGCTTGAGTGGAGACTTCTGAAAAGTGAGGAATTCTCCAATAAAGTTATCAAAACTTTAGGCCGCGAGACGTCCACCCACTAACCGTATTAATAATGCCACTTGGAAGAATGTTTGGTGGTGTGACAAGATGAAGATAGACCCCACCTCAGCATCGGTGGCGAACATACTGGACTTTCTCCAAGAGTGATTGGACAAGGGCTCTCCCCAAATACGCTATGTAGGCAGGTGGCGGCTCTAGCCTCATTTCTCTCCTATGGCGATCCACAGTCTCTTACGCATCATCTGAGTATGTACTTTCCTCTGAGGGGCCACTAATTAAGGACCTCCAGTGGTCCATAGATACCCCGCCTGGGATCTAAACAAGGTTGTCCCAGCGCTCACCAAACCACTGTTTGAACTCTTGAGAACTACCAGCCTCTACCTTCTAACCTATAAGGTGGGTTTCCTTGTGGCTATAACCTCCGCAAGGAGAATATCGGAGCTGGCCACCCTGTCGTTGAGGGAGGATCTTTGCGTCTTCCACTCTGATAAGGGTGGTTCTTCACCTAGACCCGGCTTTCATACCCAAAGTCAATTCCTCTTTCCATTGGGCACAGGAGTTGATTCTCCCCAACTTCTGCCCGAGGCTGGCTCATGCCTTAGAGAGGCAATGGCATTCCTTAGATGTGAGAAGGGCCCTCCACATTTATATCAACAGGATTGTTTCCCACAGAAAGATGGCGGCTCTCTTTGTCTCGTTCCAGCCCTCCGCCATGGAGAGGAAAGTCACAGCTTCGATGGTGGACAGATGGCTGCAGTCTACGATTGCAAAATCGTATGAACTACAGAACTTACCAGTGCCCAGAGGAATCATGGCGCGCTCCATCAGGGTGACAGGAGCCTCTATTGAAGAGGGTGGAGCTGGCGGCGCAACGATATGGCATGCGATCTTGGAGGTCTGAGATTGCTGCTGATATCTTTGCTCCTGGACGGTCCTATCGGATCTAAACAGTCCCGAAGAGAAGGTGAAAGTGAAGAGTGCATCCTGTCGATCCCAGGGATACCGTAAAGTCCCTGGTAGATCCAGGAGAAGCTCTTCTTGCCAGCGGCAAAGAGGCAGCCATTAAAGCGGCTGAAGTTGGGACAGCTCCGAAACGGAAGAGAACGGAAAGAGAGAGTGTGCCGGTTTGGTGAGAACTTTTTTTTTTATTCTAAGATCTGAAACGACACCCAAAGGAAAAGAAAGAATCTGTAAAAGTTTTGAAAGAAGTGAATAAGCGGCGATTTTAAACAGGAATGTCAAAGTAATGTTTTTGTTTTTTTTCTCATTGCTGGATTTTCTATATATGACCTTGTATTTTGAAACTGGACTGGTTTTTTCGTTTATATCTATTTTTTTCTTCTCCTTTTTAATCTTGTGATATTTTAAGCTAGAGGCTCCCTTTAGTTATTTCATTTTTAAAAAATACCTTTTTTTTTAAATGAATTCTTATTATATCCTGCTTGGAAAAGGAGGGGGAAAGAAAGTGAGAGCAAATAAACTTTGTAACACTGCCAACTAGAGGCTTGAAAATATTCTATTTCCCTGTGACCAGACAAAGCTGAGAAAGAAAGAACTGAGACTCTTTTTCAAGGACATTGCCATTTGATAAGATAGAGGGAAGAGCATGGGAGAGTATTATTGCAGGTGTTCTTCTGGGTTTCTATCAACAGCTGGAGTCTGGTGTTGAAGTTTAGGAAAAGAAAAGGTGATAAGTCTTTGGAGAAGAGAGTCATAACAGCCTTGGATAATTAAACAAAGTGCAGTGCGCCCTTTTTACTTTTTCTGAGTTGTGCTATCCCTCCTCACCAGCTTTATTGTACTTCTTTTTATCTTTTTTTTTTGTAATAACTATATGGGTTTTTGGCTTTGTTGGAGCTTGTCTTTGTTTTTCTTTTTTTCTTTGGAAGTCCAATCTCTATGTTTGCTTATTATTTTAAAGGGAAAGCCTTAAAAGCCTTTTTTTTCCTTTCCTGGTATTTTTGTTTTTACATCTACCTTTCTGGTTTATTCCTATGTACTTTTTTCTATTTGAGACCTTTCAATTGGATTAAGGTGTTGAAGAACCCGAAGAATTTTTCCTTTTCCTTTTTTTTCTTTTTTTTCTTAAGCCTTTTTTAAATCTAACTATTGATTGCATTAAGGTTTACAAGAACCTGAAAATTTTTTGTCCTCCCTTCTTTTTTCTTTCTTTTTCTTATTATTATTGGGCTTCTTTTTTCTACTATTTTTATTTTGAAATATAACTGGTTACCTCACAATTGGATTAAGGTTTAGAAGAACCTGAAGATTTTGAATTGCTTAAAATGAGTAGGAAATTTACAGCTCCGGGTTCTTCAACTTCTACTTCTTCCTCTCCGCCATCTGGAGGACTACGTTCAATACAGACAATGTTAAAGCAAGAAAAAGAACAAGAAAAAGTGAATGCAAGGAAGAGTCTGCAAGGAATTCAAAATATTCAAGCAAGATCAGAGAATATTGAAAAGAGAATAGAGAACATCGAACAAAGAACAGAGAACATTGAACAAAGAACAGGGAAAACCGATGAAAAAGTGGAGAACATCCAACAAATGATGTTGAAGTATGATGAGAGATTCCAAAAAATTGAAGAAGAAGATAAACAAAAAAACAAGCCTCTATCGAAGAAATTTGTAGGGCAGCAATGTGGTCATGTTGCCCTTCATAAGGCCTTACAGACTGGACATCTTTGCCTCGGCAGAGGCTGCCTTTGGCAGACATGTCCTACAGCGAATTCACACGGTGAGGGACACTCCAAACCAGACAGAAACCCTCCTGTAGGACACACCAGCTTGGATATGTTCCTGGCCTAGATGCTCAGAACAGCTCACTGGAGAAGGGGCGTTGGTTCTTACCTGATAGGCCCATTCTCTGGGAGCTGTGAAGAGCATCTAGCCCCACCCAAATGACCATCTGGGTCTGGGTCTGATCCTGGTCAAGAACAAAGAGCAATGGTGAAGGAAGAACAATGGTGTAATCTAAGACTTCGCCAACACTGGGGACAAGTGTCAAGGAGGCAGTTCCTCAGAACATTACCCTGGCCTGTGTGGTCTTCACAGCTCCCAGAGAATGGGCTTATCAGGTAAGAACCAACTTTTGTGGTATGTATATCGAGCAGAGATTGTCTGCCATGTTTGGTGAGAACCTGTCCAATTCATTTCCCTGCTGATTTCCAAAGTCCAGAATACAAACGCTGATGTGGTATTTGAGTCTAATGGGGAATTTTCTCCTAGCTTGCTTTGACTCCCTTTTCATGCATATGAAGTACATACAAACATATGAAGAACAGTTGCAGGAACTGGGCCTGGCTAGTCTAGGGAAGAGAAGGACCAGGGGAGACAGGAGAGCTGCCTTCCAATATTTGAGGGGCTGCCACAGAGAGGAGGGAGGGGTCAAGCTATATTCCAGGGCACCTGAAGGCCAGACAAGGAATAATGGATGGAAACAACAAGGAGAGATTCAACCTGGAAATAAGGAGAAACTTTCTGACAGTGAGAACAATCAATCCATGGAACAGAAATTACCTTCTGAAGTTTTGGGTTCTTCATCACTGGAAGCTTTCAAGAAGAGATTGGACTGCCATTTATCAGAAATGGTGTAGGGTCTCCTGCTTGGGCGGGGGGGGGGGTTGGACTAGATGACCTACAAGGTCCCTTCCAACTCTGATTATCTGTTGTTATGTTAAATGCTAACTAAGAGACTTCTTCAATTCCCAAGCTCTTTGCTGAGATGTATTGGCCACATTAATTAAACCTATAGGTAGTCCTTGACTTAAAATGGCACTGAAAAAAAAAAGACTTATGACTGTTTTTCACAGTTACGAGCTTTGCAACGTCCCCATAAACATGGGATCAAAATTCAGAATCTTAGCAACTGGTTCATATTTATGACCGTTGCAGAGTCCTAGGATCATGTGATCCCCTTTTGCGACTTTCTGACAATGTCAGTGGGGAAGCCAGATTCACTTAACAACTGTGTGACTAACTTAACAACTGCAGCGATTCACTTAACAACTGTGGCAAGAAAGATCGCAAAATGGGACAAAGCTCGCTTAACAACTACCTAGCTTAAGTAATCGAAGTTTTAAGATCAATCGTGGTCCTAAATCAAGGACAACCTGTAGTTTAGCCAGTCCAAGGTCACTCAGTGGGTGTCATGATTCAGTGAGGTTTTGAATTTACTACTCTCGGCCAATATTGGTAGTCCTCGACTGCAATTGAGCCCACAATTTTTAAAAAATATATATTTTATTATTATTATTGATTATACATCCATATTGTGTGTGAACAGAGTTGGTTCCGGGTATCATTCATATTAATTGAAATCACATTCACAGTATTAGTAATCTCTATCATATTTATCCAATTTAAATCATTAAGTTTTTCAAATATATATAAACAAAAAATGCCTAACTCTTCATCTTTTTCTTCATCTATATCTTTCTTATTCAATCTAAACATTTCCCTATTATATATAAACAAATTTAACTAGGTTTCATTCCATATTAAAATCCAATTCATTCTGACATTGTTTATAGTCTCAAGTTTATCAAATTTATGCAATCCTCATATTATTTTAATGTGTATCTCCTTTTTTTTCCATTTTTTAAAATTTCAATCTACATAAAACAATACGTTCATAGTGTGGCATCAATATATCATACATCTCTCACTGCATATATTCATAATAATTCATACATTCTTCAATATTTATTTTCAACCTTACTCTATCCAAATGCCTACCATCATATCAATTAAACATACCTAGTAATTCCATTATTCAATTTTCTCCCTGTTTCCATTTTGTTTTTGTAAATAAAAAATTCTCATTTGGCAAGCAGTATGGTTCCAGGTTTCACATCTCAATACAAACATGACCATAGTTACCTATTCATTTTATTTGTTTAATTTCATATTGCGTCATTCTTGTCATTATTAAATATTAAATTTATCCAATCCCAATTCATGTTCTCACATCTTATTTTAAAATATCTAAAATTCTCATCTCAATTCTATGTTCATTTATTCAGTTCCAAATCCTGATATATCTCCTTCCATTTTTCTTAGTATATTCTCATATCTTATTTTACAATGTTATCTAAAATTCTGATCTCCTTTCTATTGTCATTTCTCATATTATTTTTTTCTGTCACATTTGTCATTTTATCCGTATCTGTAAATATAATTGTCCCTAGTTAGTAACTCGAGCCAACCACCTTCATTCTTCCTTAATATCAATCTTCCTATCTAGTATAAAACACAAATATATTTTTCTCAGATTCTGCATTATATTTTCTCTATAAATCATCTATACATTACAAAATACTAGTTTCAATACATCCCAACATACTGCCTTGCAGAATCCCCTTATCCCTTTTTTTTCACCCATTATCTCTCACTCTTTGAACAGTGTAGCTTCTTTTCATCCTTGTTTATTTCCTGTTCTTTATTTTCTGGCCTTTCTCTTAATTCCCCTTTTCTCCGTTCTTATTCCCCTTCTTTTCTCATTCCAGTTATTAAACTTTTCTCTCTCTGTCTTTTGATTTTTCTTTTGCACTTCCTTTTTCTACTTTTTCCTTCTCTCTTTAACCATTTTCTGAACCATTCTCCATTTTATCATCCCATCAGACCACAAATTTTTAATTCTAATTCCTTTCCCCTCCTGCTTAAATAATTATTGTTCGTTTTGTCCTTCTAAATTGGTTTCTTCTTCATAGAACTCTTCCCCCTCTGGTTCATTGTGTTCTTGTGTATGCTGAGTCACTATTTCTAATTTACATAATTACACATTTCAAGTTTGATTTTTATCATGTCCCTTGTATCTTGCATATCTGATCTTATGTCTTGTGAGTCCAGTCTTATATCAACAAGTGGCTCTGCCATGATATCTTCTCCTTTTTTCTTTTTCTTTCCTCTTTCTTAATAGCTGAAATCCTCTTCTTTGATAGATATATTCCATCCCAGAGTCTAGTATATTATTTCAGCCAATATCTTTTGAATTTATTTTCAACCATTCATACTCTTGAGTATTTATTCCAAATCTTCTAATTGGCCTCCCAAATTACTGGGTGGTTCTATGACAATGATAAACCCTTCAACTCCTGCCATAATAGCGATAAGAGTGGAATAAACAATCACGCCACAATCAAATCCAAAGGTCAAAAAGTCCAAAGTCCTAGTTTAGTAAATGAAGCTCTCTTTCAGCTTCCCTCACTGCCTTCTTTCCAGCAGATACTTATTTCACTCAGTCTCCCATTTCTTTCAAAACAAAGTCAGTTATCCAAATGGGCCAATTGTAGCATTTACTCAGTACGTAATAATCCAAAATATTCCCCAGCTTCTTAAAAATCTGATCCGTAGTTTGTCTCTTATTCTAGTCTCACAATTTTTGTGATTAAGAGAGACATTAAGTAAATTTTGCCCCATTTTACAACCTTTCTTGCCCTAGTTGTTAAGTAAAATCACTCCAGTTGATAAGTTAATAACCCGGCTGTGAAGTGAATCTGGCTTCCCCATTGACTTTGCTTGTCAGAAATATGAACCAGTTTTCAAGCGTCTGAATGTTGATCACGAGGCCATGGGGATGCTGCAAACGTCATAACTGTGAAAAGCAGTCAGAAGTCAGAGTCTTCAGTGCCGTTGTAACTTTGAAAGGTCACTAAATGAACTGTTGTAAGTCAAGGACTACTTGTATTTCATCTAATGCGGTCCATGATCACAGCATGTCATCTAATGCAGGGGTCTCCAACTTGTGCAACTTTTAAGCCTGGCTTTGCTGGCTGGTGAATTCTGGGAGTTGAAGTCCTCCAGGCTTAAAGTTGCCAAGGTTGGAGACCCTTGATCTAATGTATCCTTTCATGCAACACCATATTTACTGAAGGCAACGTCTTTCTCTCCCTAGGGTTGGATTTTCTCTCTTTAATCCCAGTCGATACACAGGTAAGTAGCTGCTGTGCTGTGTTGTAGCTGTGCCAATTAAACCACACGGCTCCCGCGATTTCTCGGTTATCCAGGCATGTTAATTTAAAGATAGAATATCTCAGGCAAGGAGACAGGTTGTTTAATTTATTGGATTCCTTTACCTGCCCATCTCCAAAAGCATCTCTGGGCGGCACCCCCATCGTAAAACGTTAAGGACAAAAAGAATGAAAACAATACAGAATAAATAGATGTGGCTATTTGAGTAGATTCCCGTTTTCTGGAGCTTTCATCAGCTTTCGATAGCATCAGTCATGGTATCCCTCTGGGTTGAGCGTGGGAAGTACTGTGATGGTTCTTCCGTCATGGCCAGTCCCAATCAATATTGATGGGGGAGAAGAGGAGAAATCAAGCGTTTTAAGATACCAATGGCCCTTGCCGATAGTCTCTCTCCTCCTCTCTAATATCTACACCAGGGGTGTTCATCCTTGGCTACTTTAAGACTTGTGGACTTCAATCTCACAGGGGAATTCTGGGAGTTGAAGTCCACCGGTCTTAAAATGGCCAAGGTTGGACATCTCTGGTGTACAAAAAGCCACTGGGAGAGAAAGTTCATTGCAGGGTTGAGGGATCACTACAACAATGATCCTCACAAGAGTTAGAATTCTTTATCGGCACAGTGTGATTAGATACACAAGAAATGTGTCTCCGGTATATAAGCTCTCAGTGTTTTTTAGGAAAGTAAATGAAAATGGCATAGACATAATTATTGGAACTCCAAGCCTGACAGTTTGTATCCTAGTCTTTTGGGGACAATAACTGCAATTGGGCATTTTCTGTAATTCTGACTAAGGAATTCTGCAGTTCTCAACTGGCAGTTCGTTCCGCTGTCCTTGAGCAAACTGCTTCAGTTGTCTGGATGGTCCCTTCACTTAACTGGGAGAGAGTCAGCTCTCTCCATAGAACCCTAAAATCCAATTCTTCTCCAAAATCGCTTTATTTCTAAGCGATACCGATAATTGACCTCCGTGCCGATTTTGTTTCATTGTTGTTGGGATATTTTTCAGTCATCGGGACTAGTGCAATTGCTTTAGAGGGGACCATTCTTGAAGAACTCTCAGAAGCTAACAGCTGGTCCAGAATGCAGCAGTATTTGTAGTCTTTCTATTAGACAAGCTGTGGTGGCTCTTGGTAGACTTCTGGATGTAATTCAAGGCGCTAAACGTCACCTATGGAGCCCCACTTTGTTTCTCAAAGGGCAAACCTTCATTTTGTCGTCCCACGAGCTGTGACGACGTTGGTATCTATTAAGCAATGCCACCTTATCAGAGTCCAGAGTGCCTTTTCTGTCACAGCAGTGGCAGCAGCAGCCCCCTGAAGATTTGAACACACACACACACACACACACACACACACACACACACACACCGCCTCCCACCCCAGCCAAGCCTGTCTATCTTCAACCAAGCCTCCAAGCCCTGACTCTTTTTCTTAGGCTTAGGCAGGCTTTGGGATTGGTTTTATGCACTTCTATGTCTGTTCTCCTGGCCCTTTAAAACAAAAAACCCTTTGGGTTTTTACTGTGTTTGCATCACGCTCTTGTTTTCGTTTGCTATCTGGGATCAGGAATTATCTAAAGTCTTAGTTAGAGGGGAAAGTGTCAGAGTGCGCACAGCTTTACGACTAGTGAGACAACCCAGGAACAATAATAGCAAACAGAGGTTTGTAATAAATAGTGGTTCTATCTATAAAAGAATATATACTGTATACATACATGTACTATAAGCAGAGGTCAAACCAGCAGCAATTACAGCAGGGAAGGAACACACAGCTAGAGAGATGCCCTAACAGGGCCTCTTCTTATTATACAGGCTCTTAAAGGGATAGCAGCCAAAAACCTTGCTGACTTATTCCCATCACTGCATCAGTGCATCATTGGGGCAGCTGGTCAGCTCTTAAACCACTACCCTGTCAGAAAGGTTCCATAATGAAAGTGTCTCTCCTCTTTAGGGTTATAGACACAGGAGCCTGTTAGCATGATTATTGTTACCTTTATTGTCAGAGTACAACACGTGTACAATGAAATTGGCTAACAGCGTAGATGTGGTGTTTTATGACTGCTTCTCTTGGACTCAATAAGGATGTCTTTTGTCCATCTAGACAAGTGTCCCAGAGGTGCTTTTCCAAAAGGCAGTTGGAGTTTCTTGGGTTTTTTTTTACCCCCTTGAAAGCATTTTGCTTCTCCTCCAAGAAGCTTCTTCCGTTCTTGGCTGAGAAGTGAAAAGTTTCCAAGAAACAACAGTCTTTTGGAAAAGCACGGATGATTGAGAGTCTGCGTAGACAGTCCAGAGCTGCGTTTGTTAACCTTGGCAACTATAAAATGTGTGGACTTCCAAACTCCCAGAATTCCCCAGCCAGGGAATTCTGGGGAGTCGGAAAGTCCACACATTGTGTAGTTGAGAAACACTCCCTTAGCAGAAGGGTGGTGCAATTGGCCACCTGTGGCTCGGATGCGCATGCTGTTCTCCCCGCTTGTATCTAGTCTCTCTTCCTTACCTTCATCATTGTTTGTTTCAAGCAGTACTGTGCTCCTATGTTTTTGGATAGTCTCACCTCGTCCTTGCCAGCAAACACCACCACCTCTGGCAACATCCTCACCTCAGCCAGCCCCCTCGACAGCAGCAGCAGCACTCGCGTTAGCTCTTCGGGCCGGAGCGAGGCGGCCGTGCTCAGCAGCAACAGCGTGAGCAACATTCCGGATATCATCTCCCTGGACTAAAAAAAAAGCTGATGAAAAGCTGGACTGCCTTCTTCGCAGCTTGGAACTTTTTATTTTAAAATATTTATTGGGAGAAGACAAGCAAAGCAAACAAGAAGCTTTGGATTCCACAACTGTTTACGTGCAGATTAACAGTGGAAGAAAACTGACTGGAATTATTTTATTTTTTTTCTTTTCATCTTGGATGTTTCTCTTTCTTTCTCACTCTCTGTGTCTCTCACTTTGTCTCTGTCTCTTTCTTTCACTCTCTCTCTTCCTCCCTCCCTCCCTCCATTTTGGGAGAAATATTTTCCAACAAGCCAGCCTTTCAACTTTATGGTGGTGAAACTGACGCAGTTTTACTCTGGATTCGAAGGATGAATGTGCTAATTATAACTTTGGCTTAGATCTAGCAATAATGTAAAAAAAAAAAAAGCAGTGTTTTAAAATGAATTTAATTACTCGTGTGACAAAAA
The DNA here is from genome assembly GCF_049901715.1 of Pseudonaja textilis. NCBI lineage: Eukaryota > Metazoa > Chordata > Lepidosauria > Squamata > Elapidae > Pseudonaja > Pseudonaja textilis. The sequence continues at coordinate 248,107,352 of NC_141991.1, forward strand.
CCTGCCTTATCCCAGAACTTAAGGACAAGAGGAAGGAGTTTAAATTTTGAGGAATTCTTGACCTTTTGCTGGGACCTGGAAGAAATCCTTTAACGGAGAGGATGCAACTCTGCAAACTTAACAGTTGTATAAATTGTTTGCCTCTTCCCTTCCTCTTCCGTGAGATCACAATCCCTCTCGTAAATATGAATTGGTGTTTCTATTTAGGAGTCTGCTCTCCTGAAACTGCTCAGTTACATGTGCAAAAAAACAAACACCCCAACCCTGTGAGAACTGGGGGGGAAAGTATGCTATGCAAAATCTGTTTCATGCATCTAATCTGTGTTTGTAAAGATGTGAATATGATATTCAGCGGTTAATGTTTAGGATGGGTCGCCTGTTCTCATTAAGAGGAAGGAAAGGGGCGAGGCAGAGATCGCTGCTTCAAATCTTGCAAAATAGCCCGTGCTTCAGGCCTCTGGATGGTTCCTCGGCGTCCTTTTTTTTATCTGCACAAGGATCAGGACATTGAACCACAGTTCACATCACGCTGATCATTGCTACTAGGAAGATTGGCCCTCAGTTGTCTTAAAGAATTGTTTTGTGAGTGTAGCTAAATTAATGAGAAAGGATTGTTACGCTACAAACTTCCATGTTAGAAGGGGGCGGGGTGTGACTCAGTGAAAGAAGCAAATGGATGCTTTAAGCCAGGGGTTCCCTAACTGTGGGCCATGGCCCACTACCGGGCCGCATGAGTGGTCGGCCTATGTGCCTGCCTCCGTACACACACATAGAGCCGCCCCTGCGCACTCATGGGAACGTCGCCATAGGCGCTCACGGCCTCACTCAAGTGCCACGAACATTGTGGGCACACATGCGCTCTTCCCCCACCCACAAAATGACCCCCTTTCCCTCCCCGGCTCCAGGCCGCCAACCCAGAAAGTTTGGGGAACTCTGCTTTAAGCCTCACGAGTAGGGTTTTGTTCTGTTTGTTATTGTGTGTGTGTGTGGCCGAAATGAAATTGCTGAAACTATCCCAGGAAGAGTCCTGCTCAACAGTATCATCCTTGGAGGATAATTTCCAAGTATTTCATAAAGAAGCAATTTCACTGATACCATTCTTATTTCCTCCCCTCCCCCCAAATCTGTGATACTGGGGAATCTTCCAAATAGGTGCCCTCGTGTAAAGTGCTTTCCCACGATCAGGTTTTGTACCCGAGACCCCTGGAGTGCAAGCTTGTTTCATCAGCTACGGCATTAAAAAAGAACCTCTCCGAAGGAGAAGCAGCCACTAACCTAGATTGGAGTGCCCAAATCTTGGCCATTTCTAAAACCCGTGGACTTTTCAACTCCCAGAATGGAATTCTGGGAGATGAAGTCCACAGGTTTTCAAAACCCCTGACGTAGATCAATAAAGAAAAAAACCCAAGAAAAAAAAATAGCAGCCCCTTCATGCCTTAGAGGTCCTGCAAACCTTTTAATGAAACTTCCCGTAACGTTAATATGCATTTTCAGCCAGAGTAGATGAGATTAGAAAAGCTCCAAGATTTCCTTCCTATTTTTCTCCCTACCGTTTGCGTAAAGGTCTCAGAAGTTCTCTTCCCTGCTCTCCCTTTTAACTTCCTTCCTTTTCTTTCTCTTTTATCCAACTGGTGTTCCTAAATTGCAGAGGCATTGCCGGATCAATCTTTTGCTCTCCTAACCAAGTCTTAATATTTATAGAGTTTATCTGGGCCATTTTGACGCCTGAAGCATCCTGCAGGCAACCATTTCCCTTTGGATGTCCTACCCTGAACGACACTGGTTTTGTTATGGTTAACGACCGCGGAAATCAATTTTTAGCTAGCGTTTCATCGATCTCCACGCGACTGCTGGGTTTTTTTTTTTTTTGTATTGATTAAAAGTAATCAATTCTTCTCTCTTTGGTTCAAGAAAAATAATGCTGTTTGCTACTACTTTTGAGATTTTCTCTTCAGTGCTGTTCGAAAGGACTATTTTTTTTTTCTTCCTGTAGTTAATTTTCCTCTTGTTGTGCTGTAAATTCTAAAGGTTCCCGGAGAGATTCACTAAAACTCAGGGGACGTCTCTTGAAAAATTCCTCTTTGTTCCAGAGCTCAATTTCAGGCTTCTGACTCAGTCAAAAGAAGTTTAAGCCATACTGTTTTTATTAAGCGATGCAATTAAGCACATGGAAGGTGGTAGTGGTTGTTTTTTTTAGAAAAAATAATAATAATAATGCCACGCTGGATTGTTTCTGCAAACTTTTCTCCAACCTTTAGAAGCAGCATTTCGTGTGCTAAGCAAGAGACGCTACGTACCGGAGGCGGCATAAAAGCCACTGAATCTGCATAAACTGAACTTGATATGTAATGCTGTCTCAGAAATCCTTGCCGTTAAAAAAACAAACAAACAAAAAAACACCATCGAGCGGAACCGGTCTTGTTTCCAGAGAAAATAAAAACCCGACTAGATCATTCTATTCAACAACACACTTTTTATTTCTCGTTATGTGAATGTGACATAATTGCTAGAGGCTGGTTTTGTGTCTTCATTTCGGTTTGTCCGGTTTCTCGTGTCTTCCTTTTTTTGCTTTTGGTGAAGCAATCCCGATTCCATTGCGGAGATTAGTCGGGTATTGTCGTAAGATGCTCCTCGCCCGCGTGAGGAAGCTGTTACAATTTGTCCAGGAAGTTGTCTAGGGGTGGGATGCCTTCCTTCAAGCCTTTGCGTTTACGTGTTTCGGCCACCACTTGGAAAGGGCGTGAATTGGCATCGTAAGGATCCCCGGGCAAGATCTGCCAGTGATCGAAGACACACTGCGGGAAAGCCTGGCCCCCGGTGTTGGATCTCAGATCAGCTGTGAAACCTGTCGGGGGAAGAGAGGAAGACGACTTTTGTACCACCGTCCCACACTGCAGAAAGGCTGCTGTGGCCTTAGGGGGCGCTTTACAAGTAATCCTTGACGCAATATGACTCTGACCCCAAATTCTGTTGCTAAGCAAGACAGTGCTGAGTTTTGGCCCATTTTTTACAACCTTTCTTGCCAGAAGTGAATCACTGCAGTGGTTACGTTAGTTGACCAGGTTGTTGTTAAGTGAATCTGGCTTCCCCATTGAGTCTGCTTGTCAGAAGGTGGACCCCATGACCCCGGGACACTTCTACCCTTCTAAATCCATGCCAATTGCCAAGCGTCTGAATTTTGATCCCATGACCACAAGGATACTGCAACGGTCATTTAAGTGCGAAAAATAACGGTCACTAAATGAAGGGCTGTAAAGTCACAGGACTACCTGTACTTTAATCACCAGTGCAATATTTGTGCAGGACGAAAGAGCCATTTAACTCATCTTTTCATAGACGATCATTTTCCCTTTTCACAAAATGCAGAACTACAGCCATCCCTATTCTGCATCCTCCAAAGAGAAAATTGTCTGGCATCTGGACAACTCGTGGTTTCAGCACAGCGTCGGCCATCCCGATTATTTGATACTGGAGGCATGGAAGAACTGAACTGTTCTTTCAAATATGCAGTTAAGCTGTATACCCAGAACCCACCTGTATGTAACTGCCCTTGTCAGGTGTAAGCAACTAGATTGTTGGGAAATATACTAAAAACTGGTAATAATTAGCCGATTGCATACGGCTACTGCACAGGTAGTCCTGATCTCTTAAATAGATTTATCCAGGGCTACTTGCCACTCAGATTCAAAGTTTTGACACCTATTCCGCCCACCCCTGGGTCATCTGATCACGTTTTGGGTGCTTGGCCATCAGCCTCCATTTATGGCTATTTGCAGGATCACATAGTTACAGGACCATAAATTGCCAGAAGGTGGAGGTTTGCCAGAAATTGGCATTTACATCCGGTTTCTAACAAAATGCCAGTTGTAGGTAACTGATTCATTTAATGACCATAGCAATTCACTCACTGACCACTGCAAATAAAAGTAAAATCAGTCAAGGTCATGTTATTACAAATTACGGCTGTAATTCTGGGTTCAATTATACCAATAGTCCCAAAGGTGCTTTTTCAGGAGGCAACTGGACTTCTTATTTTTACTTTAAAGACGTTTTGCTTCTCATCCAAGAAGTGTCTTCAGCTCTGACTGGATACTGGGGAATGGAAGGATTTACATCCCTTGCAGACAGCTGGTCATTTGCATCCTTTTAACAGAGTCATTGAGGCCACCTGTGGAGGTTTTATCCGTGTCCTCGGGGTCACCTGAGTGGTGCAAATAGGTATAGAACCTTCTTGGCTGCAGGATGAGAAGCGAAACATCTTCAAAGAAAAAAAAAATCCAGTTGCCTCCTGAAAAAGCACCTTTGGGACCTGGATGATTGAGAATCTCGACAGACATTTAATTATACCAATAGCCCTCAGCCTTATATACCACTCCACAGTGCTTTACAGCAGTCTTTGGGGGGTTTATGGTCATAAGCTGAGGACTATCTTTAAGAATTGACTGCAGTGGCTTTAGGGAGATTCTGGGCCCACAGAGGCAAGCTGGCTAATAGGTTTAAGAAAGATCTCTTACCAAAAGACTCGTTCACCGGAAGATACGCTTTGACCACAAACATCGGAGTCCCGGCTACCTGAGACTCCTCAAAAACATGGCCACGTTTCCGGTTCAGCACACCGTAGATGCCCCCAACGACCTGTTCTGGGCACTAGGGTAAAAAAAAACACACATTTTTTTAAGCATTTCTTGCTGACTGGCTGGAAGGACCAGTCTGTAGCGTCTCACAATTCTTAATAGAGATTAATAGAATTCATGCAACAAGAGTAAATCTTGGACTGCGATGTTCGTCTGTGTTACTGCAATTAATAAAACAAGTTTTTGCATAGTAAAGGTGTTGCCACCTTTATGTGTATATGTATATGTGGCAACACCTTTACTATATGTAAAGTAAAGGTGTTGCCACCTTTTATGGAATAAGCTAGGTTTCTGCATACATTTAGGAAAGCAAAGCGTTTGAAGAACCGCTGGTGTTTCTCTTGAAATGATGGACTGAAATTAGACTTGCATATTCTAAAATCTTCCCGCCAGTCGGAGAATCTTTTAGCTTGCTAAAAACCCTCTCTTTTAAGCCACTGGGAGTATCTTGATGAAGGGCTAGAAATAGCTGATTAGTGGAAAGTCTCATGCTCCAAATTTTACATTTTTACATTGATTTGATTTGTCAATCGCTTACAAGATCCAGGTATAAGAATAAATATAGTTTTGAATACATGAGATAGATAACTTATCAGAAAAATAAAAAAACAATAGGACAGGGACGATAGGCACGATTGGTGCGCTTATGCACGCTCCCTAGTTTTATCAGGCAACTGATACTCAGAGGATCTGTGCACATCTTTTTACACCACTGAGAAATCACAGTGTTTCTTCAAGGTGGGTTTTACCCATAGCAGCACCTGGTGGCAAAATAAGGAAATGGCTTGGGGGTCCAGAGCGAAAAATTTAGAACGCAACTTATGTAGCAGCCATTTTAATTGCATATGTTTGAGAACCCCCCCCTTTCCACGCCCCCATCTCAGATTGCCATCTCAGTTGACCGTCATGACGTCAAACCTGTCACAGGACCATGGAAATACCGCTCTTTCCACGCTCCCTAAAAACAGCTTAGCTTGAACTACACTGTGGAAGACGACCTGGGTCAAGGACATCAGGAAATTCGACAACAAACCTGAACACAACATGAGCAAAAATAGCCGTTTGCAGAGAAGTGTGCCAAGTCCCAAGTAGCTTGAGGGACACGTCACATGGCTGAGTTTGGAACTGAGAAGAGCGAGCTGACCATGTATCTCATCTCAGATTGACCGTCATGACGTCAAACCTGTCACAGGACCATGGAAATACCAGCCTTGGCTGGCTCTTCTGAATGCCAACAAGGATCATCAGCTCCTTATCCCAAGTTGACCCGGGGTTGTACCTGAATCTCAACAAGATAGATGGGCTCCATCAGACGAGGCTGGGCAGTCAAGGCAGAAGCATATAAGACCCTCCTGGCAGTCGGGATGATTTGTCCTCCCCCACGGTGGATGGCATCAGCATGGAGAGTCACATCTTGAATGTCAAAACGGACCCCTCTCATGTTCTCTTCACACAAAACGCCCTGCGTAGAGAAAGAAGACCGAAGTGCTAAGGACGCCTTTCCTGGGTGAACAACAGAAGCGGGAGGACCTTTTACAAGGATGGTTAAATCGCAGCCTTGCAAACAATCATTAACAATTGCAGCTCAAGGCAACCAGCACAGTAATCAAAGTGAAGCCCTCAAGCGAGATATATGTCCGTGTTTCCCCGAAAACAAGACCAAGTCTCATATTAATTTTTGCTCCAAAAGACTCATTAGGGCTTATTTTCTGGTTAGGTCTTACTTTCAGAGAAATACAGCACTAAATGTGTCCACCTAGCTGATGTTAACTGGGGCTTATTTTGGGGGTAGGGTTTATATTACAGGCATCCTGAAAAATCATGCTAGGGGTTACTTTCCAGTTGGGTTTTAATTTCTGGTGAAACACAGTAGGAAATTTGCTGTATTCCAATGACGATTTGTGGAAATTTAAGGACCGTATGCAGTGAGACTAATTATTCAAGATACGGGTAGTCCTGGGCTTATGACCACAATTAAACTCAAAATTTCCATTGCTAAGTGAGACAGTTAATTTTTGCCCCTTTTTATGACCTTTCTTGCCATATTTGTTAAGTGAATCACTGCCATTGTTAAGTTAGTAACCCGGCTGTTAAGCGCATCTGGCTTCCCCATTGACTTGGTTTGTCAGAAGGTTGCAAGGGGATCACATGACCCTGGGGACACTGCAACCGCCATAAATATCAGCCAGTTGCCAAACTTCTGAATTTTGATCACATGATCACACGGATGCTACAACGGTTGTGTGAAAAACAATCCTAAGTCCCTTTTTTTCCAGGGCCACGGTAACTTTGAATGGTCACTAAACAAATGGCTGTAAGCGGAGGACCACCTGTATGGTCTTAAGAGAAAATACCGCAGCAGGCCTACCTCCTTAGTGGCCCATTGGAACCCAGCCACGACGCTGTCTTTGATTTCATTGAGATACTGGACGCCCTTGGTGACGTCAACCAAAATATTGGGCCCCGTCCCGTCGGGTCCAAAGCACCAGATCTTCCGTGCTTCGGAAACGTCCCACTCGTACTTCTCAGCCAGGTAGCGAGCTCGCTGCTTCAGCTCTTGGCGGGAACTAACGTCTCCTTTGTCTATATCTTCTGCCAATCCGTCCGGGAAAGGGCGGGCTTTCATATAAAGCCTGTTATGCTTGTTAGGCGATTTGGATAAGCACAGCTGGTTAGACTCTTCACAGACAGTCTCCCGGTAAGATACTACTGGGTCGGATTTCTGCAAGTAAAGAAATCCAGTTCAATTTATAAAGGAGAATAGCTGTAGCTCAGGGTTGAAATGTGGAGTCCTTGGTGCTCTCTGTTTACTTGCCGACGTTTCATTGCCAAAGTAACATCATCCGTGCTAGAGAAGAATGGGATTTGCTCTTTCATCTACATATAACAATAATCTATTCCTAATCAATGAACTATCAAGGTGAAAGCAACACTCATCGCAAGCCACTTGTATACAAACAGACGGCAAACACCAGTCCCTTCTAGGACTGGTGAAGTTACCTAGTTTGGGCCATGAAACATCTGCCAGAAAGCCACCCAGCCTCAGACAGCACCTCCTACCCAACAGTCCTCCTCCTGCTAGCACTGATGATGTTACCTCATTTGGGTAATGAAACGTCTGAAAGAAAACAACCAAAACTCTAACATCAAGGATCCAATTTCAACTTGCCTGTCAGCCTACACCCCATTTTGCAAACACAACCTTTTTCTTTAGAAAATGGAAGAACATTACATCCAGGTTTCCCACTCACATTAACCAGGATCTCTTAGAAGGCAACATTAAAGGGAGGGCCAACTTCGATAAATTGGGTTTGTAAAAATACAGAGAAGATAGGCAGCTTCGGCAGGAAGGAAATGATTTCGCGGACTGCAGGATTGCAAGATATCCCATCGGGTTAAATATCTAAGATAAAATTATGCTTTAGATTTGCTTCTGAGAAATGCAGAGCCAAATCCTCAATGATTTTGATCAAAAATGTGTGTGCTTTTACTCCCTAACTGGCTAATACATGATCATTCTTTTCTAACCTTACATTACATGAAACATGAATAACCGAGGTACTGTTCTGACCTCGCCGAAGTTTCTGAAAGCAAACACAGATCACGGCTTTATTCCACAAATAACCCTCTTTGGAGATAACAGATGGCTTGCAGCCAATTAGTCCAATAAAATCAGAGTCTCTAATCATCGCACTAACTCCTTCAAACTTTTTTTGCCCTCTGCAAAGGCAAAAACCGTTTGCAACCAAGCTTATATTCCCTAGAGGGAGGGGCCATTACACTGCCTCCTATGCAGCTTCCGCTGTCCCTTCCTCCGAATCCTCGCTCTCCTCCACCGTCTGCACCTGCTGCCGGCTAACCACAACAGGTACCTATGAAGGAGAGTGGTTGTAGTTCAGGGTTGAAATTGAGGGATCCTCGGTACTCTTTGAGCTTGGTGGTTTTCTTGCAGACGTTTCGTTACCCAAACTAGGTTACTGGACTAGCACCATGATGTTACCTAGTTTGGGAAATGAAATATCTGCAAGAAAACCACCAAGCTCTATACTCAACTCCCTCAATAACAGAGGCCAACAGAAGTCAACATTTATTGTGTCTACAGCCATTTACCTCCCCCTAGTCTGTATCAAACAGGGACGTGGTGGCTCAGAGGCTGAGCTTGTCGATCAGAAAGGTCGGCAGTTTGGCGGTTTGAATCCCTAGCTCTGGGTAACGGAGTGAGCTCCCGTTACTTGTCCCAGCTTCTGCCAACCTAGCAGTTCGAAAGCATGTAAAAATGCAAGTAGAAAAATAGGGACCTCTTTGGTGGGAAGGGAACAGCGTTCCGTGCGTCTTCAGGTGTTTAGTCATGTCGGCCACATGACCACAGAGACGTCTTTAGACAGCGCTGGCTCTTCGGCTTTGTAACGGAGATGAGCAGAGCCCCCTAGAGCCGGAAACGACTGGCAGGTATGTGCAAGGGGAAACATTTACATTTTAGTCTGCATCAAAGGGGCAATCCCAACAAGGGAGCTGAATCCCTATTGGAACCAGAACGGGACAACTCACTGCAGCCAATTTGCTACGGCCATCTCACAGCAGACAATTCCATGTGGGATAACTCCGTGCGATAAATGTTCTCTGCCATTATTTACCATTTTGACAATTGTCAGTGGAAATAATGTCAAAAGAACAGTGGCAGGAAACATTCATTGCGTTGAGTTCTCCTGCATGGAATTGCTCACAGAGAGTTGAACATGGCGAGGTGGCCGTAGTGAGTTGTCCTACACCCATCCAGAATGGCTGCTGGTCTTCAGTGCTCAGCGGAGAGTCCTTGACTTCCCTTTGGAGGTCAGCCCACTGACTAAGAACCCCTAATGTTGTCCATTAACACAACTCTGCATAATTCTGTCAACCTTTATGGACAGCTCTGCACTTTACTTTGTTTACTATCTCTGGGTTCATCCTTAACTTTCACTTATATTGACCTTTTGTTGAGGCAGAACCAAAACCCACGTATCAATCTAATTTTAACTTTTGAACTTCAACTTTATCTTGAGGTTTTTCAAAAAGAGAATGTACAGCCATTTGTTCAGGAGGATACAGGCCCTCCTGGGCAGGGAGTTGGACTAGAGGACCTCTAAGGTCCCTTCCAAGTCTGTTATTAAAAAAAAAAAAAGACTGAACCTTATTTCTTGTTTTTTTTTTAAAAAAAAGGTTACTGTCAAATTTATCCTGCAGCCAAATGTTGTCATTCAGTTGGTGGAATTGGATACCTTAATTGGAATGCAGGCATGGTCTTCCTCCAGATCTTTCAGGCAGATTTCCAAGTGCAGCTCTCCAGCCCCCGCAATGATGTGTTCCCCAGATTCCTCAATAATGCACTAGGGAACAGGAAAGGCTTGTGTGATAGGGATCCATTCTGGTTTCAGGATAAAAGAAAATTCTGGAAGCGTTTATAAATCTGGTAGTTCACAACCAAGCAATATCCTAAGTTTTTGCAAATCGTCTTTTGGAGGATTTTAAGGCCAGAAATTATCAAGAGATGAAATGCCTAGATTCTCCGTGTGTTTTCATCCCTGAATTCATACAATACAGGTATTCCTCGACTTACGACCACGACGGAGTCTACCATTTCCATTGCTAAGCGGGACAGTGGTTAAGTGAACTTTACTGTGCATGTCCCCAGGCAGATGGAATGTTTTAATTCTCTCCCTTCCTTCTCTATCATTGAGGGCCTCTCCTTTATAGATTCTCTTAAAACACATTTCGGATACAAAGGGGAAGTCAAGCAATTGAGGTCCCTTCTTCCTAACACTATAAAAATTTCCCTTTTACAAAATTGCAATCCTTTAACTTGGGGTCAAGTCGGGGAGGCAAATGGATTTAGCTCAGCATTCCCTTCCTGACCACACCGAGTTCACAGCCGATATTTTGTCTTGGCCCCCTGTGCGGGAGAAGCATCTGCTGCTATCTAGGACTGAACTCTCAACCTTCCGAGTGGACGGCAGGCGTTTTCACACTAGACCACCGCTCCACTCTCCTCCTTCCTAACACTATCGCACGTGAACGAGAGAGAGAGAGAGAGGAAAACTGTTAAGGAAGATATATTGCTCTGTTATTTCCAGTTTTTTTTCCTAAATTCTTCAGAACGTTAAGAGCTCCGGTGAAGCAGTGGCTAGAATTGCAGGATTGCAGCATTGCAGGTAAACTCTGCCCCACATCCTGGAGTTTGATCCTGACCAGCTCAAGGCTGACCCGGCCTTCCAAGGTCAGTAAACGAGGACCCGGATTGTGTGGGACAAGATGCAAATAATGCTTTGACATTGTAAACCACTCAAGAGACTGCTGTATGGGGCAGTACATAAGCCCAAATGCTACTGCTATAGACACAGGTAGTCTTCCACTTAACGATTGCTATGGAGCTTGCCCATCACAGTCGTAAGTTGTAACTGTTATAAAACAGGTCACCCATGTGACTGACCGTATTTTATTACCATTTTTTTGCAAGCAGCTTTAAGCAAATGGTTCGCGATGGACTGGTTTTGCTGAAAACCAGAAGTAAATGCTATTTTGGGGGGGCAAAACTATTGTGAAACACATTCATGTGACTGGGATGCTACAAATGGCTGTAAATGCAGCCAGTTGACAAGCACCTGACATGCAATCCTTTGAAACCTGGACACATGAGTGATCGGTTGTAAGTCAAGGATTACTAGTACTTCCACGTTTATGGTTTCCCTCCTTTCCTTTCCTTTCCTTTCCTTCCTCTTTCTGCCTCTCTCTCCTTCCTTCCCTCATTTTTCCTTCCTTTCCCTTTCATTTCTTTCCTTTTCCTCCCTTCCTTGCTTTTCTTTCTTTCCTTCTTTCCTTTCTTTCTTTCTTTCCTTCCTGTCTCTCTCCTTCCTTCCCTCATTTTTCCTTCCTTTCCCTTTCTCTTTCATTTCTTTCCTTCCTTCCTTTTCCTTCCTTCCTTGCTTTTCTTTCTTCCCTTTCTTTCTCTTTCTCTTTCATTTCCTTCCTTCCTGTCTCTCTCCTACCTTCCCTCATTTTTCCTTCCTTTCTTTCCCTTTCTCACTTTCATTTCTTTCTTTCTTTCCTTTTCCTTCCTTCCTTGCTTTTCTTTCTTTCCTTTTCCTTTCTTCCCTCATTTTTCCTTCTTCTTTCCCTTTCATTTCTTTCCTTCTTTCCTTTTCCTTCCTTCCTTCCTTCCTTCCTTCCTTCCTTCCTTCCTTCCTTCCTTCTTCCCACTAACATTAATATCACCAATTATAATCTATCAATCCAAAGAATAGCTGGCTGTGTTTCGGATGTTACAGGCTTCGTGTTTTCGGATGATTCTATTATTTTTGTCTACATATTTTAAGGCTTGGAGAAGTTGAATGAGATTTTTCGCTAGTCAACGACTGATTGCATTGAGCAGCATACTTGAAAATGCAATTAGGCACAAAAATAAAATTCAGATGAACTCTCTTTCTTTTTTAAATAAACTTACACGGCAAACCGTTTCCTCCAAGGCACGCTGCACAGCTAACACTCACCTGTACCATAGGGTCAGACTTGGCAAGACGCTTTAGGCCCTCTACCAGCTTTGGTAGGTCGGCAGGGTTTTTGGCTTCAACCGCAACGCGCACAACTGGGCTAACACTAAACTTCATCACTCTCATGTTGTGGGCGTGTTCGAAGGTGGTAATGGTGCCCGTCTTCACCAAAAACTGATCGACACCAACCAGGCCAACAATGTTGCCACAAGGGACATCCTCTATGGGCTCAACGTAACGACCCATCATCAAAATGGTTCTACAAAGACAGAGGATGGGTAACAAGACCCAATTTTTCTTTTTTTAAAACCAAACCTTTTTCAAAGAATGTATTCTCTATCACTACCATTTTTTATTCTTTTTTTTTTTTAATCACACGATGAAATTTCAACTGGAGGTGCCTAAAAAACTGGCACAGGAAAGGGTCTCCTGGGAAACAAAATAGTATTTTCTTTCTAAAAAACCTTCCATTTCCTTTCCCAAAGGTGCATTTTCAAGAGGCAACTGGATTTTCTTTTATTTTTTCTTGAAGAGGTTTCGCTTCTCATCCAAGAAGCTTCTTCAGTTCTGACGGAATGGTGAAGAATGGAAGGATTCAGTCAGAACTGAAGAAGCTTCTTGGATGAGAAGCGAAACCTCTTCAAGAAAAAATAAAGAAAATCCAGTTGCCTCTTGAAAATGCACCTTTGGGACAACCACGGCCTGGATGATTGAGAATCTCCGCAGACGCTTCTCCATTTTCTACACCCCCTAAATTGGGAGGTGTTAAGAGTTAAAAATTGTCACACAAGCAGGAGAAGGAGCGTTGTCCTCCCAAGTCACTCTGGTGATGTTTCTATGCTCAAGCACATCCCCGTCTTCATGCAGTGATCTAGCGGTGTCTCAGCTTCCTAAGAGATCTCCTGAACATAAATCAGCCACGGTGGCACAGTGATTAGGATGCAGTATTGCAGGCTGATTCTGCCCACTGCCAGCAGTTCGATCCTGACCGGCTCAAGGGTTGACTCAACCTTCCATCTTTCTGAGGTGGGTAAAATGAGGACCCAGATTGTGGGGGGCAAGAGGCTGACTGCAGGTTGCTTGGAGAGGCTGCAAAGCAGCGTGAAGCGATATATATATATAAGTCTTAAATGCTATTGCTATTCTTCTGCCCTATCGGAGCTGCCACAGAAAGCTTTAAGCACACCTATCTACCAGGGATGGTATATCTATTGTGACTGCTTATGCGACCCTTTTTGTTCTGCCAAACAGGACTCTGGGTTTTGTTAGCATGCACCCAATTTAGAAAAGGAGGGGGAACCTCATTAGCTACCTCTGAATAGGCTTCAAGTAGAGGTCTTCCTTCTTTCCCGGGGTATAGTTGGGCCCCATAATCCGCACCTTCTGGCCGGTGGAAACCATACCGGAGAAGACCCTTCCGAAGGCATAGAAGCGGCCTTTGTCCGATGTGGGCACCATTTTTGAGATGTACATCATCAGAGGCCCCTTTGGGTCACAGTTCTTAACACCTGCAGCAAAACAAAAAAAGAGCAAATTGTGAGGTCCAGGCAACCCCCTAGTTGAGTCAAAATTGGCTGCTGGACCTCCCAAGTGACATACAGGTAGTCCTCCACTGACAACCGTTTGCTTTGTGATCAAAGTTGCAATAGCCTTGAAAAAAGTGACTTGTGACCTAACCGTTAGTAGTTCAGATTCTTGTAGAGAGCTTAAACCTATACAGGCAGTTTTCGACTTACGACCACAATTGAGCCCAGAATTTATGTTGTTAAGTGAGACTTCTTAAGTGAGTTTTGCTCCGTTTTAAGACTTTTCTTGTCACATTTGGTAAGTGTATTACGGCAGGTGTTAAGTTAGTGGCACAGTTCATCAGTGAATTTGACTTCTCCATTGACGTTGGATTGGGAGATCTCGGGGACACTGCAACTGTCATAAATATGAAGCAGTGGGCAAGCATCCAAATTTTGATCGTGTGACCATGGGGGATGTGCAACGGTCGTTAAGTGTGAAAAACGTTCCCCGGTCACTTTTTTCAGGGCAGGTATAACTTTAAAAGGTCAATAAACGAACTGTTGTAACTCGAGGACTATCCGTGGATTGATTTGAACTGCCTGGACTCCTGATCTCCTGCACTTGACGTGAGATATGGGAAGAGTCCGAAAGGAGAGAGGGGCTTGGCTCTAAACTGCTGAAGGTCCCTCCCCCAAAGGCCTTACCCATGGCAGCTTCATCGTCAGGCGGCCCCTCGTACAGGAGCTCACAGCGGTACTTCTGAGCAGTGACAGGGGAGGGCAGGTGAATGGTGATCATCTGAAGCAAAGCCTCTCCGGCAGGTAACCAGCGACGCATGACGGCCTGGAAAACACGTATGGAGAAGCAGCCCTCAAGAGGTGCTACCTGAGCTCTGGATTGGTAACCTCGCTCTCCCTCATTGAAAAGGCAACAAAAAACAACGGGCCGCCTCCCGTCCTTCCAAAATGCAGGGCAGTCCCGCCTAAGGCTCAGCGCGAAGCGGTGCGGCGTCCCTGGATCCAACCCCTCGGGACAAGGTCACGCCCAGCCTGGCTACATCCAGGCAGCACCTGCAATTCTCAGGGCACGCTGCTGCTTACCACTGTTGTGTTAAAAGGACACACATACACACGCCATTTCAAAAAACCTTGAGAAGCGGCTTTCCTTCTTTTTCTCGGTCTTCGGCGTCGAGCTTGATGTCCAGTTTTTCGATCAGCTTGGAGGTTTCTTCTTTCTTGAAGTTCATGATGGCATCGAAGACCTGGGCGAGGGGGCGGGAGAAATTAAATGTAATTGACTCTGTTAGTTAAGAAGAGATATCAAGAAAGATAAACCCACGTGAGAATTTAGCTCTTGGCCTACGATATGGCATCCACTTATCTGGGAGTAAGGTCTACTGACTTTTACCAGTCTCACTTCTAAGCTGGTAAGTATTTCATTGTATCACGTAAGTCAGGTTTCATCAAATATCAGTTGTGCTGACAATTTGCAAAGGGTTCCTTCCTCATGAGGCCAGATTGTTTTCTCTCAGTAAGTTCTTTTGAAGGCTCTGGGCCCCTAATGGAGAACCTATTGCACGTGTACCACAGGTGGCATGCAGCGCCATTTGTGCCGGCACATGAGCTGCAAGCAAACCTCACTATGCGTGCGCGTTCCTCACAGCTGATTTTTGACAGCTTTGAGGCCTTTTTCGGCCGCCCAAAGGCTTGAGGAAGACTTCTGCAGGCTTTGCAGGCTGAAAAACTAGCCCCATTTCGCACTTCCTGTTTTTCCAAAAACACCGGATGTGATAAAACAGGGTTTGTTTTCGGCCTGCAAAGCTTACAGAAGCCTGCAGAAGTCTTCCTCGAGCCTTTGAGAGGCCAAAAGCGGACTCAAACTGGCCCAAAATCAGCTGTGAAGTGCAGTGCAAGTAAGGGGGGAGGCGGGGAGCCCAAAAAGGTTAGCCACCACTGCTCTAGGCATTCGCAGGTTCATGAAATTGGGTCCTGCCATTATGAAAAAGTGGCCCATCCGCTCCTTCTTCATACTTTTCTGAAACATGTGAATGAAGGCAAATACACGTCTCCCAGAATAAGGTTGCAGAATCCAATCTGAGTCGGCTTACTCTTTCAAACTTTCAGGCTCATGCTGGTACCCATCGTCGGGGAACTTCTCCCTTTCCAGAATATGTAAACTGGGCTCTTCTACCCATTGTATTTACATGGTTCTTGGTTGTGCATAGTTTTTAGTTGTTAATTATAGCACTGAGGGTTGACTATTAAGTCATTAATTGTTGCCGCTTATGCCGCTGTGCCATCGGTTCTAAGTAGCTGGTAGGCTGACGGTAAATCAGCACTCCTAATGACTGACAAGGGGCCTGTTTCCCAGGCTTCAATCATTTCTCTGGCTATTTTTGTCCCTGTTTGACCAGCAATCATAATAATTGTGAAATTGAACGCACTGCAAGTTTTGACTTCAATTGAGCTCCTTGCAACGTGAGGCTACCATTGAGTCCTCGTCGAACCGCTCATTCATGTTCTCACAATCTGTGGTTAGCTTCCTCCCTATCTCTCCTACACAGTCAGTCACAGGGACAACCCATACAGGATTGGTAGTCTCATCTTGCAATGATCAAGGACATGCATTCAATTTCGCAGCTGCTATTACTGTTGGCCTAGCAGGGACAAAAATAGCCAGAGAAATGAGTGCAGCTTGGGGAAATGGGCCTCTTGTCAATCAATAGGTGTGCTGATTTACCATCAACCTACTAATTACTTAGGAGTGGAGAGTTCGGCAGCACAAGGAAACAATTAACAACTTAATAGCCAGCCATTGACACCCTAATTAACAACTAAAAGCTATGCACAACTAGGCACCATATAAATACAACACATAAAACAGATAAAACAGATAAATACAACACATAAAACAGCACACATTTTCTGAAACCGACGACAACATTAATTTTAATCCAAGTACTATGGCTTCACTTGAGTGAGAAGGATAGAAATAAAATCAGGCTGCTTCACGTGAACCCAAAAGCAATTTTTTTCAAGGACAGCTGCATTAAAGCAGGAGAAGTCTGTCCACTAGGAATAAGACTCTTTCAAGCTGCAGCAGAAAGACGCTTCTAAGGATGCGGCCGCCAATTTATGAATACTCATGTGACGCTATTACATTCTTAGGTGCTTTGCCCATTAGACATCCTTGGAAATATGAATGTCGTAGGCGAAATGTATGAACGTCCAAGTGTGAAGTTTGAAAAGCAGATTAATTAGCATTCAATGTTATAACGGTGTTTTTGCTGAATCCCAGCATTACCTTAAAAATGGGATCCAGGATAAGTTGGCAGAAAGTACGTGGCAACTTCTTTCCATCAGGGCCAGCTGCGGATTTGCTGAATTTCCCTGTTGCTGGGTCAAAATACCTAAATGAAAAGTGTACCTGTTTTACATTCATGGGCTAAAGAAGAGAGGAAGAAACAGGTCTTGATGCTACCTCACCTGTACAAAATGGCTCATGCATCATTAATACCAACCAGTCCAACACTATAGGGCCACACATCATTCCACTCTACTTCCGTGTCCAAGCCACAAAGGAAACTGAAACTGAATATTGTTGTTATTGTTGTTCGTCTCACAGTCAGCCAAATGTTCAGTCTGGATTTGGCATTTTTGTCTACCTATCTTCCTATCGAGTCCTTTTCAAGGACTTGGAATGTGTGGATGTTTGATGTTAAAAGTATCATCGCCGGATGGAAGCAGACCCCAGTAAAGCTGCCTTTTGCAATTGACGGGTGGTGAATTTGTCAATGCCAATCAACAGTGTTGAAGTTGGTGCTCCAGTTGGTTCTGGGATTGGGCCCAAGGCGCCTATTGCCATTGGTATTACTCTTGTTTGCCTTTGCCACAGTCATTCTATTTCTATTTTCAGGTCTTTGTATTTTTTTTTTTTATCTTCTCCAGTTCTTTCTCTTCTCTTCTGCTATTCAGATAGTCCTTGATTGGCAAAAGTTCACTTAGTGACCATTTGAAGTTACAAGGCTGAAAAAAGTGACTTATGACCGTTTTTCTCACTTACAACCTGTGGTCACATGATGCAAGTTCAGACGTGTGGCAACTGACCCATGTTTATGACCGTTCCAGTTCCTCAGGGTCATGTGATTCCCCCTTTGCCACCTTCTGTCAAGCAAAGTCAATGGGACAGCCAGATTTACTCAACAACCGTGTTTACTTCCTTAACAACTGCGAAGATTTACTTAATGGCAGTGGCAAGGAAGGTTGTAAAACAGGGCAAAACTCACTTAACAAATGTTCCGCTTAGAAACATAATTTTTGGGCTCAATAATAAGTTGAAGACAACCTGTATTACCTCACCATGGGGCTACCGTAAGTAGCTTACAACAATACATATAAAAAAGTGCTTTATCACAGCCAGATAGATGCCATTTCTTTCCTGTTATGGCCTGTCAGCCACCGGCCTCTCCAAACAACCGAATCAGAGGAGGAGGTAGAAGTCAGGGTCAGCATCAAGGCAACCTGAGAGCTCCAAGGGGGGGGGGGGAGGGAATGGAGCTGGAGGAGACAGACAGAGGCGGAGCCTGGGCTGTCCGTCAGCCCTCAGATGGAGAGTCAACAGCTCCCAGGTCTGGAGGTGGCTGATGAAGAAGAGGAAAAACAGCTGGGTCCAGTGCCTGACGCATTGATATGTAGAAGGCAGAGGAGAGGAGAGGAGTGGAAATCTATGGGCTGGTCCTTGGGACAGAAGAGCCACCGCTGCTAGCGAAGCCCCACCCTAGCTCTGGGGATAAAAGGCAGCGGGTGGAGATGAATACATGTGGCAGACAACTATTTATCTCCCAGCTGGATGGACTTATTTAGCCTGCATTGAGAGAGAAACTTTTTTTCGGGGCTGCCGGCACTTCTAATAAAGGAACCTTTTGAGTTCACTTCAGAGGGTTTATCACGTTTGGGGAGCTGGGTCAGAACACTTCCTGTATGATCTCGCTTTAACAAAAGGTGCAAGCGAAGGACGTCATTCTGCCAACCTGCATCCAAGGCCCTCCCTTCCCTGAAGTGCATCCCCTGAGACCGAAGATAAGGAGGCTACTGACTCACTTGTCTCCCCACAGCTTCTTCATCATGTCCTCCACTTTCTTGGCCCTGTCAGCTGCGGAGAGCTGGGCCTTTTCTCCTCTGGATGCAAACTTGGCCACGTACATCTCAGCAAACTGCTTCAAGGTGAACGCCCAACCGTGCAAGCCAGAGCCGAAGCCAACAGTACCGATGACGGGGTCAATCTGTAAGCAAAGGAAGGGATTCCGGCGTTTTAAAAGAACGGGGAGAAGGGGGTCCACTTGGGAGATCCAACCCCTCAATTAAAACTGATCTCCAAGCAAGCAGGAACCACAAAGCAACCCATTCAATCGCACCTAACCTGCAGCAGCCCCGATTGGTTAAACCCCCCCCCCCCAAAAAAAGAGTGTTATAAATGTATCACCCAATGGATATTAATACAGGTAGTTCTTACAATCGTTCATTTAATGGCCATTCAAAGTTACGACGACCCTAAAAATTGTGACTGATGACCGTTTTTCACAGTTACGACCTTTGCGGCATCCCCAGAGTCATGTGGTCAAAATTCAGATGCTTGGCAACCGGTTCATATTTATGACGGTTGCTATTTCTTGGGGTCCTGCGATCCTCTTTTGCGACCTTCTAACAAGCGAAGTCAACTGGGGAAGCCAGATTCACTTAACAACCGGGTTACTAACTAATCAACTGCAGTGATTCACTGAACCAACGGGGCAAGAAAGGTCATAAAATGGGCCAAAATTAACAAATGGCTCACTTAACAACAGAAATTGTGTCCGTAAGGTCGAGGACTACCTGTAATGTATTCTTTATTCAACCAACTTGGTTAAGGGTAGCGATGGGCATCTATGGCAATTTTATGACCCGTGGACTTCAACTCCCAGAATTCCTGAGCCAGCCAATAATGCTGGCTGGGGAATTCTGGGAGTTGAAGTCCACAGGTCATAAAGTTGCCATAGTTTCCCACCCCTGACCTAGAGGTTAAGGCTCCAGGCTGGAAACCAGGAGATGGTGAGTTCTGCTCCTGCCTTAGGCATTGAAGGCCAGCTGGGGTGACCCTGAGTCTCTTTCAGCCCATGACATCAGGTTCAGGCAACAAGCCCACCGGTCAATTCCTGTCATGACCAGTAATCAAACACTTGGCTGATCAGAAAGAAATGGGGGCCCTGCCAGGAAGGAAACAAAACTTGTTTATTTAATCCTGGGTTCTCCCCTGGATTAAATAAACTTTTTACGACTTGTAGACAACTCTGGAACTCTGGCTGGGGAATTCTGGGAGTGGGAAGTCCACAAGTCTAAAAAGTGCAGACTTTGGAGAGCTCTGAACAAATCAAAGCAAATATTTGATTAAACTCCGTAATTTCTTGCTTTGCTTTAATTTTGGTTTACCAGATTATACATTTTAAAAGAACTGCGTATCAAAATGGGACTAGACCTTTTTTTAAAAAAAAAAAACAAGAACAAATTATGGGTAGTTAGCTATGAAAACCCAGCATAAATATCCTGAATGGGTGTCTGAATCAAGCTGATGTTGGAGCTTCTCACAAGCCAGAGAGTCCTTCACTTCATCATAACAGGTAAAACAAGGCTGGTCTTTTTAGGGCGGGGCCTCCAAACTTGGGCAACTTTTAAGACTTGTGGACTTCAACTCCCAGCTATGCTGGCTGGAGAATTCTGGGAGTTGAAGTCCACAAATTGCCAAGTTTGGGGATCTCTGCTTTGGTGCATCATTCGACAAACTGCAACATGGAAGAGAGTTTTCTCCAAAGGTTACAATTGCCAAGGGAGGGAGGGACTAATGCAGTCGAAAGCATCGTTTAAGGTTACGCTGGTCTTAGTTCTTTAATCCTCTATAGCAGGGGTGTCAAACTCAAGGCCCCGCGGGTCCACCCTGGAAATATCAAAGGACCGGCCTGCTGGCCAAAACGGGGTGGGGGGAAATATCAACGGTGCCTCTGCTGGCCAAAATGGGCTGGCAGAGTGCTGCAGGAGGCTGTGGAAGCTGAAAACGGCCCATGGGGGTGGGGCTGCATGCGGTCATCCCATTTTGGCCGGCAGAGGCACCGCAGGCCAGTCCTTTGATATTTTCCAGGCTGGCCCCGCAGGCCAGATCTAAGCACTCCGGCCTTGAGTTTGACACCCCTGGTATAGAGGATTAAAGAACTAAGCTGTCAGCGTTCTGAGTAACAACCTCCAAAGGAAAAGACTCAGAGAAAATTATCTTCCCAAAGATCCATTTGATTAGAGATGTCCTATTGGCGCACCTGGGGAAAACCCGGATCCGAGAGTCTTGGGTTTTCCCTCACACAAAGAAAATTCAAAATCCAACCCCTGCACCCAATCACATGGTCCAATCATTACTTGGTTCCACCTGGAGACTATCTCCAGGCACTCCCTTCCAGGTGCAGGGCAACATGTCCTTGACTCTCTGAGAAAGGAATGTTGTTGTGGCTAATCTTCCATAGCTCCTTGAAATCCCCCTCCCAAATTCCCAGGCACTAAATGTGGCAGCCCAAGAGCCTCGAAGAAAAATGGCTTCCAAGCTGACATAAGCATTGCTGGATGGGGAATTCTGGGAGTTGAAGTCCACACATCTTAAAACGGCTGCAGTTGGGAAACCCTGGTCTAGCACACAACCATGCAAATGCAATCCTACGGAACTAACTTCCTCCTTGCTCCAATCTCAACGTAAGTTCTCTTTACCATAATATTACCCATGGGTCCAGTTTCACCCTCTCCGTAAGTAGAAATGATAACATTGACGTTTTCCACAATGCGCTGAAAGGTCTGGTAAAGCTCCTCGGGTTCTAACTGCAGTTCCAGCAGAGCGCGGTCCATCTTGTTCATCATCAGGACCGGCTTGATACGCTCAGCAATTGCCTGCCGAAGTACGGTCTCCGTCTGCACGCAAACCCCTGGAGGGAAAGTTGACACCAGCATGATCTATGCTAGTTCCAGAGAAGAACTGGTTGCGGAAAAGCTCCAGTATTCCAAAACTGTCAAACTTTTGGGTAACTTTGGTGGGAAGAAGAAAAACAAAGTGGCTTCCTATATAATGGCCAGAGATTAGGAGTAGCTAACTTATAATCTTGTATATTTTAATTTAAAAGAGACTATTGTGGCCTGTTGGTTGCCGGTCCCTCCAGCAGCCGAATCAGAGGAGGAGGAGGAGGTGTGGGAGTCAGGGCCAGCATCAAGGCAACCTGAGAGCTCCAAGGGGAAGAGGGAATGGGGGTGGGAGAGAGAGGTGGGGGGCAGAGCCTGGACCATCCCTCAGCCCTCAGATGGAGAGTCAACAGTCCCCAGGTCTGGAGGTGGCTGATGAAGAAGAGGAGGAACAGCTGGGTCCAGTGCCCGACACGCAGATGCACATAAGGGAGAGGAGAGGAGAGCAGGGGAAATATATGGGCCAGTCCTTGGGACGGAAGAGCCACCACTGCTGGCAAAGCTCCACCCTAACTCTGGGGATAAAAGGCAGGGGGCGGAGATGAATACATGTGGCAGACAACTATTTATCTCCTAGCTGGACGGACTTATTTAGCTTGCATTGAGAGAGAAACTTTTTTTCGGGGCTACTGGCACTCCTAAATAAAGGAATCTTTGAGTTAATCTCAGAGAGTTCGTCATGTTCGAGGAGCTGGATTAGAACAGATGCATATCCTATTTCTCAGCACTTAAAAGAGAAAAAGTCTATGGTGTTCTATATCCTCAAGGCTGTGGCAGGCTGGTATTTGTATTGTTAAAATGTCGCATGCTACAGAAACATCGAATATCCTATGAGGTGCCCACCTCACCTTATTTAATTCTGAAGTTTTCCTGGGTGAAAACTCTGATGAACTATCTAGACCAGCGGTCTCCAAAGTTGGCAACCTTAAGACTTGTGCACTTCAATTCCCAGAATTCCTCAGCCAGCCATGAATTCCCCAATCATGCTGACTGGGGAATTTTGAGAGTTGAAGTCCACAAGGCTTAGAGTTGCCAACTCTGGAGACCCCTGATCTTAAACTTCCTTGCTTTGAGGTGTCACCAAACATGTGTCAACATTGCTTGGGAATTCTAAAGGCCTATCATGGAAAAGTGCTTGAAAAGATTGGAGAAACACCCTTCTCGGAATTGAAAAGGTGAAATTGGGGGGAGTTTACTGCATTGCACAGCCATGGTAAACAAGTTTGTACATTTTCTCCAAAAAGTAGGGAGTGAGAGGTAACGCTCAGAGCACGGCGAAATGCATAATGGCCTGTGATGTAGGCTAGACTAGTAATTCAGTGGTTTGCCCAGGGGAATCTAGAGAGTTTTGCTGCCAAGGAGTGATTTAATCCAAACTCCCACATCTGTTTTACCTTTCCACGGTATATTGAATATACACAATAGAGAAGTGGGTAAGCCATACTTCATTGTGAAAGCTTGTGAATTTGAGAGGAGTCAAAGAACAGCCAGATATCTTGTAATAATACTGCCAACGCTCAAAATGTTTTATTATCTTAAAAAAATCTAAATACCTGGCACTATCCACAGGGCTCAGGAATTCATAGATTGCTGGTGGCTTTGTTAGATCGCCAGGATCGACACAGCTCCGAGGAGAATCTTATCCTTGCTACTAGGCTGTGCGTCGGAAAGTCTGAGTAAATTAGGAATTTTCCTTGCCAGACGTATGTCTAGCACAAAGGTGCTCACTGATCACGTATAACAGGGAAGGAAAATTGTGGATTCTCCTTCAGAATCAGATGCTAAGATACAGGTAGTCCTTGACTTACAACAAGTCATTTGGTCACCATTTGAAGTTACAATGGCGCTGAAAAAAAAAAAAAACATGACCCATGGCCGTTTTTCTCCCTTATGACTGTTTACAGCACCTCCATGGTCACATGATCAAAATTCAGACGCTTGGCAACTGACTTCGTATTTATGATGGCTGCAGTATCCCGAGGTCATTTGACCTCCCTTTTGTGACCCTCTGATGAGCAAAGTCAATGCAAAATCTATTAACAAACATGTTCCTAACTTAATAACTGCCGTGATCCACTTAACAACTGTGGCAAGAAAGGTCATAAAATGGGGCCAAATTCACTTAACAACAGAAATGTTGGGCTCTACCATGGCCGTTAGTCAAGGACTACCTGTATTCTCCTTCAGCGTCTACCAGTCTACCAGTCCCTACTGACTTTCTCTGGGCAGCACAATGTTCCCGCCCAATTGAAGCACCTCAATTTTAAGGACATTCACCTGAAACACAGTCAACGACTACAAGAGCTCCATCAGTGACGCGAAGGGCTGCGGTGACTTCGGAGGAGAAATCCACGTGCCCGGGGGAGTCGATTAAATTAATGAGGAAACCGGAGCCATCTTTGGATTGCTTGATAAAGGCCAAATCATTTTCTGAGAGTTCGTAGTAGAGAGAAATAGCCCTACAAAAGAAGACAAAGGGTTTTCCTAAAACACATTTAAATTCACCCAAAACATCAGCATATAACTCTGTGCCCCCGGGTGCCCTGGAACCATAACTCCCATAATCCTCAGGCACCAGAGCTGGGTGGCACTAAATAAATTAAGGTTTCACTGCAAATCTTTGAGGCCAGATGTCGAGTTCTCACTTTCTCTGTCATTGCCAACTCTCCTCTAGAAAGTAGTAACTTCCGAGTTTCCAGCTATAAACAAGCCTCTGCATTTTAGGAAAGCTCTGCTAGTATGGCTATTGAGATTTATGGATTCTTTTAACATACACAATCACTAAAATTAAAAAGGACAACTTAAACAAGAAATGTTGATGAGGAAGAGAGAAATAACAGGATAACAGCGTTGGAAGGGACCTTGGAGGTCTTCTAGACCAACCCCATGCTTAGGCAGGAAACCCTACATCGCTTCAGACAAATGGTTATCCAACAACTTTTTAAAAACTTCCAGTGTTCTGGAGGCAAGATGTTCCACTGATTAATTGTTCTAACTGTCAGGAAATTTCTCCTTAGTTTTAAGTTGCTTCTTTCCTTGATTAGTTTCCATCCTTTGCTTCTTGTCCTACCTTCAGGTGTTTTGGAGAATAGTTTGACTCCCTCTTCTTTGTGGCAGCCCCTCAAATATTGGAAGACGGCTACCGTGTTTCTCATAAAATAAGGCCAGGTCTTATTTTATTTTTTTTGAGCCCTGAAAAAGCGGCTAGGATGTCTTTTCGGGGGTGAGTTAATTTCTTCCCCCACGCGCACCTCCACCTAGAGCGCCCCATGCGCAATGACCTCTCCATGAGGCCGCCACTGGAAGCTCCCCAAAGGTAGTCACCAGCCGCTTCTATCAGCCGGTAGAAGCGGCCTCGGGGCGAGCACCCACGCGCACTCCCCTCGCCACGAAGCTGTTTCTATCAGCCGATGGAAGCTCCCCAAAGGCAGAGTCACCAGCCGCTTTGGGGTGAGGCATGGCTGCCCACAGGGTGGTCCTGAGAGGAGCGCCCCACGCGCACTCTCCTCGAGGCCATTTCTATCGGCCGATGGAAGCTCCCCAAAGGCAGAGTCACCTGCCGCTTCCATCGGCTGATAGAAACGGCTTCGTGGCGAGGGGAGTGCGCGTGCGAGAGCGGCTGCAAACTTTTCTTAGCAGAAGGGAAGCAAGCTGCGTTTCTCCCTCTCTTTCACACACACACACACACACACACACACACACACGCACGCACACACACACACACCTGCGGGGTTCCTACCGCTGCCCTCCCCTCCCCAGGCCAGACCTTTTCCGAGCACCCTGCCAAAGCCCCAGGGCAGCTGAACTCCCTTTACCTGCTGCCGCTGCTGGTTTGGGGGGCCGGGCGGGCGCCGGGGAGGGAAGAGGAGGCAGCAGAGCTTGGCTACCCTTAGAAGGGAGATCGCGCGGGCTCCTGAAAGGAGAGGCGGGAGCGGTCCTCGTAGGAATGTGGCAGGGAAGCGGGGTGAGTGTGAAAGGGTCACCGCCGTGGCACAGGAGGGCGGGAGGGAGAGGGAGGAGCTGGAGCGAAGAAGGGCCAGGGAGAAGCTAAACTGTCCTTTCTATTGCTCTGGTGAGGGCCGAATATTTGCAGGGGCTGGTTGGAACCTTGAGTCGTGGGGGGGAGTTGAACGGCAAAGGCACTCTGCACATGATCCGAGGCAATCCTTCCACAGCTCATGGGTGGCGTTGCTAACAGTTGGGGGGAGTCTGAGAACTTCAGAGACGCCTCCTCTTCTCTCTCTCTCTCTGAGCGCCTGAAAGAGCGCCCGTCATTAACCAATTAACCAACACCAGCCTCAGCATCCCTTATTTCGGCATAATTCGGGATGACAGAGGAGCCGTAAAACCAGGGACTTGGCGACGAGATGCAGGTTCTTTTTTTTTTCTTTTTCTTTTACTGAGTTCAATCACAAGACATTTCTGGATTTCATTGGACGTCCAAGGCGTTCAGAAGAACTTTTGAAAAACATGCGGGTCTAACTTTGAGAAGCAATGAGTTTGGTCCTCTCAAATGGTGGAGGTTAGGGACGGTCTTTGGAGACCTCCCCTCTCCTTTAGCTGAGGGAGACCTGGGCAATTTTAGGCCAAAAGTGGCCCCGGAGAGATTGATCAGAGAATGGGCAGGAAAGCAAAACAAGAACACATTTGGGCTAAGGCCTTTTCTCCCATTCCCTCCGTTGCAATTTCACAATTTTTATCCAGACACAGATGCGCGTGTACTTTCTCTCCTGCCCCGCTGGTAGATTCAAAGACAACTAATGTGCGCTCCCCTCACCACGAGGCCATTTCTATCGGCCGGTGGAAGCTCCCCAAAGGCAGAGTCACCAGCCGCTTCTACCGGCCGATAGAAGCGGCTGGTGACTCTGCCTTTGGGGAGCTTCCATTGGCCAATAGAAATGGCCTCGTGGTGAAGGGAGTGCGCATGGGCACTTGCCCCAAGGCCGCTTCTACTGGCCGAAAGAAGCAGCTAGTGACTCTGCCTTTGGGGAGCTTCTATCGGCCGATGTTCTATCGGTAGTAGATCAGGTTATTCTAGCCTAGGCTACCTGCGTGGTGCTCCTAAAGGCAAGTTTTCTCCCTCCCTCCCCCGCTTTCCTTCCCATTTCTCTTCACCTCGTGTAGTTCTAACGAACGATGCAATAAATGGCGGTGAAATGCATGGTTTAAATAGGCCTAAATTTTAGGGGCGGGGCTTAATTTCACCTCATGCCTAGAAATCATGCTGGGCCTTCCTTTTGGTGGAGGCCGTATCGTTGGGGAAACACGATGTCAGGTCACTCCTAGTCCTTCTTTTCATTAAACTAGACATATCCAATTCCTGCCACTGTTCTTCGTATGTTTTAGATTACTGAATCTGAATTAAACTGTTGAGTTAAATGAAACAAACTGACTATGCCCATACTGCATTAAACTTGATGCTACACTAATTAATGGTCACCATTTGTACGATATATACTGAACCATAAATCACCAATACTGTAAAGCACAAAAACCCTTGATGAAATTAACATTAAGTTTAGTGTGTTGTGCACATTCACTCATCCACAAGTCTTTACCTGACCTGTTTAAAGGTCTTTTGTAAAGATGTAAAGCAGCCTCTCTCCATTTTGTCTACATTAAAATATGTGGACTTCAGCTCCCTGAATCTCCCAGACAGCATGGGTTAAAAAACACTGTATATCAGTCACATTTCTGTGTTTTGTATGCTGCTTGTACAAATAATGCAGAAATGCATCCTTACGTGGGAAGAATAGTGTAGCCTTCATCTTAACCATATTTGATAAGCTGATGCCTTTTTTGTTTCAAGTGAAGTTAATACAGGTGATCCTCGACTTACAGCCACTCGTTTAGTGAGTGAAGTTACAATGACAAAGAAAAAAGAGACTTATAAGCTGCTTTCACACTTACGACCGTTGCAGCCTCCCCAATGGTCACGTGATCAAAATTTGGGTGCTTGGCAACTGGCCTGTATTTATCATGGTTGCAGTGTCCCAGGTGACACTGTGATCACCATTTGTAACCTTCCAGGCAGCTTCCAACAACCGAAGTCAAGTGGGAACCCTGCTTCGTTTAACGGCTAAATGGTTCACTTAACAACTTTGGCAAGAAAGACTGTAAAACGGGGCAAAACTCACTTAACAACAGTCTTTGCTTGGCAATGGAAATTTTGGGCTCGACTGTGGTCGTAAGTCAAGAATTACTGGTAGGAATTCCAAACCTTTGGACCTAATACGTTTATGATCCCTTCTATCTTGCGCGTCCTGCTCGAGACATACTTTGTGAAACAGACTATAATGTGGAAACACAATCACAAGGTATTTTACTATTGCTATCACAACTCGTCTGACTATCCCTCTAAAATCCATCTTTTTTGTTTAGTATTTTAAAACAGCGGTCCCCAACATTTCCAACTTGACAGACTGGCAGGAGTCGGGGAGAGGGAATGATTCCATGTAAGTGGCAGGTGCGTGCACAAGCACACATATGTCCATTTGAGCACGCGGTGGACACGTATGCCCGCCACTTACACAAACAGAACCTCGCACGCAAACATGAGTGCCTATTGCTCACACAAATGGACCTTCGTGTGCATTGCCCACCCCTTGCACAGCCCAGTTCCAAACAGGCCATAATCCAGTAGTGGGCCTTGGCCCTGGGGTTGGGAACCCGTTTTAAAGAGTATGTCAACTTCCAACTGAACGTAGCTACAGCCATCTTTCTGTTCCTCAGTTGCCACACAGAGGGGGGGAAGTGGGGCAAGGATGTTGGAATGCCTTACTAGACACAACAGAGATTTTTCTTCTGAGAACCAAGGTCATCTCTACTGGTTAACAGAGAAGGTTAGGGAAGGAGTACCCGGAGAGCCCACCAATTGACCCAATTGACCAACATGACCTCTGACATTTGGGGATGGTGGTTATTTCCTAGTTTAATTATACTGAAACTGGGGGGAGAGATTTAGATTTGGTTTCCCATTGAAGCTGTGCCGATATGATATACTCATTAAGGAAGACATTTGAGAAGGAGCCCAGTCTCAGAGTCCTGATTTGCTTGAGTTCGTTAGTCAGCGCCTTGACAGAGCATTTGAGTAGGTGCTTCTGTGAACAAGAAACAACTTGGCAAGTCTAAGTTACCAGAGTCAGATACTCTGACCTATAAAATCAATCAAGAGTGTGAAAATTTCAAAATAAACTAGCACAAATCAAATGGAAGTCTGCTATCTTCCATACATTCCACTTGTAATTGATGTATAATTGACAATCATAAAGGGCTGTAGATAAAAGTTAACATTACTCACGTAGATTTGATTGTGATACACCTTTCCTGCTCGTCCTTCCGTGTGTCAGTAAATCGTGTTTCACCAGCTCTGGCAGAAGCGATGATACCGGCTTTACACACTAAGGAATCTGTAAGCGTGGACTTGCCATGATCAACATGAGCAATCACCGACATGTTTCTGATGTTGGACTTTTTGTCCATGATCGCTCGGATCTGGTCTACTGTAAAATTCACCTGAAAAGGAAGAACAGAAAGTAAATAAAAAGAGACAGGGAACATAACTGGTGGAGGTTTTATTCCATAAATATTTCACAGAAACTAAAACAGAAAGCTTTTGTGGAATTTAATTATGTGCTATCAAGATGGTGCTGGCTCTAAGCAACCACACAAAATTTCTCCCTGACAATCAACCTTTTACCTGGTCCTTCAGTTCTTCCAACGATGTACCTATTCAATGGTCCCCTAATCCTTCTGGCTCTGAGAACCGGTGGCAACAATGGCAGGAGGAGGGAGAGGGGATGGTTTTGCCTGCATGTGCCACTTGCACTCAGCTTTGTGCGTGCACGTGCGCACACACACACACACACACATGCCACTTGCATGACCCAGTTCCTAACAGGCTATGTACTGGTACCAGGCTGCAGAACGGGGTTGGGGGGCCCTGCTGTAACTGACTCTATACTTGCTGCTGGCGTTCCTCATTCATTCCATCTTTCCAATCATCAGAACCTTCTCTAGAGAGCCAAGTCTTCACATAATGCAGAGGTCTCCAAACTTGGCAAGTTTAAGACTTGTGGACTTCAACTCCCAGAATTCAGCATAGCTGGCTGGAGAATTCTGGGAGCTGAAGTCCACAAGTCTTACAAGTTTGGGGATCCCTGACATAATGCATTAAGATATTATATCTGGTCTCTGTAATATGGAACAGGAATTCTTTTTTTTTAGAAAAATGTCTTTACTGGAATAAGATTGTGCTGTGGTGCAGCTGAAATGAATTTTGCAATTATTTTTTTCAACTTTACTTTGGGTGTCCAGTCACAGCCTAGCATTGCAAACTGTTACTTTCCAACAGAATTAAAACAATGAATTTTACCATAAATTGCTGCTCAGGTATGCATAGTTAATTCAGTGTCAGAAGCTTTCTATGCTGATAGGCTCACGCCTGGCTTTTCAAAACCTGACATCATAAAATTATCAAATTAAGCTGCCAGATAGAAATGTTCTTGCTTTGTGGAATACATGTTCATAATTATTTCACAGATAGCTAATTATACAGTGTAGTATTCACACCTGAGCAGAACATGCTATGGTGATCTCAAGTTCTACCTTTTTTTATAACCAAAACAAGTTATAGCAACTGTGATAAGTATCTTCTGCAATTGACTTTCACCAATAATATAGCTATACTTATCATCACACAGCTGATATATACTGGGATTGTTGGGTTCTGTAGTTAAAAATCGGATTTTAACTCAGGGACGTCCAACCTTGGAAATGTTACGATTCGTGGGCTTCAACTTCCAGAATTCCTGAACTAGCATGGCTGGCTGGGGAATTCTGGGAGTTGAAGTCCACTGGTCTTAAAAGTGTCCAAGGTCAGATAACCATTCCTCTCATCTTTAACCATTCCTCTCATCAAAGCCATGATATCATTAGGATCTTACGAGCATGGCAAGCAAGTAATTTTTTTTCCCAATCATGACGATTGTTATGCAGTCAATCACTTGGACAATTTTTGCCCGCTTCTTCTGTTGCACTTTCAAAGTTGGACACAAAACTTTTACTTGCAAATCTAGTGAGATGCTAATGATATCATGGCTTTGATGAGAGGAATGGTTAAAGCAGGGGTAGTCGACCTTGGAAAAGTTAAGTTCGGTGGACTTCAACTCCCAGGATTCCTCAGCCACGTTCCAAGTTCCTGGGCCTTTGGCCTTCCCACAAAAATAACCCGTGTCAGCTGCTTCTTGAGACGAGTGACACTTGCCACTGACAACGCAACTGGATGGGGCTTAAAGCATAAGACTCAACCAGCACACATTCCCCTCTCTGATAATCCCAATTCCCTAGAGCTATGCTGGCTGGGAAATTCTGGGAGTTGAAGTCCACAAATCTTAAAGTTGCCAAGGTTAGACAGCACTGCTCTAGAAGGCACGGGAACCTAAGTGTGCATTTGTGAAAGCTCTCACAGTGCCTTGGTTCGGCAGTGTGTACGTGTCCCTTAGCCAGAGAGAGAAGGGCAACCGGCTGACAGTTACAATTGTGGAGTTCACCAGCAAGGGCAGATAAAGTCTGCAAAGTCCCTCCATTTCTACAAAGAGTTGTCAGTTATGATTACAGTAACTGCAAATGTTTTACTTGCTAAGTCGCCATGGAGATGAGGGCACTGAGGATGGTATATTCAACATGTACGCCGTCCAACTGTAAATCTTTTGCACGGAATGAGATATTATTACAAAGCAAAATGGTAATGGAGGGTTATAAAAAGAAGTTAGAGAAATGTTTTTGGAGAATAATCTTAATAAAAAGTACAAAAGTAAGGAGGTTTGGGGTTTAAGTAAAAGCTTTTGTAAGGGGGTATTTTATACAACACAATAGCAGATTTAAAAAGAAAAGGGAAGAAAATATACTAATGGTTTTGAGTGAGATTGAAAAAGAATCTTAAAATTCTCCACGGATGACAACTATTATTCACTAAGTTAAGCTTTTACAGATGCAATTATCTATGTTAGCAGTGAGAGAGATGGAATTAAAGATGAACTTGCAAGACAAAGAAATTTTGAATCTGCAAATAAACCAGATAAATGTTTGGCACATAAGCTAGAAAAAGAAATGAAAGTTATATTAAAATTACAAAAGGGAAATACTGTTAAGTACAAATAATGCAAATATGGAAAATGTGTTTCTTCTCCATGATACAAAGATCAAAAAATACCTTTGGACAAAGTGGATGAATACTAGCAGAGTTTACTGAAGGTTACTGACAATCAAAGACAATTTTTGGATGGACCTTTAACAATACAGATGAAACTATCAAAAAGACTGAAACAGAAAAATAATTTATTTATGGTTTTGATAATTAGGCTGGATAGATTACAGAAAGAAAATCATGTTGTAACATTAGAAAAAGAGGTAAATTTATAATTATATTTATAACTGTTGTAAAGATGATCTGAAGCCATTTTTTATAACTTTTTTCTTTTCTTTTTTTCTTTTTCAATTTTTCTTTTGATTTCTTTCTTTTTTTCTTCCTAACTTTAAATTAGTTTGCATTAGATTTTATCTTATTATTTAAAACTTTCAATAAAATGATGTATATATCTATATAAAAAGGAATTGGCCTTGGCTATTTTTCTATTGCAGTTTTTAATAGCGGTATGTTTAAGGAGCTTATAGGATAAACTTAGGTAATACAAGTTCATTGTACCTCTTACTGTGAAAATATTTTATAATATTAGTTTTCAGTCCCAGTACAATTTATTAAAGTGAAAAAAATCCCACTAGTTATTTCTGGGTAGCTGAGCAGAGTAATCCTCCTATAACCCAAAGTATCTCTACCACTCTCTTAATGTCAGTATTGTTAAGTTATCAGTTTTTTAAGAGTCATATATTTGATCCATTAATGAAAGCCATTGTTGAGGATCCATTCTGTTTCTTTCCTATTATTATTTACTTCTAAATAGGAGGAGAGAAGGAATAGACACAGTGATCTTTCTTCCAATGAGAGAGACATTATCTATGGAGATTCTCAGTCATCCAGATCATGGTTGTTCCAAAAAGGTGCTTTTCCAAAAGGCAACTGGACTTTCTTTGTTTTTTCTTGAAGATGTTTTGCTTCTCATCCAAGAAGCTTCTTCAGTTCTGAAGAACCTGCAGAAATTCTGAAGAACTGAAGAAGCTTCTTGGATGAGAAGCAAAATGTCTTCAAGAAAAAAACAAAGAAAGTTCAGTTGCCTTTTCTAAATGCACCCTTGGGACAATGGGAAAGGCAGTTTATTGGAAACAATTATTCTGGCTTAGCGGCCTTAGACAAATGTGTGAGCCTGGTCTTCTATATACAGAAGAGACCCTTATTTCTTATTTACTTATTTATTAAATCTCGAAGGGTGCACAACTCTATCAAGACTCTCGGCTGGGTATAATATCACTACTTCAATCCCATTCGAAAGAACCACGAAAGTCTGGAGAAGAATAAACACAAAGTCCTGGGGAAAGTGTTTTAAGGGCCTGTTTAAAGAAAAGCAAAGCGGGAAGGTCAGAATGCCAACGATGAAATTAAAACATACAAGACGTTCAAGTTACTCCTACTTTTGGTTTCTCCTCATCCAGGCTAAGGAAGCAGCTGAGAACGATTTCACAAGGCCCTGGATATTGTTATTCCATTATCCCCGACCATTGCTCACTGAATTTGTGAGAGTTGCACTCCAGGAACATCTATACAGAAGCAGATACCCTACACCTGAGGAGAATTTGCTGCAAACCTTAAATTAGTAACCCCTAAAAAGGCAGTACTTGTAAAATAATGCTTAAAATTAATAAACAAGTCTTGTCACAGATAACATTTGTCTTCTTCATTGGCTGTTTTTGGCACTCAAGAGATACACTAATAGAGAAATGTGAATAAATATGGGTGCTTTTCATTACTGGGTTGTTATAGGCACATTGTGATTAACAGACTCAGGTAGGAATTCCAAGGAACAAAATCCTTTTTTTAAAAAAAAATTAATAAATATACACAAAAGTTTTATGCCGACCAGATTGTTTTCTCCCCTAAAGCAACTACCAAACTTAGCCCTTAGATGAGGGGTCACCCAACCCCTGGGCCGTAGCCCATTACTTGCCGTGCTGCGTCCTATTTGCACGAGGGCCATGTGAGCGACCGAGCGGTGCGCGCACAGCTCAATGCACCCAAGTTGAGCTGCCCATGCGAGCGCGTACACCCCAACCCACTGCTCGCATCAGTATTTAAACTGTTATTAACACAAAGACTACCTGCATACGCTAAATAATACCTATAAGCCAATAACATAAAAAGATTCCAAGTCTTACATCTTTATGTTTGCTTATCTTTTCAGCAAAACCGAAGCTCTACTTTAACTAAATCTGTCCTGATGCTCCTTCTCTACACTTCTACCCAGTCATCCCAGCCAGGCTAGACCCAAAGTCTCTCTCTTTCTCTCTGCTGTGGCCTGGCAGTGCTCCACTTTGCTTACTGAAGCACTCGTATCAACGCTCCGGGTGCCCAGGTGAGATCGGCCAGCATCATGACCACACTGAAGCATGGCGGGTGCACTTTCTAGGGGGGAGCTCCTCCTAAATCTGTCCATGCTGAAGCTGCATCAGGTGAACCTTGTGAGACTTCTGGGCTCTCCTGCTGGGCTGCTTTCTTCTCCCCACCCTTCTCTGAACCTCTGCTCTCTCCAATGCTTCTCTGCCCCTTCAAAGTGGCACAGCAGGTATTTCCTTTTCTCCTTGGCTCTGTTTTTTTTTTTTAACTCTCTTCTATCTTCTCATTCAGCTTCCTGGCATCTCAGTGGCCGAATCTTGCCACAAAACACTCTTTTGAGGCAACCAGGCTCCTTCCTAAATCTCTTTCTTCCTAGCGACGTAGGGCCCTTAAAAGAATCCAGGTAGGAAAAGGGGGCCAGGCATTCTTGGTGCCATGCAGCTCACACTTTCAAACTGACACAGACTGTTTATGACACACTGATTTGGGGAGATGGAATATGGAAAATTGAATATGGAATGTGGAATGGAATAGAATAGAATAGAATAGAATAGAATAGAATAGAATAGAATAGAATAGAATAGAATAGAATAGAATAGAAGTTAGAAACAAGTGCAGAGAAGAGCAACAAAGATGATGAGGGGACTGGAGGCTAAAACATATGAAGAACAGTTGCAGGAACTGGGTATGTCTAGTTTAATGTAAAGAAGGACCAGGGGGTGACATGATAGCAGTCTTCCAATATTTGAGGGGCTGCCACAAAGAAGAGAGAGTCAATATATTCTCCAAAACACCTGAAGGCAGGACAAGAAGCAATGGGTGGGAACTAATCAAGGAGAGAAGCAACCTAGAGCCAAGGAGAGATTTTCTGACAGTTACAAGAATTAATAGAACAGCTTCCCTCCAGAAGTTGTGGGTGCTCCATAACTGGAAGTTTTTAAGAAGACATTGGACAGCCATTTGTCTAAAATGGTACAGGGTCTGCTGCTTAAGCAAGGGGTTGGATTAGAAGATCTTCAAGGTCCCTTCCAACTCTGTTAATAGCACATGTCTTTGGCTCAATTCATAATGCACATTTGCACATTACGCACATTTGCACTACGTGGGTGTTGGATAGTTTGTGGTTGAGAATCTTTTTTCCGAATGCAGCCAATGTCATTTGTTGTATGAATATGTTCCTTACTTTAAGTTATAACATGGATTATTGGGGGACAGAGTGCATAAGACAGTACATAAACACAGCAACTGGGGTTTATCCACACAACTTAAAATGCTACCTGAAACTCAAGCCATTTTGTGCAAATTCCTCTGGCAACAGTCTATACATTGATTTGGAAACAGGCTCTATTTTAGACAGTTCAAGTCATTTCAGAATAAACCCAGCAAGGATTAGGACACACGGATTTACGAAATGACTGCTTTCCGTTAAGATATGCCAATATTATACTATATAAACTACAAACTCTCAGAACAAGGATGATGTTATGAGCCTACCTCGCAGGTAAGGATTACTGAGAAAGCATGTAACACAGTTAACTCTTTAAACACCCTAAATACAAATTCTCACCCTTGAAAGCCCCCTTCATTCTGCCTTTGGGTAAAATGCAAAATTCTGATTGTGTTTCTTTAAATATGCTTGGTACACTCTGCAGCTATTTAAAGCTATGCAGATGGGGGTGGGGAAACTATTCCCCTCCCCCCCAAAAAAAAACATTCTTGCAGTTCCTGCTGCAGTATAAAAGATACTAAGAAAACATGGCTAATTTTTTACTGGGCAATTCAGAGAATTGACATACAAAAAGATACATGTGTTCTCTTAGTTCACCACCTCAAATGCTGCTATTCCTTAAATAACCTTGTGCAGTGTTTCAGAGGACCCACAAAAGTCGCTGCAATGAACATATACTAGGATGAGCATAAACAGAGATGATTTTTTTTTAGTATATGAATAATATGAATAATAGAGGAAGGAGAGCACTTACAAAGCTATTTAGAATATCAAAAGCGAAGTTCTTATCTATAATATAAATGATTTTTTTTGGAGGGGGGAATAAAGCAAATATATGAGCTTTGGGGTTCTGGATAGCCAGCATACATACAGGACATTCTTCCATTTCTTAAGTTACAGAATAGCCCTTTAACAGACCAATACTGTAAACAATGCCAGCAATCAAAGGAAACTCTCCTTGAATCAAGGAGAAAAAAGCCACAATTATACAATTGTGTCCAACTCACAGATTTTGAAAGATAACATTAGGAGACAGTGGGAGGGAGGGAAACAGGATTATTATTATTATTATTATTATTATTATTATTATTATTATTATTATTCTGCTTGCATAATCCGCCAATACATCACACAGTCCTAAATGCTTGGGAAGTGCTTGACTAGTGATTTGTGATACAAAATCCAGCATAGTTGTCTCATTTGCTTTGTATACTGTCATTTTTTATATCAAATAATAATAATAATAGCATCAAGAAGTTGCAGCTTCCTGCTGTGGTGTCAGCAGAACTGCAAAACACTACAGAACAACATACAACAACATGCTACTCGGAACAACATACATTCTAAGGGGATACTTAGTTGATACCTAGGATGCTGGCAGCATATCAACATCAGAGCCAATCAATAATACAGTATTTGTGATACATTTTTAAATGTTCAGTTGACTGAGTTTCATGTTTAATGAAGAAGAAGAAGAAGAAGAAGAAGAAGAAGAAGAAGAAGAAGAAGAAGAAGAAGAAGAAGAAGAAGAAGAAGAAGAAGAAGAAGAAGAAGAAGAAGAAGAAGAAGAAGAAGAAGAAGAAGAAGAAGAAGAAGAAGAAGAAGAAGAAGAAGAAGAAGAAGAATCTGGAAAGTGAATATCGCAGTACCGCAGCCTAGAAGAGAAAGAATGGTAGAAAATAGAATTCCACACACAAGGAATTGGTGCAAATGCCCCTTCTTGGTGCAAATGCTCTCCATGTACATAAAAGAAAAGATACATTGGACAAGAATCAGAAGGGTCAACACTTAATAATAGTCATAAGGGTACAATTAAATCATACTAGGAAACAGTCAACATCTGCCTATCCTTATGGGAAGGGCTCCTCCACAGGTGGACCAAAATTGCCAAATCCCAGCCTCTGAACATCTGGCTGGCTGTGCAAACCAACAACCTCCTAACCGTAACAAATTCTGCCAGGATGATGCCCCAGATAACTTCTTCCAGTTTTGTTTTGTTTGTTTTTTTAAAAAGAGAATCCCCCTTTTCCCCTGGTGGTGCAAATAAAACAGCCAAGTGGATCTTTTTTCTTTTTTTTTTTTTAATCAGCTCATCCTCAGCGCATGGGACGATGGGCTTTGTAGTCCTCCAACCCAGCTGGGAGGCAGCGCGAGGAGATACCCCACCCCACCCCAAAAAGAAAAACCCACCACATTCCTGCATCCAGATCACCCCAATGGGCAAGTGAGCAGGACCCCTTTGAATCAGGACTGGGAGGGAAGGGGCACCCCCGAGATGCTGCTAGGAAAACAGACCCGCACTGACAATTCCTCCGCCCCCCCTCCACACACACACACACACACACACACACACACACACACAGACACACAGACGTCCTCTAGGGAGGGTGTCAATGACATCATCCTGACATGGGTCCTGCAATAGGAATGACGGCGAGTGCGGTGAGGCGGGGTGCCGGGGGGGGGGGGGCAAGAATAGAAAGAAGAGCAACTGCCTTGAAAATGGCTGTCGGGAGAGGCCCGGGGGGCCAAGGGTGGGGTCTCCGCGAAAAGAAGGGCCGGTTTACGGACCCCAAGGGCTCCGGCTTTACAAAATGGGGCTGAGAAAGGGTCGCCGGCCTTCCCTTCTCGGGGTACGGCGCCTTTCCGCCCGGGGTATCGCTCACCATTTTGGCGGATGGTTCTAGATTGCCGCCGCCTCAGAAACCGCCGCCGCCGCCGCCTCAGACCGCGGAGGTCGGAGAGCCCGAAGAGGAGGAGGAGGAGGAAAAAAAAAAAAGGCCAAGACCACAAACGGGTGCGGGGGAATCCTAGAGCGGACACAACAAAGGCGGAGAGGAGGGGGAGCCCCCTCTGGGCATGCAGATGTCAGTCTATGGTCTGCAGCTCGGGCTTTGGGAGAGACTGGGGAGGGGGCGACGCGCGGTCCTCCGGAAAGCGCGTTCGTGTGTTGATGTCGGTGCCGGCGGTTTTCTCACGCTCCCACCGCCCCCGCCCCACCCTCGTCGTTATCTTCACGGCGCAGTGCTGGGTGTGCAAAGGGAGGGAGCGGCGGCCCCGCACGTCCCTTTTGCAAGATCAATATTGGCAGCCCTCGATTTACAACGGTTCCTTTAGTGCGGGGGGGGGGGGTCTTTCAAAGTTGACAGCTTTAAGATTTGTGGACTTCAACTCCCAGAATTCCTCCACCAGTCATGTTAGTTCAGGAATTCTGGGAGTTGAAGTCCACAAGTCTTTAATTATTTTTATTTATTATTTATTGATTTGATTTGTCAATCACTTACAAGATAATAGATATCATGTATAAACATGAGTAAGAATACAGGAAATAGGTACGAATCAATGGGGACAATAAGACAGGGATGGTAGGCACGATGGTGCACTTATGCGTGCCCCTTACAGACCTCCTAGGAATGGGGTGAGGTCAATAGTGGATAGCTTGAGGTTAAAGGAGTGGTGGGGTTAGAGGATGTAACAACAGAGTCAGGTAGTGTATTCCAGGCATTGACCACTCCGTTGCTGAAGTCGTCTTTTCTTGCAATCAAGTTTGAAGCAGTTTACATTGAGTTTGTATCTGTTGTGTGCTCTTGTATTATTGCGGTCGAAACTGAAGTAGTCATTGACTGGTAGGACATTGTAGCAGATAATTTTGTGTACTACACTTAAGTCCAACTGTAGGCAGCGTAGTTCAAGGTTGTCCAAGCCCAAAATCTCAAGCCTGGTGATATAGGGTACTCTGCTGCGAGCAGAGGAATGTAGTACTCTTCTCATGAAATACTTCTGGACTCGCTCAGTTGTATTAATGTCCAATATACATGGTGGATTCCAGACAGATGAGCTGTATTCGAGTATTGGTCTGGCAAAAGTTTTGTATGCTCTAGTTAGCAATTTGATATTTCTGGAAGAGAAGCTTCATAAGATTAGATTTACAACTCTTAATGCCTTTTTGGCAATGCTGTTACAGCGAGCTCTGATGCTTAAGTCTTAAACTTGCCAAGTTTGAAGACCCTTGTTCTATTCTATTCTGCATTCTATTCTATTCTAAACTCTATTCCTATTCCAAATTCTATTCCTATTCTATATTATGTTCCAGGGGTCTTCAAACTTGACAGTTTTAAAAGACTTGTGGACTTCAACTCCCAGAATTCCTGCACCAGTCATGTTAGTTCAGGAATTCTGGGTGTTGAAATCCACAAGTCTTAAACTTGCCAAGTTTGAAGACTCCTTGCTTTAGTGACCGGTTCAGCATTGCAAGGACAGTGAAAAACGTGACTCCAGATGCTTGGCAAACGGGTTCATATTTATGACTGTTGATGTGTCCCAAGGTCATTGTGATTTGCTTTCGGGACCTACCGGGAAATGAAGTCAATGGATTCGCTTAACGACCGGGTTACTAACTTATCAACCGCAGCGACTCCCTTAACAACAGTGGCAAGAAAAGTCATAAAAAGGAGCAAAAGTCACTGAACAAATGTCGCTTAGCAGTAGCAATAGCACTTACACTAAATATACCGCTTCACGGTGCTTTCCAGCCCACTCTAAGTGGTTTATAGAGTCAGCCTATTGCCCCCAACAATCTGGGTCCTCATTTTACCCACCTGGGAAGGAGGGAAGGCTGAGTCAACCTTGAGCCTGGTGGGATTTGAACTGCCAAATTGCAGGCAGCCAGCAGTCAGCAGAAGTAGCCTGCAGTACGGCACTCTGACCACTGCGCAACTGTGGGTCTTTAACTCATTTAATGACTATGGAGATTCTCCATCATCCAGGTCATGGTTTTCCTCAAAGGGACTTTTTTTTTCAAGAGGCAAATGGACTTTCTGGTTTTTATTTGAAGACATTTTGCTTCTCATCCAAGAAGCTTCTTCAGCTCTGACTGAATGGTGGGGAGTGAAAGGATTTACATTCCTTGCAGATGGCTGGTCATTTGCATTCATTTAGTGAGTCATTAAGGTCACCTGGAGGTTTATGGTGTCCTCAGGGTCACTTGAGTGGTACAAATGGGTGTGAAGCCTTCTTGGAACTGCTGAAAGGACTGTGTTGTAAATTGGACATAGATGATATTGTATCCTTTCTCCTCTGTTGAAAGTGGGCTGTTCAGTTTTGACATAGATGACCTCTTTGACCCCCTCTTCCAAACCATTGTCCCTGCTTAAATCATGCAAAGGACCAGCTGTCTGCAAGGAGTATAAATCCTTCCATTCCCTACCATCCACTCAGAAGCTGAAGAAGCTTCTTGGATGAGAAGCAAAACATCTATAAAAGAAAAACCAGAAAGTCTACTTGCCTCTTGAAAAAAAAGCACCTTTGAGACAAATGTCTCACTTAACAACAGAAATGTTGGGCTCAATTGTGGTCATAAGTCAAGGACTACCTCTATGATCACAATCAGTATTTGCAAGATCAAGAGGCATGGTAAAAGCGTTGTAGTAATAAGCAAGCTTTTGAGAATTCATTGGGCACCCAATGAATTTGGGTGAAATATGGATGGGCAGAGAATGGAAGCAAGGTGTAACCATGCTGTTCTGACCCAAACCTGATTCCAAGAGAATAAGCACAAGACAAAGGCACCAGCACAACCTTTTACTGTTTCATTTACGAATCCTGGTCCTTCACAGATAAAAGGTTGTTTCCAGCTAATTAGCTTCGATAAGGAAGAGCCTTGCCAAGTTTTCGCAAGTCTGCCAAGAACAACAGATGAAGTTCCTAAACAATAAATCAAAGAGTCTCCAAACACGAACTCAGATATTCTAACATCCACCAGGCTCGAGTATCAAACTTCTTTGCCTTCTGCAAAGAACTCCGGTTTCTCAGCTGGCTTTAATCTTCTCAGGGAGGGGCCACCTTGCAGCCTTACTCCCGAGTCACCCGTGCTGCTGCAGCTGCTCTTTCCTTTGAGCAGCTCTGCGTGCACACGCACTTGGCACAGGCTCCTCGGGGGCCTCTTCATCGCTGCTGCCAGCCTCCACAATCTCTGAAGGCAGCATT
Organism: Pseudonaja textilis; assembly: GCF_049901715.1. Lineage (NCBI taxonomy): Eukaryota > Metazoa > Chordata > Lepidosauria > Squamata > Elapidae > Pseudonaja > Pseudonaja textilis. The sequence goes on from NC_141991.1 coordinate 248,148,754, forward strand.
GCACTCCCTGATGGTCCTGGCCCCATCCCTGCATAACCCACAGGGCCCTCATCTAAGTCCTCACTCTCCGAGACCTCAGCCGTCCGCACCTGCTGCCAGCGAACCACAACACATGCCTTCCAACCACGGTTTATTTCCCATTTTGGGAAAAGATAAAATTCGTTCATGCTAAAACCCATCTCACTGTTTAGGCAAAATGCAGATGCCTTGAGGGGGAAATACATAGATATTAGAGCCAGGCTCTTCAAATTTGTCAAGTTTAATTCTTGTGGACTTCATTTCTCATAATTCCTGATCTAACATGACTGGAGGAGGAATTCTGGGAATTAAAGTCCACAAGTCTTAAAGCTGTCAAGTTTGAAGACTCCTGTATTAGAGGAACCTGTGTTATTTATGTATTTATTTTACAGTATTAGATTTGTTTGCCTCGAAGCAAATGGGTGGCAAACAAATCGAATAAAAAAATAATAGTTCTCAGAAGAACACGTTATTTATTTATTTGTATTTAATTTATGGTATTTGGTTTGCCTCAAAGTGAGATGGACAGAAAACAAATCTAAATATTTTTTAAAAACTAGTTCTTAGAGGAATACATGTTAAATTGGTAGATTTTTAAAGTGTGTGTGTAGGAATTAATATGTTTATTTCTTAATATGGCTTCAGTTGAAAGTAACTAATCATCTTAAAATATCTATTTAGTTTACTGTTTGTGCTAAGCCATAAAACATGGTTCACACAGAGTTGTCCCTTGAGGCACAAATGACCAGGCTCAAGTTGTGCTATTTGCAGAATGATGGAGATGGAAGGGACTTCGGAGGTCTTCTAGTCCAACCCCTGCTCAGACAGGAAACCAGGGGTGGGATTCAAAAATTTTAACAACTGGTTCTGTGGGCATGGCTTAGTTGGTGGGCATGGCTTGGTGGTCATGTTATTGGCTGGGTGTGGCCAACTCAACATCACTCACATCTAGGCACGCATCTCCTCATCTGGCCTCTCATGACTGTGGGGATGCTGCAACAGTTGTAAGTGTGAAAAAGGGTCATAAGCCACTTTTTTCAGTGCCATTGTAACTTTGAATGGTCACTCCACACAAGCAAAGTACCAGCAAAGGAGGAGACATAACTCCAGAGACGTTCCTGAGACAGGAAGTCTAGTCCTGCCAAGAATGTAATAAGGGTTAAGGGAGAGGCAGTTTCTGTAAGCAACACCAGAATGTTTCCTTCCTGCTTTCCTTACAGGATTAGGCCAGTAATTTCTTCTAACAACCGGTTCTCCAAACTGCTTAGAATGTTAACAACCAGTTCTAGCGAATAGGTGTGAACCTGTAGAATCCCACCCCTGCAGGAAACCCTGTACCACTTCAGACAATTTGTCCATTTGTCCAATCTCTTCTTAAAAACTCCAGTGTTGGAGCGCCCGCAACTTCTGGAGACAAGCTGTTTCACTGATCAATTGTTCTCACTGTCAGGAAATTTCTCTTTAATTCTAGTTTAGTTCATTCCTTGCTTGGTTTCCATCCATTGTTTCTTGTCTTGCCTTCTGGAGCTTTGGAAAATAGGTTGAGCCCCGCTTCTTCTTTGTGGCAGCCCCGGAGATATTGGAACGCTGCTATCATGTCACCCCTAGTTCTTCTTTTCATTAGACTGGACATCCCCAGTTCCCTGCAACCGTTCTTGATATGTTTTAGCCTCCAACCCTCTAATCATCTTTGTTGCTCTTTTCTGGGCTCTTTCAGAGTCTTAACCTCTTTTTTATATTATGGTGATCAAAACTAGATGCAGTATTCTAAGTGTGGCCTTACCAAGGCTTACTTTGGACACACTTTGTGAAGACCTAAAAGCTCTAAGGCTAGAAAAGATGGAAGGAAAAAGAAGAGGACAAGCAGCCGTGAGATGGATGGATCTGGTGACTGTGGTGATGAGGGCACATTTGGGATACTTGGAAGAACAATCTAAGGATAAATCATGGAGGATATCTAGTTATGTGGTTGCTAAGAGTCAGGAATGACTTGATGTCACATACTCTTATCCAGAATAAAATAGAATATTGGAATGAAGAAAAGAAGAGAAGAGAAGATTGGAATGAAGAATGGAATGGAATGGAATGGAATGGAATAGAATAGAATGGAATGGAATGGAATGGAATGGAATGGAATGGAATAGAATAGAATAGAATATTGGAATGAAGAAGAGAAGAGAAGAGAAGATTGGAATGAAGAAGAAAAGAGAAGATTGGAATGAAGAATAGAATAGAATAGAATAGAATATTGGAATGAAGAATGGAATGGAATGAAATAGAATAGAATGGAATAGAATAGAATAACAGAGTTGGAAGAGACCTTGGAGGTCTTCTAGTCCAGTGGTCACCAACTGGTGACCTGGGGACCACTGGTCCATGAGAAAATGTTGGTGGTCCACAGAGAAATGTCGCCCCCAAAGCAATTAATCCAGGCTGCACAGGATCACAAGGCTACGTCGCCCACATGGCCCATGGGAACACTAGGCTTGCGTCGCTTGCATTGCGAACAACATGAGATAGTGAGGGGAGGGGGGGTAAGGGCGGAGGGGGGGAACTTGCCCCACGCGCCCCATGAGCCTGACCTAGCCACCAGGCTGCTTCTTTCCGCTTCTTCTGCTTTTGGCTGCACACAAGGGAAGCAGCAAAAGTCTTTCTTTCTCTCCCCCAAACTTCGCCAGAAATGAGTTTTTGGGACCCTGCAAGGCATCCTGCTCCAAGAGGCTGCGCCGGCATGCCAAGTCTCACAGAGACTCATTTCCGGCGAAGTTTGGGGGAGAGAAAGAAAGACTTCTGCTGCTTCTGCTGCTTTCCTTGCATGAAGCCAAAAGTCTCTCTCTCTCTCTCTCTCTCTCTCTCTCTCTCTCTTCCCCTGAAAACGGAGCTGGAGATGGTATCCTGTGATCCCCAATAAAGAATTAATGATTGGTAGGAAAACAGGGTGGGGAATTTTCCTATAGACTTTTTGGGGGGATTTTCCCAGGGTCTTTGGTCTGCGGGATGTAAAATTGTGAGTTGGGTGGTCCCTGAGGTCCAAAAGTTTGGCAACCCCTTGTCTAGTCCAACCGCCTGCTCAGGCAGGAAACCATACACCACTTCAGACAAATGGTTAAGCAATAAGCAAGCTTATGTTTAGGCCTAATAAAATGTGCGACCCCAATAATGTTCATGGTTCAGCATCTTGTCCCAAAGGTGCTTTTTCAAGAGGCAACTCGACTTTGTTTTTTTTTTTTTGAAGACATTTCTCTTCTCATCCAAGAAGCTTCTTCAGCTCTGACTGGATGGTGGGGAATGGAAGGATTTATACTCCTTACAGTAAATCCTTCCATTCCCCACCATCAAGTAAGAGCTGAAGAAGCTTCTTGGAGTTTGAACTCCGTTTGCGGATGATGAAGACAGGCCTTTTTCCAGATTCTTTTCAACGTTTTTTTTCCTTAGAATTTGAAGCAACGTTGCAACAATTTCCCCTCAGAAAAAGAATAAAATAGAATCACTTGCCAATTGCTGCTTGTAGAACGGTGAGATAAAAATCAGTATCCATACTGTTTCTCTTTTAAAATTGCTGCTTTCCGACTGCTCAAATCTTAAAAGCTTTTTGAAGATAGGAACTTTGTACCAGCAGGGGGTGTGCAAAACACACTTCTGTTTTGACTGTGGACAGCTCTCCCCGTCCTTTTCAGATACTAGCATAGATAAATACTGGACAAGTAGTTCTCAACTTACAACTGCTCGTTTAGTGACCGTTTGAACTGAAAAAAGGGACTTAGGATGGTTTTGCCCATTTACATTGAAGGCTTCCCATGGTCGCATGATCAAAATTCAGATGTTTGGCAACTGACTAATACTTTTTTTCCCCAAAAAATTTTTATTGGTTATATATTAAAATATTGGTCACAGTGAGACTGTCCTGGCATTGTCTCTGCCATACACACTAAAATATAAAACAAATAACATTATGGTCCCCATATATTGCTAATTTTACACTATTATTCTATCCAGTATATACACTTATATTTACAGCATAAAACCTCCTGCATTGCAAATTTTATACAGGCACCTGGCTCATACTTATGATGGTTGTGATGTGCCGGGGTCACGGTATCACCTCTTGCCATCTTCTGACAAGCAGAATCAAAGGGGAAGCCAAACTGATGTAACAACCATCTTACTGTTAGAAATAATAGGACTGCAGAAAAAATAATTCCTACCAACCTGCCCCAAGTCGAGGACCTGTACACTGCATGAGTCAACAAGAGGGCTGTGCAAATACTTACAGAGCCCTCACATCCCGGACATAAACTGTTTCAACTCCTTCCCTCAAAACGATGCCATAGAGCATTGCACACCAGAACAACTAGACACAAGGACAGTTTTTTCCAGAATGCCATCACTCTGCTAAACAAATAACTCCCTCAACACCGTCCAGCTATTTACAAAGTCTGCACTACTATTACTGTTAATCTTCTCAGCACTCCTTATCACCCCTCCCTTCCCATTTGTGACTGTATGACTGTAACTTTGTCGCTTGTATCCTTACGATTTATATTGACTGTTTCCTAGTGTGATTTGATTGCTTATTGTACCCTATGACTGTCATTAAGTGTCGTACCTGATGATTCTTGACTCTTGACGAATGTATCTTTTCTTTTATGCACACTGAGAGCATTTGCACCAAGACAAATTCCTTGTGTATCCAACCACACTTGGCCAATAAAGAATTTACTCTATTCTATAACTCAAAGCCAACAAAAAAAAAAAAAACTTGGATCGTTGAAAACATCTCATCACCCAAGTTCCCTTCTTCTTGAGACTCATTCTCTCCCAAGTTCAAACTCACTGGATTTGCCCTCAGGTGTTGCAGCTAATCCTAGGAGAATTAGCTCCTTCCGTTATGTTCTCATCCATACCTCTCCGTATCTCTTACTTCGGCTGCCTACATGGCATCTTTCCTTAGCATTAAGGAATGTGGCATCCCCTCATCAGGGCCTCTTTCTAACTTCTGAAGATACACTTTTTAAAAGCTCATCATATACTATCATTTTTCCAAAGAGATTATAACAACCCCCTCAAACATAATAATAATAATAATAATAATAGCAATAATAACAATAGCAATAATAATAATAATAATAATAGCAATAATAATAATAGCAATAATAATAGCAATAATAGCAATAATAGCAATAATAATAATAATAATAATAATAATAATAATAATAATAATAATAATAATAATTAAGCTATATTATACATAAGATAAAAATAAACAATGGAGCATGTCAAAATTATAAAAGCAAAGTATGTATATACAGGGTGATATATTTCATTTGATAACAGATTCATAGAGTTGGACCCCAATTTGTGAAACCTTTAAGCATCTTATATACTATTTTATTTTTGAATTTCCTCATTTCTTACATTACTAACTTAACAACTGCGGTGATTCGCTTAACAGCTCCAGCAAGACGGGTTGTAAAACAGGACAAAGCTCATTTACCAACCCTCTTACTTAGCAATGGAAGTTTTGGGCTCCATTGTCGTACGTCAAGGACTATCCGTAATCCTTTCCCCAGTTGCTAATTTTTCATTCGAGATTCAAGGCCCAACCTAGGTGATACGCTTGAATGATGTGCAAAAGAACAGCTTTCCTCGCTGCACCAGGGTGCCTTAGACCAGGGTTGGTCTAAATCGAGGCCTGCAGGGTTCTTAGATCTGGCCTGTGGGCTGCCTTGGAAACAGCAAAGGACTGGCCTGGGGTGCTTCTGCCAGTGAAAATGGAGCTCGGGAGGGGCCTTCCCGGATTCCATTTTCACCGGCAGAAGGTTGTTGGAGGCAGTTGGGGCCGAAAACGGAGCTCAGGAGCCAGGGGTGGGCTTCAAAAATTGTAGCAATGGGTTCTCTGCCTTGTGGTTGGGTGGGCAAGGCCATGGTGGGCGTGGCCTAGTTGGCTTCCTGCACTGTGGCGGAGGGCGTATTTTTGCTCTCCCTGCACTCCGGAGGCTTTCCTTGAGCCTCCGCGAGGGTGAAAATGGCCTCCCGGGCTCCACAGGCTCTCTGGAAGGCAGAAATGGGTCCATTTCCGGCCTTCCCGAACTTCCAGGAGGCCTGTTTTTTGCCCTCCCTGACTGTCCCCACGTGCCCTGCACTTACCTGCATCCAAAACGGGCCGCGTGGGGACTTCTGGGAGAGGAGGGGGGGCGGGGCGGGGCCAGCCAGGAGTGGGATTTGGGGGTTCTTTGAACTGCGAAGAATCTTAGGTAAGGGCTCTCCTGCAAACCTCCAGTATCCCTTCCTTGTCGGGAGCTCTTTTTCACTGGCAGAATGCTCAGGCCACCACAGGCGCCCCCTGGCCATGCCCCCCCCTCCGGCCACAGCTCCCCCCCCCCGAGGTGAAACACAACCCTGATGTGGCCCTCAATGAAATTGAGTTTGACACCTCTGCCTTAGACCAGGATCCCCAACTCATGGCACCGGTCCACGACATACCAGCAACTGATCCACGCAAACAAGTGAAGCCCCATCCACAGGATGCAGGAAGCATTCAAAACCACGCCTCTTCTGGTCCACAGAAAAACTTCTCTCCACGGAACCGGTCCCTGGTGCCCAAATGATTGGGGGCCGCTGTCCTAAAGCAGAGTTCCCCAACCTTTCTAGCTTTGCAGACAGGTGGAGGAGGGAGAGCAGACGGTTCCATGTGAGTAGCCGGCAAGCATATGTGCAGCTCTATTTGGGTGAGTGCCGTGCATGCGCTGCTGCCACTCATGCAAATGGAGTTTGCCCGCTGATTGCGCAAGTTGGGATGTGTGCATGTACACGCCTTTGCCTGCCAGTTCTGCGGCCTGGTTGCAAACACCTCGTGGCCCATTAGGGGGCTGCGGCCAGGGGTGGGATTCTACCGGTTAGCACCTATTCGCAAGAAGCGGTTGTTAATATTATAAGCAGTTCGGAGAACCGGTTGTTAGAAGAAATTACTGGCCTAATCCTGTAAGGAAAGCAGGAAGGAAACATTCTGGTGTTGCTTACAGAAACTGCCTCTCCGTTAACCCTTATTAGATTCTTGGCAGGATGAGACTTCCTGTCTCTGGAACGTCTCTGGAGTTTTTCCCCCCTCCTTTGCTGGTACTTTGCTTGTGTGGAGGGACCATTCGAAGTTACAATGGCACTGAAAAAAGTGACTTATGGCCATTTTTCACACTTACGACTGTTGCAGCATCCCCACAGTCATGAGAGGCCAGGCGAGGAGATGCGTGCCTCGATGTGAGTGATGTTGAGTTGGCCACACGCAGCCAGTCACATGATCACCAAGCCATGCATACCAACTAAGCCACACCCACAGAACTGGTTGTTAAAAAATTTGAATCCCACACCTGGCTGCGGCCCAGAAGTTGGAAACCCCTGTCTTAGATGGAAGACAACATCTTTATAGGAGCGGGACAGTGGTGGGATTCAAAAATTTTTACTGCCGGTTCTGTGGGTGTGGCTTGGTGGGCATGGCTTGGTGGGCGTGGCAGGGGAAGGATACTATAAAATCCCCATTCCCTCCCCACCCCACTAACCTGCTTTCCAGCTCTGTTCTCCTGTGCAAGACAACAAAAGAAGACCCAGCCAATCAGCTGGGACTCAGGGGGCAGAGAACAGATGGGGGCGGGACCAGTCAGAAGTGGGATTTGCTGGTTCTCCAAACTACTCAAAATTTCCGCTACTGGTTCTTGAGAGCCAGTCAGAATCAGCTTAATACCACCTCTGGAGCGGGAGATGGAAAGCTTTTAAGACAAAAAAATTTAAACCAGATTTGCCTATTGTCCAATTCTCTAATAACGGATTCTTCCAGGGAAAAAAAAAAGACAGACAGAGAAAAAAAACTTTAATTACTACCTCTCTTCCTAGCCTTCCTGTGGCTCAATTATGTATTGAAGCAACAAAGAATTCTTTATAGCACATAATAGAAGTCCTGTTCTTTTCCTCCCTCTACATTAGCATTCAGCACAAGAATATACTTCATTTTCTGTAAACAGCTGTACATCCAAAGCATCAGGGTAACCAGCACTGGTTGTAGCTTTTTAACTGCATCTGTTCGTAGAACATTCTCCTTGTTCAATCTTTTTTTCTTTTCTTCGCTTTTTGGTTCAGAAATACATGCTTCTACACCAGGATTCGTCAACATTTCCCCATCGTGCCACCCTTTAGTATAATCCTAACGTTGCAGGATCAATCGTTTATTCTTCCAAGCTTTTAGACTTGTGCTGAAGGCCCCTCACGGGGAACTTCCTGCTCTCCAGAACGGGTGCCTAGGGCTGTTGTATGCATAGTATTTATGTGGTACCTGATGGCATGTGGCTTTTATTTGTTAATTTTAGATTAGATTACCAGAGTTGGAAGGGACCTTGTGAGTCATCTAGTCCAACCCCCACCCACCCAAGCAGGAGATCCTTTACCATTTCTGACAAATGAAGTCCAGTCTCTTCTTGAAAGCCTCCAGGGAAGAAGCTCCCACAACTTCCAAAGGCAACTTCTGAATTCCATTGGTTGATTGTTCTCACTGTCAGAAAACTTCTCCTTATTTCTAGGTTGAATCTCTCCTTGACCAGTTTCCATCGATTATTCCTTGTCTGGCCTACAGGCGTTTAGAAAATATATTGACCCCCTTCCTCTCTGTGGCAGCCCCTCAAATATTGGGAACACTGCTATCCTGTCTCCCCTGGTCCTTCTCTTCACTAGACTAGCCAGGCCCAGTTCCTGTAACTGTTTTTCATATCTTTTAGCCTCCAGTCCCCTAATCATCCTGGTTGCTCTTCTCTGCACTCTTTCTAGAGTCTCAACATCTTTTTTATAGTACCTCCCTTGATTCGATTGTATCCCTCTGTTAATACAACTTAGCAGTGGTGGGATTCAATTTTTTTTTTACTACCGGTTCTGTGGGCATGGTTTGGTGGGCGTGGCAGGGGAAGGACACTGTAAAATCTCCAGTCAGAGGTGGTATTTGCCAGTTCTCCAAACTACTCAAAATTTCCGCTCCCGCTTCTCCAGAACTGGTCAGAACCTGCCGGAGATCCGGGAGGGCAATTTTTCATCCTGTTCCTACTTCACGTTTCCTATTCAAGCCTTTTTGTTGAGGCCAGGATTCGATTTCCGGTCTGAATCGAGTTAATCATCCTTGCTGGAAAAAGCAAAGGGTTGATTGGCTTGCTTTTAGGGTTTTATTACTCATGATATTTTAAAAGTGCATGGCGTACAAGTGTGGGCGCCTGGTTGCTCTTGACGGGCAACTTCTTCTGAACCATGCGATTAATTTTCCATGCTGAATGCAGAAATGACAATGGAGATCTTTTTCACAGTGACGGAGAAGGTGGGCAGTTTGCTAAGTGAAGTAAACATATGGTAGCTGGCTAGAATAACTGACTCGCGGAATCATGAGACGCTGCAGGGCCCTTCGAGTCGGTCTTGTCTCCTAGCAACTTCCCAAATACAGAATAATAAGGTTTGGAGGGACCTTGGAGGTCTTCTAGTCCAACCCCCTTTATATACAGGACCTACATAATTAGGGAGCTGGAGACAAAAAACATATGAAGAACTTAGTCTTTCCCCCAAAATAAGACCCAGTCTTATTTTCTTTTGGACCCCAAAATAAGCACCAGGTCTTATTTTGGGGGGATGTCTTACCCACTTACCTTAGGACCACCGCAGCCAGGCCATCCATGCCCCGACACCTGTTGTGCTGCTATCCAACTTCTTCTGTGGCCGCTAGTGGCCACCCATGGCTAGATGCCATGTGGGGCATTGGGACAGTGCCGCCACTCATGGCAGGAGGCCATGCACTGTGTGGTGCCATTGCATGCATGAGCGGCGGCACTGGCGTGATAAGTCACGCAGTGTCCTACCATGAATGGTGGCACCAGCCCAATGTGCCATGCAAGTGGTTGCAGAAGTCAGGCAGTGATGTCACAGGTGTTGGGACATGGAAAGAGTGAACGGGATCTTAACTAGGGCTTATTTTGGGGATAAGTCATATTTTCAGGAAAAGACAATGATGAAAAGAAAGACTAGGAGAGATATGATAGCAGTGTTCCAATATTTGAGAGTTTGCCCCAAAGAAGAGGGGAGCTCAACCTATTTTCCAAAACACCTGAAGGCAGGATGAGAAGCCATGGAGGGAAACTAATCAAGGAGACCAGCAGCCTGGAAATAAGGAGAAATTTCCTGACTGCGAGGACATCTAACCAATGGAATGACTTGCCTCCAGAAGTTGTGGTTTTTAGAAGACGCTGGGACAGTCATTCATCCCAAGTAGTACAGGGTCTCCCACTTGGGCAAGGGGTTGGACTAGAAGACCTCCAAGGTACCTCCCAACTTTGTAATTCTGATTAGCTCTTTGTTCTTCACCGCATGGTTGGTTCTGCTTTCACAGAGCTGCATCCAGTCCATCGTTAGTTTCTCTGAAAGTCTGAAGGCCATGGATCTTAAAGTTGCCAAGCTTGAAAACGATTGCTCTAGAGTATTTCAATAGATGCTCCTCCAGGAATTTGAGATACCTCTTCTTAATTTGAAACATAAGCAATGCCATCAGTTTCCTTAATGAGACATGCGCCATGAGTACAGGGCAAAACTGAGCCATATTTGGATTTTTGCATATAAAGACTATTAATAGGGCTTTTCAAAGGGGTCACCCAAAAAGCTGAAGTGGAGGTGAGTCCTATTTTCTTACAAGTTTTCTTTTTAATTTAAAAGAGCTATAGCCCCCACTTTCCCGCGGCTGTTAAAATTCATAGCCAGGGAAAAGCGAACTCGGTCATCGTAGTTTATCTTATTTCCCACATGCTAGACAGTCGCGTCAATTCAAACCCCAGCTACAGGTAATCCTTGACTTAAAACCATTCGTTTAGCAAAGTTTGAAGTTACAATGGCACTAGAAAAGGTGACTTTCAACTACTCCTCACCTTTATGACCATTGCAACATCCCCAAAGTCACACAATCAAAATTTGGTCCCTCGGCAGCCAGCATGGCAAAACAATTGGGCTCAACTCACTTTTAACTGCCTTGCTTAGCAACAGAAATTCTGGTCGTGTTGTTTGGGGTCGTAAGTCGAGCTCTACCTGTATAGCACTGAGGAAAATAATGATGACATATAGGTAGTCCTTGACTTACGACCACCATTGACCCAACATTTCTGTGATGACCCAGGGGGATGGCACAAAAGCAACAAAGTCACAAAAGTAGGTAAAGACCCTTCAATACCTCCAACTTGGCCCCCAATGTCCAGTTATCATCAGGTGGAGAAAAAACTCTCACAAGAACAGTTTTTTAAAGGGAAGAAATACAGTCCAAACCCAAAGTACATAGAAATTATAAATAAAAACCAACACAAACCATGCTGCAACAATTAAGACAGGGTAGGATAAGGAACTGAAGACTTCAAAAGATAACGAAACACACACAATTGGGAGGACACCAGAACCCAGATAAGACTTCACAAACAAAGATAATGCAGGCTTTGCTTCCAGCAAGGTGCTGTGTGCAAGCACCCTTTTTAAATCCTGTTTTCCCAGCTGCAGCTAATGAAGGGAATCAGGGCCCTTTTGTCCCCGGTAACCCACGTAACTCACGTTGCTCCCTTCTCCGTTCTTCCCTGTGTGCCCTAGGATGAAGAGGGGATGGCCCTGGGTCTTCCTCTGAATGCCCAGTCGGACTGTGCCCTTCCCCAGTTTCCTCCACAGCCAATGGAGCCACACTCCCACTCCCTGTCAGCTGTTTGACCTCCCCCTCGGAATCAGATTCCAACAGGGGCATGACAATTTCTGTTGTTACGTGAGACATTTGTTAAGTGAGTTTTGCCCCATTTTATGACCTTTTTTTGCCACAGTTGTTAAGCAAATCACTGCAGTTGATGAGTTAGTAACCTGGTTGTTAAGTGAATCTGGCTTCACCACTGACTTTGCTTGTCAGAAGGTCGCAAAAGGGGATCCCATGACCCCTGGATACTGCAATCGTCATAAGTATGAACCAGTTGCTAAGCATCTGAATTTTGATCATGTGACCATGGGAATGCTGCAAGGGTTATAGGTGTGAAAAACTATTGTAAGTGCCACTATAACTTTGTACAGTCACTTCATGGACTGTTGTAAATTGAGGACTGTTAGGAATAACAAGGTTACCTAACCTAGTTTGGGTAAAATAATATATATAAACTATGATTATAAATTTAAGTGTGTGTCACTTTAAACTGCAAAGCATGTAATTTTGGGTGCGGTGTTGAACAGCCATAAGAGGGAGCAAGAGAACCTGTTGAATTGCTGACGATTCCTGACGATTGCTGGTTTGATGAATTGATGGTTTGTTAACTGCGTGTTTTCCCTACTGCTGAGTTGCTGAAGGAAGAAAGGTTTGACTTGATATTTGTAAGTTTACTGACCTCTGAATGGACGGACTGAATTAGTGAATGATATATGGACTGTTTGACCATGCTATAACTCTTACTGGAATAAACTATTTAACTGGCACAGTGTATCGTTTATCTCACATATTTTGCCTGCCTGCCTGACTGCCGTGCAGATTCTGCTAGGGTGTATCCCTAACAAGGACTACCTGTATTGGCATAGGGAAGGAATCTGCCATGGTGGTCCAATGCAGGTTGGCAGATGTGATCGGTGTTAATCTGGTGTATCCATCATGGCCTGTTCACCTTGGGAGACTCTTCTGGACATATACATGCCTAACAACTTAGCTCAGGCGTCCCCAGTATGTGGGCCACGGTCCTCTACCGGGCTGTGACCTTATTGGTCACTGGGCCACATGTTTGGCTGGCCAATGTACATGCATGTATGCGTGCACACTCCCCATTTGTGCTAGAATCACCACGAGGGCGCTACCATCACCGCATACGCCAAAGGGCTCTACCATTGCCACGAGCACCACATGGCTTTACCATTGCCACTCTGTTTGCATCGCGTGCATGCTTATGTCCCCATGTATGCGTGCAGCCCCATTTGCACATGTGTGTGTAAGGTGCCCTGCCTCTCCCTCCTCTTCCCGGGACACCAACCCAGAAAGGTTGGGGAGCTCTTGACTTAGCCCACAATTTCATTCCCCTGCCCAAGGCCCTTCGCCCCGATCATAGAGCAAGAAGGCTCATCTAGTGATTATTATTTTATTGCCACTAAATCATTTTCCTGATGTTTTACTGGATATCTTTACTGGAGATTGTGAGGAAAACGAATGCATAACTGAATTGCACTGGAATCTGATGTCCTCTTGTTTATTAAATACGCATTATTGGATTTCTATTAAAGCAGAATGGCACCAAGAGAAGCGTTTGATCGTCAACAGATGACCTGCTGCCCGGCATAAGAAGCAAACTGAATGGTGTTTAAACTCTTAATGTTTATAGTTTTTAATTTACTAGATGATAACTTGGCATTGCCCGGGTAATTATTTATCCTAATCCTGTATTAGACAGGAAAAGCCTCAATTTCGGTGACCTGGAACAAACGTAATTTCTAATGTTGGATTTTCCCCATTACCAGAAAGAGCCCCCTTGTGGAGTAGTGTGAAACCATTACCATGACAATTCCACAGCGCTGTGCAGTAGAAGCCATTTTAAGACAGTACGGTAGAAGCCATTTTAAGGCACAACAGGCTGTATCTTAACAGACCACAAGTACACCCCACCGCCGAGGGGTGTTAGGGCATCTCACCTCCACAATATTTGTTTCCAGAGGGTAAGTTTGGTTGAAATTGCTTGAGGCATTCCAGAGTTTTGCTGGAACACACACACACACACACACATACACACACACACACAGACAGCAATGTTTATATAGATAGATAATATGACATACAAAGACAATACAAAAGCAAATATTAAGGAAATTAGGGAAGGGAAAAGGGAACTGGATAATGGGGGAAAGCAGGGGAAAAAGAAACAAAAAGGCATTAACTTCTGACTCCTTTGGTGAAGTAAAATAAGGGATTAAGATCTACCCTCAACTTTGTACTTTTTCATAATACCAGAAACTCTCCATTTCTATAAGAACAAATCTATCTCATCAGTAAAATGCAAAATCAAACTTTCATTTTTTTTCCACCTCAAGCACAAAGTCCAGAAGCGGTTTCCAAGTAGAAATGAAAGTATTTGTATTTTTTTTTCTTTGATCAGAGCAGTCAATTAATACATCTCTGCTAACTCCATCAGTTTTTGTAGCCGTTCATCCATTGTGGGAATTGAGGGGACCTTCCATTTCTGTGCGTAATGTAGACTGGCTGCTGTCAACATATATTATACATCAGAGTTCCAAATTTTTCCCCCAAAGTCTTGTTCCATTAAACCCCAAAGAAAAGTCCCTTGGTTTTCTTTCTATATTCATTTTAAGAATTTTCTGTCTTAGAATAGGAATCCTACTCCAATATTTCTTTGCTTTATCACATGCCCACCATAGGTGATAAAAGTCCCTTCTTTATACTTATATATTTCCAAAATTCATTTGAAGCACCTTTACACGTTCTTGACAATTTATCTGGAGTTCAGTAAACAGGGTTTTAACTTTTTCTCAGAGTAGAGGGTTGTAGAAATCACATTTTAATGGCAGATGGAAGAAATCACTATACGTTTTGCACACTTAAAATTACGTTTGAAGCAGCTCAGTATAGGACTGTAATTGACATCTATTTATTTAAGAGCGTCACCTGCAGAGATATGTCACCCAGAAAAGTTTTCTTCCATGTTGCTTACGTAGCAACAGCAATAAAGTAAGTTTCAAAAGAACTGTAGCAGGAAAAGGCATATACCAGTTCATGTAAAAATATAAACTTTTTCCTCAAATATGATGTCCCTTTATGTATTTATCTTACAGGTAGTCCTCAACTTATAACCATTCATTTAGTTAGCATGGACAAGGCAACAAAGTTAGAGAGATCCTTGGAGGTATTTTAGTCCAACCCTCTGTTCAACTGTACTGTCTGGGTCAATTTGTTTACATCTTAAAGTTCCTAATTTCTATCTCTGTTGTACAACCATTGATAAATAAATCCCAAGTTTGAAAGTATTCTGTGTCTTCTTTCTCTTTTATCTTCAGTGTTAATCTGTCCATTTCTGCACAGTCCAATATTTTTTTTTAATTATATCTTCTTCCGTAGATGTTTCCTCGTTTTTCCAATGCTGTGCAAATACAATTTTTGCCGCTGTTAAAACATGGAATATCAAATTTATCATATTTTTCTGGTATTATGCCTAACAAAAATAGTTCTGGCTTAAAATCCATATCAGAGGTGGGTATTCAGCAGGTTCTGACCAGTTCTGGAGAACCGGTAGCGGAAATGTTGAATAGTTCGGAGAACTGGAAAATCCCACCTCTGACTGGCCCCGCCAACCCCATCTCTTCTCTGCCTCCCGAGTCCCAGCTGATTGGCTGGGTCTTCTTTGGTTGCCCTGCACAGGAGAAGGGAGCTGGAAAGCAGGTTAGTGGGGTGGGGAGGGAAGGGGATTTTGCAATATCCTTCCCCTGCCATGCCCACCATGCCATACCATGCCCACCAAGCCATGGCCACAGAACCCGTAGTAAAAAAAATTGAATCCCACCACTGATCTATATTCTGTCTTAACATTTTTTCTAACTTAACTTTTTTAACTTTCTAAGCTGTCCAGTCTCTTTTGAAGAACCTCCAGAGTTGAAGCACCCACAACCTCTGGAGGCAAGTCGTTCCATTGATTCATTGTTCTAACTTAATTGAACATTAATTGTTCCAACACTTCCTTGAGCAGGGGCTGCCAATCTTGGCAACTTTAAGCCTGGCGGGCTGGGGAATTCTGGGAGTTGAAGTCTGTTAGGAATATGAGTCTGTATTAGACAGAAACATGTAAGTTTGACAACAATGGAGGCTGAATTCTCATGTTTGTCTTTATTATGTACAGATTTAGTTTTGTATAAACAATTACTAATTGACATGGGAATTCATGTAACAGATCCTATTGTTGTTTACGAAGATAAGCAATCAGCAATACAGATGGCTTCAAATATTTCTGTTAAAACAAGAATGAAACACACAGATTTAAGATATTTAAATGTGAGGCAATGTGTGCAAAGTAAGATGATTCAGCTGGAATACTGTATGTCAGAAAACAATATCATTTTACAAAGGTCCAAGGCTCTATAAAGCATAAGGCTAGCTGTGAAGATTATGGACTTAGAATGTAAGGTTGTATATATTGTCTTACCCAAAAGGGGAGAATGTTAGGAATATGAGTCACCTAACAGCTATTTGGGTTAGAAATATATAAACCAGGACAAACATTTTAAAACTGTATTTTTAAGAAAATGCAAAACTGCAATTAGGTGTGGTTTCTCAAACGGCCATAAGATGGAGACAGAAACCTGGGTTGTTTAGTCTGAGTCTCAGAAGAGAGTGTGAGTTAGTCTCTCTGTTTCCTTCTGTTGGAAAGTATTGCCGTTGCTCCATTTCTTCTAATTGACTGATATTACTGGATTTAATGTAAGTCTGTTACCGAACTGTTTTTGACACTGGACTTTGATATTTGCATTATCCCTGGATTGAAAACTGACTGATTTAACCTGTGAATGACTTTGGACGGCCTATTTTGGACTTTGCTTAACGTTTCTGGAAGTAAAAACCTACATTTACTGTACAGTGTATCTGTGATGCTCTGTGTGTATTATTCAGACACTACTCTCTATACGTCTCCCTGTATGCGCTTATTCTCCTAGGGGGGAATTACCTCAGCAAAGTCCACCAGTGTTAAAGTTGCCAAGGTTGGAGACCCCTGTCCTTGAGGTCTCTAGGAATCAAGCTCAATTTGCAGACATGGTTTTTATGTGGCCTGGAGGTAGATGGCTATCATTGGTCATCTTAGTGAAGAACCGGCTCGCAGTGCCTCTGCAAGCAAAAAGAGATCACGGGGGCCGTGCGCAGCCCTCCCGAGCTCCATTTTCTCTGGCAGAGGGTTGCAGGAGGCTGTCCCAGCCTAAAACGGAGTTTGGGAGCCTGTTTCCGCTGGCAGAGTGCTTAGGCCACCACAGGTGCCCCCCCCCGACACAAATGACATCATGCTGGCCACGCCTACCCTGGCCCCACAAAGTCATACACAACCCTGATGCTGCCCCACAGTGAAATCGAGTTTGACCCCCACACACACACCATTTCTGACAGATGGCAGTCTAGGCTTTTCTTGAAAGCTTCCAGTGATGAAGCTCCCACAATGTCTGAAGCAGAGGTGGACTTCAAAAATGTTAGCAATTAATTATCTGCCCAGTTGCTGGGTCGGCGTGGCCTAGTCGGCCTCCTGCACCACATTGCAGGGGTTATTTTCAACCTCCCCGGGCTCCGGGTACTTTCCTCGGTCCTCTGGGAGGGCAAAAACACCTCCCCAGGCTCTGGAGGCCCTCCGGAGACCGGAAATGGGCTCATTTCCAGCCTTCCAGAGCCTCCAGGAGGTCCCATTTTTCACACTCCCCGAGCCTCCACGCAGGCCCTGCACTTACCTGGGATACAAAACAGGCCACTTGGAGATTCCTGGGAGGGGCAGGCTGGGGTGGGATTTGCTGTTTTGCCAAACCGGCCATAAAATTAGATAACGGTTAGCTACGGGTTTGCCCGAACTGGGATGAACTGTTAGCAGCCCAACCTTGGTCTGAAGGCAAACTGTTCCATTGGTTGATTTTTTCTCCCTGTCTCTTGCTTCTAGGTTGAATCTCTCCTTGTTCAGTTTCCATCCATTATTCCTGTCTGGCCTTCAGGTGTCTTGGAAAATAGCTTGAATCCTTCCTCTCTGTGGCAGCCCCTCAAATATTGGAAGACTGCTATCCTGTCTCCCCTGGTCCTTCTCTTCACTAGACTAGCCAGGCCCAGTTCCTGTAACCGCTCTTCATATCTTTTAGCCTCCAGTCCCCTAATCATCCTGGTTGTTCTTCTCTGCACTCTTTCTAGAGTCTCAACATCTTTTTTATAATGTGCTGACCAAAACTGGATGCAGTACTCTAAGTGTGGTCTCACTAAGGCTTTGTAGAATGGTATCAGTACCTCAGTACTTTGTATCCCTCTGTTAATGCAATTTAGGATTGCATTGGCTTTTTGGGCTGCTGCCGCACACTGCTGGCTCGTATTTAGTTGGTTGTCTACTAAGACTCCAAGATCCCTCTCAGTTATCCCTCTCCAATTCCTTCTAGGAGAGGACAACACATGAAATAGAGAGCTGTACTTTCCGAAAAGATCAGAATCTTGGATCTAAAGATCTTTGGATACGGGAGGTCCAAATAGTTTGGCAGATGGATTTAAATCATCTCACTCTGTAGAGAGGAGCTCTCACATTTCACACTAGTGAACACATTATGGGTTTTGGAAAGCACCCAACATGCCACCCAAGATTGGCTCGCAGTTATTTATTTGCCCTATTTATAAATCACATGTTCCCGGCAAGCCAGTTCACAGGCAGTGAAGAGCAAGAATAAAATACCCTTCAAACATGTCATTAACAGATCCCTAAATAATGTCAAGGCTGCTTAAAGAGCTTTTGCTGCAAAACCATCAAATAATTGTGTATAAAATAAAACCAGAAAAGCAAATAGACGAGGTCATATAAAAAGTTTTATTTCCTTAAAAGGCAAATGGTTATTATTTATTTAGCGTGTGATGAGAACATGACAGAAGAGAAGTAAACGAATACCCTCAATGCACGTAATGATATACAAAACTTCAACAGGAATATGGCAGTGGACTCGTAACTGGATGTCCAATTCAGCACTCCAGCACTGGCTTTGCTTTGTACAGACAGATCTTCTGGGGAACCAGAGAACACACGTCATCACACAATGTGTTTAATATTTATTTTATTTGTCTGTCAAACACGTACAAGATAACAAGTACAAGTATGAACATAAACATGAACAAAGGGAGTAAATACAGATAAATGGGGACAGTAAGACAGGGACGGTAGCCATGCTGGAGCGCTTATGCACGCCTTCTTTAAGGACCTCTTAGGAATGGGGTGAGGTCCATGGTAGACAGTTTGAGGTTGAAGCTGTGAGGGGTTGAGGCTGTAACAAACGGAGTCGGGTAGGGCGTTCCAGGTGTGGACCACTCTGTTGTTGAAGTCGTATTTTCTGCAGTCGAGTTTATATCGGTTTACCTTGAGTTTGTATCGGTTCTTTGCCCGTGTATTATTGTGATTGAGGCTGAAGGAGTCACCGACAGGCAAGATGTTATAGCAGACAATTTTTGTGAACTATGCTTAGATCGGATCGCAGGCAGAGTAGTTCCAGATTGTCCAGGCCCCGAATTTCAAGCCTGGAGGCATAAGGGATTCTATTGTGAGTGGAGGAGTGAAGTACTTTTCTTGAGAAATACCTCTGAACCAAGGGTGGGATTCTACCGGTTTGGACTAGTTCTATAGAACCGATTGTTATGATTCTTGCGCAGTTCGGAGAACCGGCAAATCGTGCCCCTGGCTGGCCCCACCCCTCTCCGCCCGCCCCTTCCCCTCTCAGTCAGTCCTTATGGCACATATGCAACATTGCACATGCCCAACATCGCTGACTGCATTCTTCCCCTCCTAGTCATTCCTTAAGGTATTTTTTTCTTTTTTTCCTCCCAACGATCAGCTGTTCCTATGATCAGCTGTGCCGGGATTCCCCTTGCTTGCTTGCTGCTTCATCCAGGAGGCTTCCCTGAGGCCCAGGAAGGCAAACAATAAAGTGGGGTGCACAGCGCCCCCCTCCCCCTCCATTGTTTGCCTTCCTGGGCCCCAGGGAAGCTTCCTGAGAGCAGAAACACCTCCCAGGAGGCTTCCCTGAGGCTCAAAAGGCCCGAAAACGGAGCACGGGGGGGGGGGGGTGCTGCATGCCCCCCCATGCTCCATTTTTTTCCTTCCTGAGCTCCAGGGAAGTCTTCTGGGAACAAAAACGCCCCCCAAGAGGCTTCCCTGAGGCCCAGGGGGCCCTCAAAAATGGGGGGAGGATGCTGCCCCCCAATAGAAAGCCATACCCACCCAGTCACATGGCCACACCCACCTAGCCATGCCCACCTAGCCACGCCCATAGAACCAGTTCTTACAAAATTTGAATCCCATCCCCCACTCAATTGTGTTAATGTCCGAGATAGAATGTGAGTTCCAGGCAGACGAGCTGTATTCGAGAATTGGTCTGGCGAAGGTTTTGCATGCCCTAGTTAACAATTCAATGTTGCCGAGAAGAAGCTTCGCAAAATAAAGTCGGGTGCTAAGGATTCAAAATGCCGAACTGCCGACCTTTCTGATCGACAAGCTAAGCATCTTAGCCACTGAGCCACCATGTCCCTTTATAGTAAATAGTACTGAATAAAAATGGATGGTCTCTATGGAGATCTGAATAAAAATGGATGGCTTGTAGATGTAGATTCTGATTATCGCAGCTGGTTACCAGGACCAAGGTTTTGTCTTCTGAGCTTTCAGATTTATGCTGATTTATGTTCCCATTTTCAGAGAACTTCTCTTTAGCACCGTATGTGCTATTCTGTGTATGGTATTTATAGTGCCTATTGTGTGTGGCTTTCAGATGTTGATTGGGATGTATTGGATGGCTTTTAAGTCATTGGCTGTCATTTGCTTGTGCTGCTTAGCCTTTGCCTTCTAAGTACTTGACAGGCTGATGGTAAGTCAACACTCCTGTTGACTGATTTCCCAGGCTTCACTCACTTCCCTGGCTGTTTTTGTACCTGCTCGTCCGACAATCTTAATACCAGCAAAATAGAATGTGTGTCCTTGTTCATTGCAGTGTGAGCTACCAATGAGTTTAGGTCTCCTCATCTGACCCGTCGCTTGTATTCTTGCAATCTGGTGGGTCAGCTTCCTCCTCATCTGTCCCACATAATCACGGGGGATCCGGTAGATTACATTGAAAGTATATCTCCCACCCCCAAGCGATCTTTACAATGCATAATTTGTCCTCATGGGGTAGCCTCTGGGCGGTATGCGATGCCCACTTGCAGTTCTCGGAAGCTGCATTCTTTCTGATTATCGTCTCAGAACCCTGGCTGGGGTTTTCCTGTACTAAGTGCATTTCTGTTTCATTAGGAGATGCTCAAATATTAATTACAAAATCAGGATTCAGACCCAAAACTAAACTGAAACAGGAGGTAGTTCACACAATTTGTGGCTCAGGATGGGGAGTCAGATGAAAGAATATTAAAATTGGCTGCCATGATGTAAAAGACTCTAGAAAGCGTAGAGAAGAGAAACAAAAATGATTAAGGGACTGGAGGCTAGAACATATGAAGAACGGTTGCAAGAACTAGGTGTGACTAGTTCAATGAAAAGAAGGACCAGGGGTGACATGATAGCAATGTTCCAATATCTAGGGGCTGCCACAAAGAAGAGGGGGTCAACCTATTCCCGAAAGCGTCTGAAGTCAGAATAAAAAGCAATGGAGAGAACCAACCAGTGGTTGGCTTCAGCCGATTCGCGCTGGTTCAGGTGAACCAGATGTTAATTTTATGTCCGGTTCGGTGAACCGGTAGTTCCGACGACCGGCTGGCCCCGTCCTCCCCTTCCCTTCCCTTCCCCTCCTCTCCCAGGAGTCCCCACGCAGCTTGGATAAGTGCAGAGTGCGTGTGGAGCCCAGGGAGGTGGAAAACAGGCCTCCCAGAGGCTCATGGAAGGCGATAATGGGCCTATTTCCAGTCTCCAGAGCGCCTCCGGAACACGGGGAGGTGGAAAACGGGTCCTCCAGGGCCCGTTTTTGCTCCCAGGATGGTGCAGAAGGCAACTAGGCCACGCCCACCATGGCCACGCCCACCCAGCAACCTGGTAGAGAACTGGTGGTTAAATTATTTGAAGCCCACCACTGGAAGCAACCTAAAACTAAGCCAAAATTTCCTGACTGTCAGAACAATTAATCAGTGGAATGACTTGACCCCAGAAGTTGGATATTTTTAAGAGATTGGACGACCATTTTTCTGAAATGGTACAGCATTTCCTGCCTCAGCGGGGGTGGGGGGTGAGGGTGGACTAGAAGACCTCCAAGGTCCCTTCCAACTCTGTTATGCCATGAAGAGTTTAAAATCATAGCAGCAGTAAAAGAGGGGTTTTTGAAACTAAACAAACTAAAGGTGTTTAAGAAGAAATGGAAACTCAGAGCTTACGCGATATATAAACATCACATCAGTAAAATGTTCCTGACGTAATTCAAGTTCTTAAGCAACCTTTGTACATAGGAGCTGTCCCTTCTGTATTTCAGTTGGTCCCAGTCAGGAATGAGGCTGGTGGGTGGCTTCTTCCAGAACCAATAAATCTTTTGAGTTTCTGAGAGATTCTCCTAACATCTTTTCTAGCTTGTTCTAGAGTCAGATGCAATTTTTAAACATGCAGCTGTTCAGAGCTCAGCCTCAAGTTGAAGGGTCTGACTCACCCCTGTCAGGCTTTCTTCCGCTGCTAAATGCACAACACTCAGAGGTTTGTCTTCAAGGGAAGAATCCATGTTGGGAGGCAATGATGTATCTGGAGGGGAACAAGTTGAAGAAGACATAACCGTTATCATGGAAAGCTGAAAAAGACCTGATGTTTCCCATGGAAAGCTGGAGAAGTCCTGATATTCACTATGGGGAACTTGTGAAAGCCAACTTTCTCCATGGAAAGCTGGAGAAGTCCTGACTTTCTTCATGGGAAACTGGAGAAGATCTGATGTTCACTTTGGAAAGCTGGAAAAGGCCTAACTTTCTCCATGGAAAGCTGGAGTAGGCCCGGCTTTCTCCACGGAAAGCTGGAGTAGGCCCTGCTTTCTCCACGGAAAGCTGGAGTAGGCCTGGCTTTCTCCATGGAAAGCTGGAAAAGGCCTAACTTTCTCCACGGAAAGCTGGAGTAGGCCCTGCTTTCTCCACGAAAAGCTGGAGTAGGCCCTGCTTTCTCCCAGGAAAGCTGGAGTAGACCCGGCTTTCTCCACGGAAAGCTGGAGTAGGCCCTGCTTTCTCCGCGGAAACCTGGAGTAGGCCCGGCTTTCTCCGCGGAAAGCTGGAGTAGGCCCTGCTGTCTCCGCGGAAAGCTGGAATAGGCCAGGCTTTCACCATGGAAACCTGGAGTAGGCCTGGCTTTCTCCATGAAAAAAGCTGGAGAAGGCCTGACTTTCACCAGACCTTCTCGATAGTGATGGAGAGCTGTCTATTTTCAGACATGTATACACATGTACACTCATGCTTTGGGAGCTGAAGGCCTAGAAAGTCCATAAAGATCTCCAGAAGCATTTTATTTATTTTTTCATGTGACAGGAAGAGAGAATTATAATATGAAATGACAGGACAGCGATCTTAGCATCTGTATTTTAGTAATTAACTTCAGATGCAATCCAATCAAAGATTTTGTTCGGGCTCTGTCACCTTCGTGAACTGCAATCCATGACATGCCTGGTCTAATGGTTTAAGGCAACAGGCTAGAAAGCAGGAAACTTGAAAGAGTTCAAGTCTGGCTTTAGCCACGACAGCCATTTGGGTGACTTTGGGCCAATCCCTAGGAGAAGTTCTAGTCTCACCATAGGACTGAAAGGCAGCTGGATGACCTTGGGCCATTCACGCTCTTAGCCCAACCCACCTCACAGGGTTGTTATGGGGAAAACAGGAGAGGAAGGAGCATTAGATATATTTGTTGCCTCGAATTATTTATAAAAATACTAACTGGATACCTGTGCGTCGCTACGAAACTATTTATTTAGTTTTTGGAGAGGAAACTAAAGGGGGGAAAATCTGCCTCTGCCTACCAGCATTCATCGGTATTCATCTGGCTAGCGTCCTGTCAGTGTGTGAGTTGAGGGCTGTTTGGAAACTGAAACAGTATTGGCTGTGTGAGCAACCAACTACCAATTACCACCAACCTGCCTTCAATCAAGGACCTGTATACTGCATGACTCAAAAAGAGGGCTGTGAAAATATTTACAGACCCCTCACATCCTGGACATAAACTGTTTCAACTCCTTCCCTCAAAATGACACTACAGAGCACTGCACACCAGAACAACTAGACACGAGGACGGTTTTTCCCCGAATGCCATCACTCTGCTAAACAAATAATTCCCTCAACATTGTCAAACTATTTACTAGGTCTGCATTACTATTACTATTAATCCTCCCATCCTTCCTTTCACCCATCTCCTCCTACTTATGACTGCAACCTTGTTGCTTATATCCTTACGATTTATATTGACTGTTTCCTAGCATGATTTGATTGCTTATTGTACTCTATGACTATTATTAAATGTTGTACCTTATGATTCTTGACTCTCAATGAATGTATCTTTTCTTTTATGTACAGAGTGCATATGAACCAGGACGAATTCCTTGTGTGTCCAATCACACTTGGTCAATAAAGAATTTTATTTTTTCTATTTGGAAGGAAGGAAGGAAGAAAGATACTTGGAGTTGGAGTGACCTTGGTTTAAACAGTTCTGTACCCTTCATCTCTCATGAGAATCTTAAAATTTCGGTTTATTATGGAAGATAGCTTGATGTTTTTATGTTTTGTTTGTTTGTGTTTGTTTTTAAAAACCAATAAAAAATTTAAAAAAAAATTCGGTTTATTGCTGAGGTTGCATTATTTATTCATGAAATGCACTTCTGCATTGCTTCCAATTACAGAATCCAGAACTGGCTGACAAAATCCTAAATCCTAGAACATTTCATTTCTTTAAAAGCCATGAGTACATCACAAATTGAGAGCCAGTTGGGTGTAGCGGTTAAGGTGTGATGACCTGGGGCATGGCACAAAGGCAACACAGTCAGATAATCAGTCGGA
Organism: Pseudonaja textilis; assembly: GCF_049901715.1. Taxonomy (NCBI): domain Eukaryota; kingdom Metazoa; phylum Chordata; class Lepidosauria; order Squamata; family Elapidae; genus Pseudonaja; species Pseudonaja textilis. Next base: position 248,173,520 of record NC_141991.1, read on the forward strand.
GTCCCTTTATTAGCTCCAGCTTTGCCCCCAATGTCCTGGTTACCTTCTGGCTACAGAAAAACTCTCCCAGGAACAGCCTTTGGCTGCAGAGAATCAAGTCCAAAATTTGGTCAAGAAAAACCGTAACTATAAGTCCAATCAGGGCAAAATGAGGTAAGTTAGCCCGGCAGGGCAGAGCAAAAATTCCAGACGTGAAGACACTGCATGTCTACAGTAACTCAACATGGTTGGGAAAATGCCAGGAACACAGATAACCAAAGTCCACACAAGATAAAACTCACATTTGCTCCCAGCAGCTCCCACACTCAGCATGCATTTCTTTTAAACTCTCTTCCCAGGAATGGCTAATGAAGGGAATCAGGGCCCTTTCCTCCCCCTAAGCCATGCAACCTACATTGCTCTCTTCTCTGTTCCTCTCTGTGTGGCCTAGGATGAAGAGGGGGGTGGACTTGAATCTTCCTCTGAACTTCCTCTCCCTTGTTCTACCTCTTTCTCTCCTCTGCCCAGCTGGACTTTGCCCTTCCCCAGTTTCCTCCACAGCCAACGGAGCCACACTCCCGCTCCCTGACAGCTGTTCATCTTTCTCCTCAGATTCAGAGTCCAACAGGGGCATGATATAAGGATAGAAATTGGGAAACCATGAGTTCTAGTCACGTTTAGTCCCAAAGCCAATTGCCGACCTTGTTGAGCCAGTCACCTTGTCTCAGCCCTAGAAGGTTACTAGCCTAACATCTGCAGTGATTCCCTTAATCACTGCACCCCGAAACGTTGTAACAGGACAGACTAACATTAGAGATTAAAGGTAAGAGTGAGACAGAATACTATGAAGTCTGGAACAAAATGTACAAGTGGTTGGAATTGAGAAAAAGAAGTCGGAACAAAAATTCCGATCCTGTATAGGATTAAAGGTGGAAGACCTTTAGACTAAAGATAACGAAGTACAGTGGATAAAATTGTTATAGAAAAAGAATGTGAAAGGAAGTTATGCTGTAAATATGAATATAAACGGAAATGAATATGTCAATATGTTAATTGCACTGACTTAGTAATGTAAAATAAATAGATCAACTGTTGTATGTGATTTTATGTTGTAGTACGTATGGCAAAATAATTGCCAGGGAAGTCGTACTGTGTTCCATTTTTTTAATGTTTATTCAATACAATTTTGTAAAAAAGAAAGAAAGAAATGTAACAGAGGGCCGAACAAATGTCTCACTTAACAACAGAAATTTTAGTCTCCATGGTGGTTCTATGTTAAGGCCTGCCTCTCCTTCTGAAAAAGTCTTGCCAAGCAAACTGCAAGAACTTGTACAACGCAGTCTCTGAGAATCAGATGGGACTGAACAGAAGGGAAAAAAAATTGAACTCACTCACTGAAGTGAGTAATTGCTCATGTAAGTTCTTACAGATCTACGGGCATTATTCCAATTTCTGGCTCTGTCCTAGAAATTATGTTGGAACACTGGCAGGCCAGAAAGACTGAACCTGAATGTCTATGGAGATTCTCAGTCATCCAGGTCATAGTTGTCCCAAAAGCGCTTTGTTTCAAGAGGCAATTGGACTTTCTGGGTTTTCTTTGAAGGCATTTTACTTCTCATCCAAGAAGCTTCTTCAGCTCTGACTGGACAGTGAGGAACGGAAGGATTTATACTCCTTGCAGACAGCTGGTCGTTTGCATCCTTTTAGAGGGTCCTTGAAGCACTTGGGAGGTGTATCTATGTTCTCAGGGTCATCTGAGTGGTGCAAATAAGTGTGGAGCCTTCTTGGAACTGTTCAAAGGATTGTGTTGTAGATTGGAGATAGATGATGTCGTATCCTTTCCCCTCTGTTGAGAGAGGGCTGTTCAATTTTGACATAGATGACTCAACGACTCTTTAAAAGAATGCAAATGACCAGCTGTCTGCATGGAATATCAATCCTTCCATTCCCCTCCGTTGAGTCAGAAGCTGAAGAAGCTTCTCGGATGAGAAGCGAAACGTCTTCAGAGAAGAACCAGGAAGTCCAGTTGGTTTTTGAAAAAGCACCTTTGGGACTGAACCTGAATACCAATGAGGAGGAGCACTAAGGGTGAACATGATGTGGTCATCATCAGGTCAGCCATGGGCCAGAATACAAACAAAGTACAGATTGTGCTCAACTTGCAACCATTTGCTTAGTGACTGTTCATAATTACACTGAGAAAAGTGACTTACTACTACTCCTCGCCCTAACAACCGTCATAGCATCACCATAGTCATGTGATCAAAATTGAACAAACTGGCATGTATTTAGAAATAGAATAACAGTTGGAAGGGACTTTGGAGGTCTTCTAGTCCAATCCCCTGCTTAGGGTAGGAAACTGTATACCAGGGGCCAGCAACCTTAAACATTCAAAAAATAATTTGGTCCCGTTTCCCATAGAAAACACCAGGAGCCACAAAACCTTTCCTGTGTCTGACTAGTTCCTGAGCAGCCACTAGCATATGTAGTTGAATTAAGTGTTCTATTCTCTTCTGAAACTTTTCATTTCTTGGATGTATCCATGGTTGGCCTACCAGGGGTCAAAAAAACTCAATAAATCACATGCTGGCAGGTGTCGCATATTGGCAGTTGTGATGCATATTTTGAAAGACGGAACCGTAGCAGAGGGATGAAAGAGCCCTATGTGGCTCCAGAGCCATGGGTTGCTGACCTCTGCCCTATACCATTTCAGACAAATGGTTATCCAATCTCTTCTTAAAAACTTCCAATGTTGGAGCATTTACAACTTCTGGAGGCAAGTCATTCCACTGATTAATTATTCTGACAGTCAGGAAATTTCTCCTTAATTCTACATTGCTTGGTTAGTTTCCATCCGTTGCTTCTTGTCCTGCCTTCAGGTGCTTTGGAGAATAGCTTGACTCCCTCTTCTTTGGGGCAGCCCTTGAGATATTGGAACACTGCTATCATGTCACTCCTAGTCTTTCTTTTCATCAAGCTAGATAGACCTACTTCCAGCAACTGTTCTTTGTATGTTTTATCCTCTGGTCCTCTAATCATCTTCAACATCTTTTTTACATCGTGGCGACCAAAACTGGAGGCAGTATTCCAGGTCTGGCCTTACAATTTACAATGACTGCAGCATCCTGGGGGTCCATGATCGCCAAGTCAAAGGAGGATTCATTTAACAATCCACTACTTATCAACTGCAGCAATTTGCTTAAACAATGGTGGCAAGGAAGATCGTAACACTGGGCATGAGTCACTTAATTAGCCCTGGTGGCGCAGTGGTTAGAATGCAGTATTGCAGGCTAACTTTGCTCATTGCCAGGAATTTGATTCTGACCGGCTCAGAGTTGACTCAGCCTTCCATCCTTCCGAGGTGGGTAAAATGAGGACCCAGATTGTTGGGGGCAAGAGTAAACCACTTAAAAGAGAGTGCTGTAAAAGCACTGGGAAGCAGTATATAATCTAAGTGCTATTGTCCTTCCTTCCTTCCTTCCTTCCTTCCTTCCTTCCCTATTTTCCTTCCTTTATTTCTTCCTCCCTCCCCTATTCCTTCCTTCCTTCCTTCTTTCCTTCCTTCCTTCCTTCCTTCCTTCCTTCCTTCCTTCCTTCCTTCCTTCCTGCTTTATTTCTCCTTCCTCCTTCACTTTCTCCCTCCTTCCTCCTCCTTCCTTCCTTCCCCTTCCCTCCCCTGATGGCTCAGTGGTTAAAGTGCAGTATTGCAAGTAAACTCTGCCCATAGCCAGGAGTTCAATCCTGACCGGCTCAAGGTTGACTCAGCCTCCCATCCTTCCAATATCTGTAAAACAAGGACCCAGATTGTTGCGGGCAGTACGCTGATTTTTTAAAACCGATTAGAGAGGGCTGCAAAGCATTATGAAGCGGTATACAAGTCTAAACACTAGTGCACTTGTTATTAACAACTGTCTTGCTTAACCACCAAAATTCTGGTCTCAAACTGTGGCCACAAGTTAAGGACTATCTTCAAGCAGTTTTATTCGCTTGGGTCTCTGGACATTCTCCCCGATGCACCACAAATTCAAAGCGCAGCATTTTCCTGGAGGCCCTGCTCCAATCGGCATCCGAGCATTTCCGCATTCGTATCACATCCATATCCATCCCTTTCTCACAAATCCTCCTCGTAATATGACTGTTTGGGGATGCTTAATATCATCTCACTGTGCCCAGGATGGGGCAAGAATAAAGAGGGGAGAAAGGAAAACATTCAGACATGCTCCTGAAGAGCCCTTCTTGATTCAGGTTTCCCAGTTAGCAAGGCGTTTCTTTCCATCTTGCTTTCCCCTCTCAAGGTCAATCTCAAAGTCCTCCTCCCGGGGCCCTCAACTTCTTTCAGAGCATCTTGCGCAGGGATGGCCACTAAACGAATCGGAGAGGCAGCAGCGAGGCTGAGACACGGCCCCGGTCATCTTTCTCTCACCATTACAGCCAGTCCTCGACACACGACCGCAATTTGAGACCCCAAATGTCTGTCGCCGAGCTAGACAACATTTTGCCCCCCTTTTACGACCTCTCTTGCCACCGTTGCTCAGTGACTCCCAGCAGTCCTTAAAAGTTAGCGGCACGGCGGTGAAGTGAATCTGGGTCGGAAGGTCACAAAAAAAGGGAGAATCCCACGACATGCCGGGACACTGCAGCCCGTCATAACTATGAGTCGGTTGCCAAGTGCTGGAATTTTCCATCGGGTGACCTTGGGGAAACCCTGCAATGGTGGTAAGTGGGAAAAAACGGTCCTAAATCCCTGCCTGGGCTGGGCTGGGGGAGGGTGAAGTCACTCCCCCAGTCACTAAACGAACCGTTGTAAGTCGAGGACCACCTCTGAAACCCCTCAAACGTGGGACAGAGAGGTGGAGGGAAGGTGGGGGGAAAGTATCCTTGAAAGTCTCCGGCCTGCGCGCGTGGTCCAGCCGGCTTATCTCAGAGCTTCGGCGAGGCAGCGCGGCGCTCCCGCGTCCTTGAAATGGAGGCGCGGCGACCTTGCTCGCTTTCTCCGAGGCTGGACGGGGCGGGGGTGGGAGGAAGGCGAGGAGAGGAGAGAAGAAGCCGGCGCAAGGCCGGAGGAAGAGGAAGAGGAGGAGGAGGAGGAGGCATCATCTCCGAGACCCGCCGAGACGGGAGACGGAGGAGCCATTCCCGCCCCCCTCCCGCCAAATGAGACCCTCCCCCGGCCTTCTTCCCTCACGCCTTCCCGCCCGCCTTTGGACGCGGCTCGGAGCGTCGCCGCGGCGAACTGCGGCTTTCCGCGCCACCCCACCTCCCCTCCCGGCCGTCCTTCCTTCCTTGTCAGCCAGCCGCTCCGGCCACGGAGGGCGCCGAGCCGGCTGCTTCCCTCAAGGCGTCGGTGCGGAGCCGGCGGCTACTTCGGGCTCGCTGGCCGCTCTTCGCGCCCGCTTTTGGCTTCTCCGGGGGGGGAAAGAAAAGCGGCAGCAGCAGCAGCAGCGCCGCCACCGTCGCCTTCCTCGGGGACGCGCCGGTGACGGCGGGAGAGAGAGATTGAGAGAGAGGACGGTTCCGCTGGGCTCTCCTGAGGCGGCGGTCCCGCTGCGCTTCTCTCCCCGCGCCCGGAAACTTTGAGGGGGTCGCGGGGAAAGCGCCATCCCGGCTCCTCCCGTCCGTTCCCGGCGCGATGCGGGGGCGCCGCGTCCTTGGCTTTTGCGCTCGGCTGGGGCGCCCGAGCGGTTCCTCCGGCCGCCTGGCCGTCCCGGTACCCGAATAATGACTTGGGCTCTTGGCCGGGCTTGACCGGACGGATACCTCTGCCCTCGTTCGTCCCGCCGCCGCCGCCGCCGCCGCCAGCATGGGCTACACGGACCCGACTTTCAACCGGGATCTGCTGGGGAACCGAAGTTTGCTTTTCATTTTCATCTGCGCTTTCGCCGTGGTCACCTTGCTGCAGCAGATCCTGTACGGGAGAAACTATCTGAAGAGGTAAACGAGGGGAAAAAAATAAAAAAAAAAAAGGGGAAGAAGCTTGGCTGCCTTCGCACGACCCCTTTAAACCTGGGTACTGGATTAACCCATCGTTGTCTGGCTTTGCTCCAGGACCTGAATCTTTCGGAGAAGGGGAGGAAGGGTTGCGTACGGCACGAGAATCAAAACCTCTTTCCCTAGATTAGACAGGAATGCTGTGATGCGTTTCTCTTTGGGTTTGGTTAGCGGTCACCTTGGTTTGTTCTTCTGTGGTGCAGCTCATGGTGTGAACTGAGCATCCTTTCTTTTATGTGCACTGAGAGCATTTGCACCAAGATAAATTCCTTGTGTGTCCAATCACACTTGGCCAATAACGAATTCTATTACTATTCTTATTCATTCTTATTCTCATTATTCTTATTCTATTCTATTCTATTCTATTCTATTCTATTCCTATTCCTATTCCTATTCCTATTCCTATTCCTATTCTTATTCTTATTCTTATTCTTATTCTTATTCTTATTCTTATTCCTATTCTTATTCTATTCTATGTACATTGAGAGCATTTGCACCGATAAATTCCTTGTGTGTCCAATCACACTTGGCCAATAAAGAATTCTATTCTATTCTTATTCTATTCTATTCTATTCTATTCTATTCTTTTTCTATTCTATTCTATTCCATTCCATTCCATATTTTCTATTCTATTCTTGTTCTTGTTCTTATTCTATTCTATTCCCTGTTCCTGTTCCATTCTTATTCTATTGCATTCCATTGCATTCCATATTTTCTATTCTATTCTTGTTCTATGTCCTTGTCCTGTTGCTGTTCCTATTCTTGTTTCTATTCTATTCTATTCCATTCCATATTTTCTATTCTATTCTATTCTATTCTATTCTATTCTATTCTATGCTATGCTATGCTATGCTATGCTATGCTATGCTAGTCTATTCTGTTCCATTCTATTCCATTCCATTCCATATTTTCTATTCTATTCTATTCTATTCTATTCTATTCTATTCTATTCTATTCTATTCTATTCTATTCTATTCTATTCTTATTCTTATTCCTATTCCTATTCCTATTCCTATTCCTATTCCTAATCCTAATCCTAATCCTATTCCTATTCCTATTCGGTTCCTCTCTCAGTGTAAAGCCAGGTTGGGCACAGTGTCCTGGAGAAAACCCATCTGTGACCATTAACCCTCCACTGATAGCCCCCCATTCAATCTGTATGGGCATATTGCATGAGCCAGGAAATGGATTAATCCAGTAACCAAGTTAGACATACCCTTGTGTAGAGTACTGCATATTTGTTGTGGAAGTCCCCGAGCTTTATTTAAAGTTGTTTTGATTCATCCTGAAGTCTCGTGGACAAATGCACTCAGCCGCAAACCACTGAAGACTTTTTGTGGTGCCTTGCCAAGACAACAGTGTGAGACCTCGTGCGTGGAAGTAGTCCGTGGAAGCTTCGGCTTGCCAAGGTGACACCAGACTCTTGCCGACTTGGTTAGGGGCGAAGAGAGTTACTGCCCAGGAAAGTTGTTAACTCCAAGCGCTCAACAAAAAAACCCCTTTTCTGCTTGGTCCAGTTGCAGTTCAGTTGTGTTCACCTGTGGTCGGGTTGTAGCTGCTGCTCTCTTTCCGCTTAGAATAAGAAAGGGATCAAGGGGCTATTTAAAAAGCAAAAGCAAAAAAACTCCAGAGTAGCAATGTGACCTTGCTGTGTGTAAATAGATACTATTGACGCATCAGAGGAAGGATTAGGTTGGACCTACGTTTCTGCCAACTGCATAGAAAAAGGCCCTCGGCATTCCTGATTGGGCACAAGAAGAGCCCAAGTCTTGGTTTATGGACCTGGCAGAGAAGATAAAACATGTTCAGGATTTCATTGTTAAGACCTGCTTTGCAAAATGTGGATCCCTTTGGGCTTCTTGACTGGGGGAGACACGGAAGTCTTCTTCCTGATTAGCAGAGGTGTAACTTAGAAGCATTTGGGGTGCTAAAAATAAAATCTTCCCTTAACTTGAGCTTAGCTCTTGGTGGCTGTAAAGACGAGTGATCTATTGTATATTGACCCTTGTTTGGTTGCTTTTCTTTCTTTTCTTTCTTTCTTTCTTTCTTTCTTTCTTTCTTTCTTTCTTTCTTTCTTTCTTTCTTTCTTCCTTCCTTCCTTCCTTCCTTCCTTCCTTCCTTCCTTCCTTCCTTCCTTCCTTCCTTTCTTTCTTTCTTTCTTTCTTTCTTTTCTTTCTTTCTTTCTTTCTTTCTTTCTTTCTTTCTTTC